>NW_023596576.1:34630895-34828112 GCF_011947565.3 Pollicipes pollicipes
ACCCGGCGCCGGGGAGTCCCGGGAAACTGAGCCACAGCCCCAGCGTGACAGCCGAACCGTAGGTGCTGACGGCAGCTCCAGCAGTCAGGCGTGCGGCCGCCCGGCGAGTCTCTATAGCTGACCAGCCATGCCGAGGCATCGCTGGTCGGTCGGGGCACACGTGCGGCCCTCCGGAGCGCCGTCGCGGTAGAGCGTCGGTTTATGTCCTCCCGGCAGGGCCAGGGCTCAGTACCACACTCCACTAACGCTGTCAGTGGCAAGCTGCCTCTCCACTCCGTCCGTCTCAGCGCACAGGTCCCCAGCTGTAGACGGCCGTTAGTCTCGACGGTCGGGTCAGTCCCGGAGCGAGTCACATCGTGCCATGGCTAGCTTCGACGGTCGGGTCAGTCCCGGAGCGAGTCACAGCGTGCCATGGCTAGCTTCGACGGTCGGGTTAGTCTCGGAGCGAGTCACATCGTGCCATGGGCGACGATGTGACTTCGACGGTCGAGTCAGTCCCGAAGCGAGTCACAGCGAGCCATGGCTAGCTTCGACGGTCGGGTCAGTCCCGGAGCGAGTCACAGCGAGCCATGGCTAGCTTCGACGGTCGGGTCAGTCCCGGAGCGAGTCACAGCGTGCCATGGCTAGCTTCGACGGTCGGGTCAGTCCCGGAGCGAGTCACATCGTGCCATGACTAGCTTCGACGGTCGAGTTAGTCCCGGATCGTTCCACGTATCACACGACGTCGTACAGGCCAGCCTTTGTCTTGACAATCAGTCTCACAGCGCGTCAAGCCGTGCTGCAGCCAACTTTGTCTCAATCAGCATGGCTCTCCAGCTTCAATACACCGTTTTGAGTGACGCTTTTCAAAATCATGTCCAAAGCATGCTGACATTAAGCGGCCGCAAACAACACACACACACACACCACACACAAATGGAGCAAGCAGCCAAATTGAACGCGCATGCAGATGACGTACGCATGAAGGAAGGGTGCGTTTGAGGCATGGTTACGCAAGTAAGAGCAAGACCGAAAAACTAGAAAAGCCAGTGACGTGCAGTTGGTCCCACAGATACTGAGAACCATGCCAAACACAGCCCGTTCACACCGCGATCGCGCCATATCAAGCCAAGGTCGAGCACAAACAAATAACGTGCAAATTTGGAGACCATGTGTTATGTATGCGACAAGCAGCAGCAGGACAGTGAAAACATGCTAAGAAGGGACCGTACATGTACCGTATACCGTAAGTTTGACATTCTTCTCAAACATTTTGGTATATATATATATATATAATATATATATATATATATATATATATATATATATATATATATATATATATATATATACACATATATATATATATATATATATATATATATATATATATATATTCCATGCATTTGGGGCTGGGACAACGGGGACTACACGCAGCACTGCACTACAAGCTGCGATGATTCCAACCTTGTCGCCTTGTTCGATGATGCGCTGATTCAGCTGAGCGGTGGCAGCGGCGCCGGCGGAGGCGGAAGGAGCGGCGGCAGGAGCCGCAGACGGTAACTGGACGCCCGGTTTCCAGTCCTGGCCAGTAGCCGCTTTAAACTCGACCTTCAACGCCAGCAGAGTCTTCACTTCGGCATCCACAGTAGCCTTGTCAGCCTTGGCCGTCTTCAGTTGGCGTACCTTGTCGCCCTGGGCGCCGATTTTCTGGTTCAGGTCGGCCGCCGCGTTCGCACCAGCCGGCGTCGCCGCAGCCGCCTCTGGTATTTTCATCCCCGGCTTCCAGTCCTGGCCTGTGGCCGCCTTAAACTCGGCCTTCAACGCCAGCAGTGTCTTTACCTCGGCTTCGACTGCGACCTTGTCCGCCTTGTCAGTCTTGAGCTGACGCACCTTGTCGCCCTGGGCGGCGATCTTCTGCGCCAGGTTGGACGCAGCGTTGGCGTCAGCTGGCACCGTCGCCGCAGCCGCGTCGGGTATCTTCATCCCTGGTTTCCAGTCCTGGCCAGCGGCCGCCTTGAACTCGGCCTTCAACGCCAGCAGCGTCTTCACCTCGGCGTCGACTGCGACCTTGTCCGCCTTGTCGGTCTTAAGCTGACGCACCTTGTCGCCCTGGGCGGCGATCCGTTCGTGCAGCTGACTGGCGCTGGCCGGGCGCGGTTGCCGGCGGGCTCGCACCCGTCTTCTGGGCCGGGGCCGCCTTCGCCGCCTTCGCGGAGGACGTCGGCTCCTTAGAGTGACCATCCGGGATGTAGATGAGCACGCACGGGCTCTCGCGACCCGAGTGCACGCTGGCAGGCCGGTACGGCGAGTCGCAGATGAAGAAGCCGAGCCGCTGCAGCTGAATGATCTCCGACTGCTTCACGTGCGCCAGCTCCGGGTCGCCCAGCATCAGCACCTCGGAGCGCGTCTGGCGCGCGATATACTGCTTGAAGTCCTCGTCCTTCCCGAGCACCGGCTTGGAAATTGTGCTCGTAGTAGACGCAGACGGCCGGCACGAGCGGCGCGCGCGGCGTGTCGGCCAACCACGTCAGCTTGGGCGTTCTTGAAGTCCTTGTTGTCCAGCTGCGGTGTGGCGTCCACCGAGACGCCGTCGGCGCCGCGCACCACCCGGTCGATGCGGATGTTGCCCCAGTTGATGAACGTGGCGTTCTGGCCCTCCCGCAGCACGTCCACGTCGGCGGCGTCGATCAGCACGCGCGGCGCCGTCCACACGGTCTTGGTGCCGACGTCGGCGTTCTTGGGGTGCTTGGCCGCCTGCGTGGCCTGCTCGGCGACGCCACGCACAGTCACCGCCACGGCGCCGTCGGCCGGCACGGCCGTGTAGCGCGGCGCCACCGGGTCGATCACCTTCTTGTTGAACGCCCAGATCTTGTCCCACTCCATGAAGACGACGGCGCGCGACGAGCCCTGCGCCACGATGAACTGGCGCAGGCCCTCCACCGTCATACCGCGGCGCAGCACGCCGCGTACGGTGGGGAAGCGCGGGTCGTCCCAGCCGGTCACCAGGCCCGAGTCGACGAACCAGGTCAGCTTGCGCTTGGACAGCACCGTGTTGGTCATGTTCAGGCGGCTGTACTCGTAGATGTGCGGCTTGCGCAGGCCGAGCGCATCGATGAACCAGAAGTACTGGTCGTCGCGGTCGTGGTACTCCGTGGTACGCAGCGCGTGCGTCACGCCCTCCAGACTATCCACGATCGGGCAACAGAAGTCGTACGTCGGGTACGCCTTGTACTTGGTGCCGGTGCGCACGTGCGGCTCCGGCTTGCACCGGTAGATGGTGGGGTCGCGCATGCAGCCGTTGAACGACTTCATGTCGATCTTGGCGCGCACGCAGCAGCGCTGCCCCACCTCCGAGCCGGCCAGCATCTCGCGCCACAGCTGCAGGTTGCGCTCAGGCGTGCTGCCGCGGTTGACGCTCTCCACCATCTGCTCGCGCTCTGTCTTCATCTGCTCCGGCCCCGTGTCGTCAACGTAAGCGCGACCCTCTTTGATCAGCCGCTCGCACATGCCCAGCATGGTGTCGAAGTGGTCGGACGAGTGGGTGAAGCGGTCCGGGTGGATGTCCAGCAGCTGCAGGTCCTCCAGGATCACCTTCTCGAAGTCAGCCTTCTCCTTCTGCGGGTTCGTGTCGTCGAAGCGCATGATAAGCTGCCCCTTGAACATCTTCTGGTAGTGTTGGTTGAGCAGCGCCGCCTTGGCGTGGCCGATGTGCAGGAAGCCGCTCGCTTCCGGCGGGAAGCGCACCACCACCTTGCCCATCTCGGCGCCGGGCAGCTCGACGAACTTGCCCTCCTCCTTGCGCGCGGTGGCGGCGGCCGGCGGCGGCGCGGCGGCAGGCAGGGGGCGCAGCTCGCTGGGCAGCGCAGCCAGCGCCGCCTTGGTGACGGCCTGATCGGCGATGAGCCGGTACCAGCGCAGCACGTTGGCCGGCACGGCGCCGTCGGCCAGCAGCGCCTGGAAGTGGCCGCTGCCGTGCAGCACGCCCCACACGGCGTAGTCGGCGACCGTGACGGCCTCGCCGACCAGGAACGACAGCGTCAGCAGCACCGCGTCGAACTCGGCCAGCGCCGCCCACCGGGCCGCGCGCCGGCGGGCCGCCAGCCGCGCGCCGAACGCCAGCCAGTGGTCGGCCGTGGTGCGCGCCAGCGGCGTGGCGCCGTACAGGCGATCGGCGTCGGCGGCCTGGCGCGCTAGATGGCGGCACACCGTGGCAGGGGCCGTCAGCGTCAGGTCGGCAGACACGACCACACTCGTCTGGCCAGCCCACTCCAGCGTGACGGCGCCGCCGCGCGCGCGCACGTGCTCGGCCGTCAGCAGCACGCCAAACGGCGGGCACTGTCGACTCAGCTGCACCTTCATTGTCGCCATCCTGAAAAGGCAGTGTGGGTGGTATGCAACAGAATGGGTGCCCATAGAGTCGGCGGGTGCCCCACAACACAGAGCTGCTGATACTGTGTTGTCTCATGTCAGATGACCTGCAATGATGACGCTGGCACAGTAAGCCCAGATGTTCCTTTGTGAAAATTCTACACTTTGCAGCACATGCTCATGTCAGGCAGAAGCCCCATGGAATAAATCTGCACTAGACCAGGAAACCTGCACACTCAGATACCAGCCCCTGCAAATCCATGCATCTGTGTGGAATGGTATAGGACAACAAGCTTTCCCACCTTCAACCAGGTCACCTGGCCCAAACCAAGCCAATAGCTGAATGACACTCTCACAGTCTATCTTGTGTGCCATAAAATCAATAGATATAGGCTAATAAAAGAAAAAATAGATCAATTATGGTTTGTTACACTTATGATTAATCAGGTTAGGTATGCAAATCTAAAAGTACAACTGCCAGTACCTACCCTGATTGCCTTGCTTTTAAAGGGATCAAGACCAACAATTAATAACTTAAAGCTATATATAACATAAAGCATGCAAAAGGGTAGCAACTTGTAAGAGGCCAGTACTAATGATTCATATGATGTTTTTCTTTTGGCTTGTTTCTTATCCATTCCATTGCAAGCTGTTTTCCCAGCCAAATCTTGACTTCAACATGGATTAAAACATAAATATGTCTAAAAGTACTGCAGTGTGCAAAACAAAGGCATGGCTAGCTGGCTAGCTAAGCATGACCAATGACATAGATAATGAGCAAATATCACAATTTTATCTATTTGAGTAGTTTATAGCTGAGATGATGTTTAACATAACACCTTATACCATTCAACCACACATTAACAGAAATGCACACAGTAGCTGCTTGGGCTACCTTTATCACACCAGCATAACAATTTGATAACTGACATGCTTTTACCATACCACCAAATTTGAACAAGATAGGCACTTGAATGTCATGTAAGTGACACAACCATCAACCATCATGTACATGACCCATGCCAGCTGTTATGGCATGGGATAGACAGACAATGGTATTGGATCACTTGATCACTAAAAATGGCAAGATCAGTGTGCTTCAGTAATAATCTGCAGGAAACATGGTGAGAGGCTTTTACTCAGCAGTGTGCTGCACTGCACTAAGTGAGATAGCCATGCAACTAAAAAAAAATGGAACATAAATTCCTGACAGATTCAAAATGCTGCCAAAATGTTTAGCACAAAAATACTCAAGCTTCTTGCTGACTTTGAGTTTTCTTAAAACAACATACTTAGCTTGGCAATGGCCATTCCACCAAGCTTTAAAAGCAAGCTCACAAACTTCAACACTCTAGCCTGTATTTTGTTCAAACGTTACCATGCACTACCACGGGCTTTCGACTGTGAACGGCGGAAAAAGACAGGAATGCGCTACACACGGTAGCAGACACATGCCCTCGCCATATGTTGCTAATCATCCACACGCTACGAGTTTGCACGTCAGCTTCTACAAACCCATCGGGGGAAAACGCATCAAAAATATACCACAGCGAGGAAAATGAGAGGTGAGAACGGCCACGAACAGCGTCAATCACCGCGCCCAGACAGCCCGGCCGGGATCAACACGTACGGATTGGGCACTTGGCGGTGGCAAAACCTAGGCGAAACTCGTACAAACGTTGAAAGCGGCATGCGTCAACGCCCTAAGCGTTACATACGTAAGCATACGCCGCTGGTGGGCCATGTTTGTCGTAGCCGTGCTTTAGTAGTGGCAAAAAGACTGCATCATCTTAAATCGTTGGAAGAACGGAGCTAAGTCGCTATTCCTGATAAGGACTTCTTGCATGCCATTATTGTGCCATCATTTGAAACCATTTTTTTAGTCAAACGTTATGGCTAAGGGAAAGTATTCGAGAACATGCGGGTAATTTTGGTGGAATTCGTTTGTAATGCTGGTTCACTATTTCGTCATACGAAGTACTCGGAGAACAGGGCGCCAGCTTTGGTGTTCATTTGTAATGCTGCTTTCTATTTTCATCAGATAAGGGCCAGGGCCCAGTGTCCTTCTCTTATGGTTGTCGAAGCACGTTTGAAATGAGTTACCGGTGCTCAGAGCAACACGGAGCCGACTTTTTGGTGTTGGTGGAAGGGGCGGATCCAAGATTTTGTCAAGGAGGAGCCACGCAACATTGTGGGCCCCCCGGAGTTTGGGGCCCCTCCAAAAAGTATCAAAAGTTATTTCTCTTGTTCGTGACATTTTAGAACAGGTTGTATGTAATAAATAAACATATATGTATATATATATATATATATATATATATATATATATATATATATATATATATATATTATGTGTGTGTGTGTGTGTGTGTGTGTGTGTGTGTGTTTGGTGTGTGTATGTGTGTGTGTATGTATACATGTATTTACTTATTCACTTATTAACGAGGTCGGAAACCCCATTTTACTGTGCACAGGCCTATATAGCTGGGCGTGCTATGCATACATACACATAAAGCTCACTCATTTTCTACAGATAATGTTACATGATTTGATTTTCAGGTTAAGTGTTTCGAAACAACCAGGCAAAATAAACTTGAGTTGGCTGCAACGACCATCAAAACCAAGCACGGACTTGATTCCTAACGTATGCATTGATGGCTGGCCGGCTGGGCGGCGTAATCAGCTGATGGCTGTGACCAGTGCATAATTTTTCCTTTGTGATAAGGGAGTGCAGCATATTCTAGCATTTAAAGTATGTTTAGAACGTCACACGCTAGTATGATGTCACATACTCAATGGCCAATGGAAATGACACATGCGACGTCGCGACATGTAGGATTACGTCGGCAATTGCGTATACAAATTTATCGGCGCGTATTAGACAACTGCTCTAAGGCGAAGGCACCAAGGGCAATTGGGACGGAATCTGAGCGATTATGGGTGCCGCAGGAGGCCAACAAAGTGGCTCTCATCAACAAATATACTATCCTCAGAGCAAGCAAAAAGAACCCAATACCAGCATCGTGGGCCCCTAAACGATCGGTAGTGCCCCGGTTGGCTGACGTGTGTTGCCCCACCCAAGGTACAAGACCCTCTGGGCAAGGGTGCATTATCCAAGACCATGAATCGATACCCCTGTGCGATCAAGAGTGTACGAGCATGTCAACAGAAAGAGCCTCGATAGGATTGAATAGTCCTCCGCAAATGAGATCAAAGGGAAAGATCCTTCGATCAAAGCAGAGGGCCTCTGAGCATGGAGTATCTCAATGTCTTACTTTATCAGGGCCACAGTAACAGCACAATGCCCTCAAAGAAATGGAAAGAACCGGAGACTTATATGAATGGGCCCTGAGCAGCTGAGTGTACCCTGGCATATGGGGCCCCGGAAAAGCGCACAGAGCATTTCGGGCGAATGGGAAAAGTCCGTGGAAGAAAACCTGATCGATCAAGAGTGCCCAGGCATGGAAGCAGATAGCGTCCCAACAGCAGCGTTAGGTCCTACGAGGAAATGCAGAGATCAAAGGCAACATGGAAAAGCTCCTTAGGGATCAGATTGACAGATTGCAAGTGGGCATGTAGGACCCGGGCGGCAGCGTAAGGCCTTTGGACAGCGTGGATGAGCCTCAAATCCCCCCCCCCCCCCCCCCCCCCCCCCAGCAGTACCTTTTCAACGAGGAATGAAGTAACTTCGGCTGCTCATGAACTCTTTACTTTTGCCAGCAATCGTTCTCAGTCGTCTGTAGGTTCAAAGGTGTCCAATTTTGTTGCAAGAAAACTGCGCCTGTTCGGCCGGTTATGGGCCTCTTCGAAACTTTAGGTCCTCCCTGCATGGTCCATAGAGACGTGGCCCCGTGCCGCTCCCCCCCCCCCCCCCTCTTGCATCCGCCACCGGCCCGAGCAGTTTAGTAGATGGGGCCCGCCAAGAACACAGGACCACCCATCAAAATAAGAAATACTTACGACAAAATATGTAGGGCTCCCAAGGATTGAGTGTGCTCGGGCAGATTAAAATATAGGGCCCCTGTCAAGAGCGTATGGCCCTCCATTTAAATAAGAAGTACCCAGGATCCAACATGGAGAGACCCCAAATGATCGGGTGTGCCAGAGCAGGTTAACTGATACGGCTCCCAACAAGAGCGCAGGGCCCTTCATTCAAACGGAAAGCACCTTAGCGCAGTAAGCGGGAAACTCAGCGATCGCTGGCGGCCAAACGTGACGCAGAGTGACAGAGATGAATACCAGGCTGCCAGGAGAGGCCAGCTCAGCGCAGACGGGTGCTCAGCAGCACGCAGCAGAGGACCAGCATTTCAGAGACTAGTGAAGCATTTCCGACTATCTAGGTTAGCGCCAAAGGCCGGAGAGCCCTGACTGACATATCGCTGCGCAGTCTCAGATGGTGGCTTTAGGTGCTTCCCTCCCTCTACAAACCCAAAGTGGAACTCTCTTGGCGCAAAGGACGACTTAAGCTCATTAAGGAGCAGTATTTCTGCTAGTTTAAAAATCACCGAGACGAATGAAATCGACCAATAATTATCTAAGACATCAGGACTAGACTCACGTTTTTTGACGAGGGGCACAATTGTCCTGCAGGAAAAGCTGGACGATACCCGCAGTTCATAAAAGCAGGCGACCAGGAGCCGTGCCAAAGTCTGTGAAAGGGCTGGAGAAGCTCCATACAGAAATCCCGCCCGCACGCTGCATCGCGTCCCAGACGCGCAATAAGACTAGCAATCTCATCAGGAGAGAAGTGTGAGTGAGAAGGCCCCTCTTAAAATGTCTTAAAATGTAGAAAATGGCCCCTCATCATGTGTGAAGGACCAAGACCGGTCTCAGCAGCGGCTCTGAGCATGGCAACATGCTGCTTTACCACAAACTATTCTATCGTAAACGCTCGCAACTGCCTGAAGCTAATGTGAGACGTGGAATCATCGGCTGTGAACGATGACCGCGAGCGCTGCATGCCACATACAACTGCTCCACGCGCGCCCAGAAGGCACGGAGCCGCCCGCCGCGACGCATTATGGCAAGAAGCCGTACCTCTCGGTCCGGCCGGGCTCAGGCAGCCCTCTTATGTGCGCGTCGGTATGCCCTCCGTTTATCTCTAAAACAGTTGTGCAGCGACGATCCGTGAGGCCGGCCATCTAGCGTCCAGAGAAGAAACCAGACCCGCTCTCCGTTACGAGCAGCTGCGCGGGACAGAGTCCACCAAAGTTTCGGCGATCGCTAGGGTCTAGACCAGCCGGCCTCGGAGGCTGCTGCATGGATCACCGATGTCAGCCCAAAAGCCCTCTGATCAGCGCTGAACCAAGAGGGCAAGCCGCAAACCGAGGACAAGAGGGCAAGGCAAGTTGCCAAGCCGCTCGGCCAGGCCACTGCGGAATGCATCATCACGGGCAGCACGTTACTAATTGACCATGACGCGCTGCGGACCGGCTCCAAGGCGTGTACCTTCACTGTTCTCCGTTTGCCCCTCCTCACCTTTCTGACGCCTAGAAAGCAGGGCATTACAAATGCGAGGGCTGTATTGCATCAATGGAAAGAATGTTTCTTCTAACTGATTCAAAAGTAAAAGGAACAAAGAAAATGAAAACTTGAATGTCACGTCCAGTTGAGTGCAGCAGGCTGAGCTATTCATACCTTTAAAGCTCCGCATTCGTGCCGCGTTTACTTAGGCCTTTTCTGTTATTTTCGCATGATGCGAATATCTAATTACACGGTTAATACCTATGCGGTGTCAATTTTGGTCTAGTTTTGCGTTATTGTCCGAGTGTTTTGACATTAATCAGCGACATCCAAGTTCTACAGACTGCAGCACGTTGTGTTATTTCGCCACATCTTATCGGACAAACTGGTCGAATGTTATTGCTCCAATTCTCCCCGTCTTGACTGGAGACAGATGTCTGGAGAGCTGACAGTCCTGCGCTAGCCCATGAGATGCGTGTGTGTCCACGAACCGAGGCACTCCGCACCGTGGTCTTCCCCGGACAGGGCAAAAGGGTGAGGCGGCCTTTACGAGGTGGATGGTGATGTGCGCATCTGTGTGCAGTCTCACCTTGGCGTGCCCTTTATTGGCCAGATTTGATTTCCAGTGAAGGTGTGCGTTGGATGTGGCATTGAGTTAGATGGATTAACGTACATTTAGTGCATATCGCGTGAGCACGAGATTTTCCATTTGTTCGTGCGAAGAGCCGGGCCTGTTCGACGGTGTACACGGATCCTCCCTTTTTTACCGGCCTGCAATTACCGTGTGGCAACCGAAGCAATAGTTGCAATGAGATAATTCTTAGATAGTAGAACGCCTGACCACCGAGTTGCTGATGTTGATTCACGTGCGAGAGAGCTTGATGTTGAGAAAATCACTGCCACAACCCGTTGATGGAGTCCATTGTGCATTGCGTTGACTGGTGGCCCACCCAGAGGAATACAAATCGACACCAATAATTCCTGAAGAATGACCTTTCTATAAGTTGCGATGAATCCAATGCAGGGTTAACCCGCGCCCGGCCGGAGGTCTGAGAAAACTGCGCCCCACCGGAGGGGGGGTAGGTGGGGGGGGGGGGCGGACTTTTCCCTGGGATCTCCAACTTCCAGACGTCGTGTGAGAAAAATAAAGGTACCGTTTTGAATATCTCGTCAAATCACGAAGAATGCACACCAAATTCTTTGTTGATATACGCGGTAAATTTACGTCCGCATCAGCGACAAAGTCGTTTGGCTGACACTTGATCTCAGCCATTTGTGCTTGATCGGGTTGGCTACTTTCGTATTGAAGTACTTTTGTTTTTGACAAAGACGAAATGAGTAGAAAGATTTAGTGAAAACTTGATTTTTCTCTAAACCTGGGATGGTCTCAGGGTGAACGGATTCCAGCATCTTTGCTGCGGTTTGTCCCCTGGAATCATGCTATTATAGTTTTATGCTCAAGCGTCCACCTCGGCTTATCCATGCCGCAGCAGCACGAGTCCATTCAATGGTTTTATACATGACGATGCAAAGAAAATCTGCACATTGAAATGAAGTTGCGTCTTATCTGCCGATCATTTCTGGGCAGTCCGTGGTGAACCGTCGGTCTGGTCTGGATGAACACCACTACGGGAAGCTGCAAAGCTTCGCTCGGGCTGCGGCTTCGCTCGCAACGCCATCGTCCCCTTATCTCTGCGCTGCGAAAATGTGAAAAAATTCGCGTTGCATTTTTAGCCCTGTGTTCGCCAGATCCTCTCGTGTAGTGTTTCTGAATGTGTGAAGCGGACACCCATATCATGCACGTTGTCACTGCTTCTGAACTTTGAGCAGTGGTCAGGTCAAACATGGCAAAATATATAGAATTCGATCTTAAAACTGTGATGTCATAAGCCACGGTAAGGCGATGACAGTGGAGGCGTCAGGATCATTCAGGGTCGCGGCCAGATCAGGCCAAGTCTTCAAAACTGCCCATAGTGTCGTTGAAAGACTTACAAGTGCCAGGCGTCCGAGGTATGTGCCGTCCAGGGCTGCGGCTGTTAACGACCAGGACTGCAACTGCGACCGCAGCAGAGCGCTTCAGCAGCGCAGCAGAAAGCTTTAACAGCGCATCTCGCAGACTACCGCTGCGTGGCGACACACTTCACATGGCAGTGAGGCACATGCTCCTACATCTTTGGAAGTACCAGATGTATTGCCAGCAATGCAGGCGGCATTTGATCGCGACATGTTTTCAATGACTTGCTCCGCGTAATTCAAATAATCTTGATTAACGACGAGGCAAAAGAGGCGACGAGGAGGTGGCAATATGAACAACGGCGATCAGAACACATGTGAAGACGACTGTTTCAAATTAGGATAGGCATAAACACTACGTGTATGTAACCTGCTTTGGAAAATAAGTCAAGCCAGCAGCATGAAAAGCTAGCCCGTCCAAAATCATAGAGCATATATCATGGACTCTAACGACCGTGGCAGCTTGAACGGTCCAAGTTAGAATTCAACATCAATCACTGGCGCTAGCTGTGAACCTCAGCCCTACAAGCTACCATGACGCCCATAAACAGCTCGTCAGCTAAAAGCTATCCAAGAAACAACACTGCTCTGCAGCACGCAGAGTATGGCAGCAGTGTGACAGCCGTTAGCAGCGCGGCAGCCATCAAGCCGACTTCTCACCATTCCTACTGCCCAGGGCCACGACCATTCCGCTTCTTCAGCTCGTGCAGCAGGCGGACCAAAAACGTGCTGCTGGGGTCGGCCGTGGGCGCGGGCGTGGTGGCGGTCAGCTGCTGGCGCTGCCCCCGGCGCTGCTCCTCCAGCTGGCCGGCAATGCCGCGCAGCTGCTCGCCGGCGCTCTCCAGTTGTCCGCCCAGCGCCCGCTCCGCCGCCGTCGTCAGCTCCTGCGTGCGCTCGGCGCTGGTCTGCAGGCCGGCCAGCGGCTGCGTCAGGCTGCTGACACTATCCTGGCAGGCGGCGCGCGTGCGCTCGTGCTCGCCGGTCCGTCCAGCAGCCAGCTGCGCCACGGCCTCCGCCACGCCGGTTACGCTGGCGCGCAGCGAGCTCAGGCCCGAGCCAACCGCGCCCTCCAGCGTCTGCAGGCGCACCTCCAACGAGTCGACACCGACCTTGGCCGTGTTCAGCTGCTTCACATGTGCCTCGAGCGAGGTCAACATGTCGGTCACGGCGAACAGCTTCTCTGTGAGCACGTCGGTGACGGGCCGGCGCGATCCGGCGCTGACGAACGCCGCCGCCGGTGCGACCAGGCAGGCGGCCGCGAGCAGCAGCAGCAGCGGGGCTGACATTCTGGAGACCGACAGCAACAAGCCCGGCGCGGCGAGGGCGACTGGTCCCACTGAGATGGCGGCGCTGGCGCCAGCGCGCCTCTGGCCAGCCGACTGTTTACCGTGCTGCTCCGGGAGTCAGAGCGTGCAGGGGCGCATCGGTGACGTGCGAGAACATCCAGACGCCACGAGGGGACATGGCTGGACGAAAAACCGGGCGGGGAAGTCCGTCAGATTATGGGAAATCTTTGTACTGTCTGGGGTTGGGCTATCTATCGTTGCGTCGGACAACCGGGCTCAGACCCTGCTACAAGAACCGTGGGTCGGCATTCTTGCACATGATATTCCTATTACGCGGGCGGACACAGCATTGGTCTACAGCCAAATTTGTCTTGCCTGCCCATCTGATACGCGGGCACTTTTGAGATGCCGCGTTGTCCCTTGACCAGCGTCATGTGGCTAGATATCTGTGTTATTTCTGGCCTCGTGGCCTGGTGTCATCGACCTCGTCAGTCGAAGCCAGGGTAATATCTGGGTTGCCCCCACCGGTCAGCCATTCACTGCTCACATTCAAACTAGAAACTCTCACTTATCGGGTTTCTTTCTTACCTCTCAGTTAGGCTTGTTTGCCGACCGACGTTATACTCACGACACGACGTTGTACACGCTCGTCTTGTATCTGCTCAAGAAAGGGCAACGGGCTGCAACGAAAATCAACACGTCTGGCAGGGAATGACACCACTCGCAGGGTATTTATCTTATCGAAGTGAGTGTAACCCGTTTTCTGCTTAGTCTATTTTCGAGTTTTTAGTGTCAGTATTTGGTATAAAACCAAGTAAGCATAACTGCCGCCCATCCATCAACCACCGCAACATGATGCAATTTGCCATCGCTCGCTGCCTCAAACGCAGGTCCCCGTTTGCGACAGCCAACAAATGCGACGCCACGCTTTCCCATCGATCGAGCTTAAAGCTTACTATAGTTTAAACGCCAACGAATACTAAAGATGAGCGAACTGACCGATATCGATCTTACTACGAATACAAACTACACAGTTTTAGGCCGCGCATTGTGTGAGCCTGGTGCAAATCATGCGCGTCGTGACCAGAACGCACGGTAAGATTCTCGCCTTTCTTCCGACCAAAGCAGGAAATCTGACTTCACAGGGCAGTTGCTTTCACAGCGCTGTCGAGCGGGGGTCTGAGCGGAACGTCAGCACCCCAGCCGCAGCGCGCCGCCAGGGTCGCCGGCACTGCGACGTCGCCGGGGGGGGGGGGGGGGAGAATGTCCAGCCGCACCAGTGCCGTGACCGGGACCGCCCGCGTTACGTCCGGCCGAGGTCTAGGCACACGTCCACGTCGCCCCACGTCACATCTGGCCGCGGGTTAGGCACACGTCCACGTCGCCCCACGTCACATCCGGCCACGGGTTAGGCACACGTCCACGTCGCCCAGCGTCACGTCCGGCCGAGGTCTAGGTACAAGTCTACGACGCCCAGCGTCACGTCCGGCCGAGTTAATTCGAATCTGAATGTACGGCGGATATTGTCATTGACCCAGCACCACTCGGGTCTTACTATTCCCAGCAGCGACCGCCTGCGGGAGGGGGGGGGGGGGGGGCAAAAGGTTTCCTCCCTTAAAAAAAGCTGCAGTTTTTACGACCAAAGTCGCGGGACAGGCGTACCAGCGCCACCTGATTGGACAATTTGCAGCTTCACCGGTCTGGCCCGTCCCGGCCCGTCGCAATTTTGGCGGGCTTATATCGTTGCAACTGCTGGTCTTATCAACTGGAAGTTTGCAGCACCACATGGGGGAACGTTGCAGACGTTTTCCTGCAATTCTTTAATTAAGACATTGAATGATCAGGTGACATATTTTTGCGACGCCGCAATGTCACAGCATTTTCACCTCTCCATCCGATAACATGACGCCCGTCAAACTGCAGGCCATGACGCGACATCTTGCGGAAGTGGCTGTGTGCAGACCATGCCGCGGCATCTTGCGGAAGTCATGGATTAGCACGCGTCTAGGCTTTTCATGGATGAATGCCAACTCTCAGCAAACAGGGGAGATGGGGAAAGTGAAACAAACTGCATGCCGTAGGTAAACATACCACCTACAACTCACCCAAATGATTATTATACCTAAATAGCTCTTATGCACATAGGTGAGCCGGCAGTCGACCAGGAAGCGGTCAGTAACCATTTGCATGCAGGAAGCCTCAGACTGGGGCCTAATCCGGCACCAAATCTAAAATGAGCTTGAACTAGGATAAGCACAAACAAAGCACATCATTTGTCGTCGAGCCTGGTAATATGTACGACTCTAGCACATTTACCAGTTCCAATTCACTGCGTCATGCGTAATATGCACACCATTGACATGATATGGGGTATTTTTCCAAACCATTTGCTCGTGTGAAAATCCGTTCGGCTCCCTGAGGCCATAACATTCACAATACACAACGTTTGCGAACCATTTCTTCACAAAAATGAGCATTTTGCTCCGTGCTGGAAGGCAGTGTTGCGATCGCACGTTGCACGCGTTTCCCTGCTCAATATTACCGTGTTTATCTACTGACGAATCTAGGGTGGAGTTCTCGAAAGTGCTTACGGTGAATAACAAACATTGATATGGGAACAGCGGCAGACAGACTGTCTGCCTGGTTCAGTTTTAAAACGGCGTGGCGCAGCGTGTCAATGTCTTCAACACCGTGTCTGAGCTCTCTTCTGTAATCTGAAACAAATCTTTCTCGTGGCTTCGAGCGAGCAAATCCTTGGTTTAGACCAGGCTGCAGTTAAGCTACCAGATGCGAGCACAGACCCGTGGCAGGTACGGCTGTGGGAGGGGGGGGGGGGGGGGGGTCTTCAGGAATTTTGTGCTGTGTTGATCTCCGAAGAATGTGGAGTGTATGTGATGTATCCATGTCAACTGCGGGAAGTACGCCTCACGTTTGTCTTAAAAATGAACAAATTTGCTAAATGTCGTGGTGATACTGTACTAACTAGTGATTTAGTACTATAGTATTAGATATTAGTACTAGATAGATACTGTTCTAACTAGATTCGCCAGAAAGATAGCTTTCGGTGAATTAGGCCTCCAGGGAAGATTAAGCTCAACATCACGCGTCCTCTCTATGACACAGTCGAATGGTAAGTCACAACGAGTGTAAAATCTGCATACTGTCCTAAGGCAAACACTCTTACTTTGACAATGGAAGGAAGAAGCTAGATTGCACGTTTTTGTCTGAACGCTAGCTTGAAATTCAAATTGAACGCTAGCTTGAAATGCTGCTGATGCCGGTGGTCCCGGCAATTCCTCGAATTTGGAGCCCTCTCACCAAGTTCCAGTCGCATCACACCGCCACACGCGCGGACCAACTTTCACACGGATGTCGCTGCATGAGTGGCGCATGCACTGCAAACTGACTTAAAATCAATGTGCATACAGGTCTGAACTGGTGCAAAAGCAAGTCAGCCCTCCAGCTTTCGCCGGCCCTAACTGACGCATTTCCAAAAAATTACCGGCAATAACACGCACGCACAGGTAAAGAACGTAAAATTAAGGCGCATTTCGTGGTGCTACATGCTGTTTTTCTGCCAATGTTCAATGCATACATACACACATACATAAATATATATATATATATATATATATATATATATATATATATATATATATATATATGTATATGTATAGGGGGTGCCGGTAGTGTAGTGGTTAAGGCGTCTGCGTTAACCACTGCGCGTCTGGGAAACCAGAGGTACGGGGTTCGATTCCCCGCGGTGCCCGCCCTTCCTGCCAGGGGGAGAGGCAGGCGACGCCATATAGCCTCAGTAGCTGGGTGCGTCGTAAAGTCCCAATGGCATGGCATATATATATATATATATATATATATATATATATATATATATATATATATATATATGTATATGTATATACCTATATAGCGGTATTTCCTGTTTACCCTCCCAGTGCGGCGAACACGTTTTCACTAACTCGCTTTTGATGCACTTCCACGCCCACGCTGCATTCAGGAAGTTCGATGGTCCCTTGCACAACGCACTTGACCCCTCGAACCGCATGCAGCACGATAGCTTTCCTGGATGCCACGCGTTCCGCAGCTGCTCATGAAGCACTTTTACGGCGAAATGTCATTCAACTTTCCGGTTAGCATGGTCGCTCAGCTGCGATATGCCGGCCAAGTAAGTCCCTCTACCTCTCGCAATTAAACACTACACGGAAATCAACATGCAAGCGTTATTCACGGATTTTGATAAGTTGACACGGTGATGCACATGGAATTTGATAAGTTATCATCTTAGCTAGCACCAACGTTGTACAAACATACATGTTATACATCGCATATCCCAACATTTAACCCGGGTAGGAGCCCCTGCCGCACGAACTTGCGTGGGCGTGGCCGCACTGGGAACTCAAATGCCGCCAAGCGCTGTGGTCGGGATAACAAAGCCGGCTGTGCGGCTCGTTCGTGCAGCTGGCTGATCCGGAAGGCATACTGACAGTTGCAGCTGCGCTGCAAACGCCGCCTGACACATTCTCTCCATCCCTCATTAAAGCCGATGGTTCTCGAACAGTGGTCGTCTCATGTTTCGACAAAGGAAAATGTGACAACCGCTAGCTATTGTTCAATGCATCTCCGGACTGCGTCTAGGAGCGGCAGTGAAACAGGTCATTTAGAGATCTGCAGCAACTTGACTGGTGTCGGCTGTGGTCCCTTTTTCCTCAGACCTCTGCCACGCCCAAGATAAATGCGTTTAGGCAATGGCTGACGCATTGCTGGTACTCGGACTGAGTCAGGCCGCGGTGCGATGGCCAAAAACCAGCGTTTCTGATTGCCGCCACGTCGGCGTTTGATCATGTTCATTACGGATTGCTTAAACGGTTCACAAAATCCCACCATTATTTTCGCTGGCATTCAACAGCGCCAAGTTATGACATTGTTGTGTCGCCGTTACCACCTGCCAAAATTGCACAAAAACGGTTATCTCTTCGCCCAGTGTCATGCCGCACGCGCCGGCTGCCGTTGTGACCTTTGCCTCTTCTGGCCTCTGCATGCAACTTACGCGGTGTTTATGCTGAGTTGGCGGTAATGAGCGCAACAAGCCGACATTTTTGCACATAGTACACCACTGATTGCTGAGCGCGACCAGATACAACTTGGTAGCGAAGCTATGTCTTTGAACTGAGTGTGTGACACTGAAATTACTAGTGTAACTTGAAGCAAGTGTGAATCCACACTACACGCAAGTGCAGGTTTTTGTGGATACCTGACTGTACTTGGCCTCATTGTGAGTTGGGCGTTTTTATGCTGACGGTAATCGACCTTCATTATACCAGAAGGCACTGGTTAAACAAGCGCTATCAGGCAAGCAATGATTAACATGACACAACTCCATGTTTCAAGCTGCGCTTATGGTCACGAGTGAACAAGATAAGGCACAAAGTGACATTTAAAACCAGGGCGAAGCAATGCAGAAAATGCGCTAAACTAAACACGCCTGTCATCAGCATAATAAAGCCCAAGCGCTGCGCATGTATTCCGACACGCTCGAGGCGGGCGAACCATACACTGTGTCAGCATTCAATTCACGGCACTGGCGAGTCAGATCACATACACTTTATGGCATAGCGGCGTCTATCTATTATCCAGGACGACCAGTGCCTAAACACATGGCTTTACAACACAAGTTAACCGAAGGCAGAAGAAACTGACATTGGGTTCCCGATCTTTTTTTGTATTTGTAACGAAAAACCGGGTCTTTAAATCTCAGCATTATGCCGCCATATCACACGACAAATTTTGACATCACTCACATACACTTACGTTTGTATTCAAGCACGTTAATCCCGAGCGCAGGATTCTTTTAGTGGATTGCGAGCTCAAAAACGAAAATATATGCGTTGGTTCGATGTAAGCTGTTCACCGAGGCTTCCATTCATGCATATTCCTTGGTACTTTTTATCGGACCTTAAGCTTTATCGGGCAATTGTCCCGGAAACTGATGCAAAGATAAGCAAGCTTTTTGCAAATCTGCAAAATCTGAACAATGTTCTTGATATCTTTAAGCCCTGCAAGTCTACCTACAAATCAAACTGTTGACGTATCAGAGTGCAGCATTTCCGCCCTGAAAACGCCACAACGCTGTCTGCCGACTTAGCAGGAGTTCCCTCCCCATTCCTTCTGATCAGCTGTGGTCAGTGGGTGTCGCGTCATGCCGGTGTGGCTCGGGATGGATTGTCCGTCTGACTTCGGTCCGCCGCTATTCTCTCCTGTAGTGCATATCACGCTGCACACAACTGGAAACAGCAACTCGAAGGCTTATTGTGCTCACGATGAAGATCGACACGGCATCTGCGCTCCCCAAGCGTGTGCAGGAGGCTTAGCTGGCTACGAGCGCAGTCAACCGAAAATAAGGCACGGAACACAATTGTCAGACTGTTCTCGAACACACGTGTTAAACCTTTACTCTCACCGAAACTCAAGCACTTGGGAGCACCTACGATCGCTCGCCCGTCTAACTGTCCCGGATGGGCGGATGGACCGTGGCCGGGCCCCGACTCGGTGGCTCAGCGGCGGGGCCGACCGGCCGGCGCCGGCACCGGGTCCGAGTGGAACTGCGTCACCTCCTGGTGCGAGACGGCTGGACCGGCGGCGCGAGCGCCGGCCGGCACCCAGCGCACCCGTGCCCGGAAGCCGTGCCGGTCGTCGGCCGTGTACGTCACGATGCGCTCCAGGCCGTTCGGCTCCAGCACGCGGTACTCGCCAACCACGCCGCCGCCGTCCCGCCGCTCGTGCATCGACTTGGAGTCGCCGGTGCGCGGGTCGGTCACGTGGAACTGGTAGCGGTAGCGCGGGTGCGGGTCCGTGTAGTCGCCGCGGTCGCCGCCGTACACGGCGTGCTCGCTGTGGGCGCTGTTGGAGCTGTAGCCGGTGTCGACGTTGTAGCCGTTGGTGGCGCGGTGGCCGTTGTTGTTGCTGTAGACCCTGTGGGCGCCGTGGCCAGTGTTGGTGTTGTATCTCCTGTTGAAGCCGGTTCGGTCGCCGTATCTATGGCCGAAGCCGTAGTTGTTGCCGGTGGCACGGCTGCCATCGTCGCTTAGATTTGTGCTGTCGCCCGCAGTGAAGTCTGAGGCCATCAGCAAAAGCAGAGCAGACAGGATGGAAACAGCACCGGGAATCTGTTGGCAGATCGGTCACACACACATCAGGAGGGAGGACAGGATCAAAACGGCGCCTGGCATCTGTTAACAGATCGGTCAAATGCATATCAAGAGAGAAGACAGGACGAAAACGGCGCCAGGCATCTGTTAACAATCGGTCAAATATACATTGGGAGAGAGGACAGGATCTGAACGGCACACGGCATCTGTTAACAGATCGGTCATATAAACATCAGGAGAGCAAGCAGGATCTGGACAGCATCCGGCATCTGTTAACAAATCGGTCAGATACACATCAGGAGAGCAGGCAGGATTGGAACGTCGCTTGGCATCTGTCAACAAATCGGTTAAAAGCATGCCAGTAGAGCAAGCAGGATTTTCACTGCAGCCGGTATTCGTTCAGCATTGGGATTATGTTTAATTCCCTCCTTGATGTGTGCATGGCTATTGTTTTATTTCAATGCTAACAGTGGATGACATCTGTCAAACGTCCGAGTACACATACCTACACACACAAACAAAAATCGTTAGTGTTCCACGTTTCCATGGGGTTTTGACCCGAAATGGTCATCTTGAAGACCTTTCGGTGCAGTTCACAGCGCTACCATTCTTAATACCTGAAACCTTCAAGTTTCTGAGCTATACGCGCGCAAAAATGGGGACACTCTAAGGGGATAGTATTTCAAAGTCATCTTGGCGTTCATGACGCCATACCAACATCATTCATCATCAACATCAAATCCTGTCACTCCATAAGTTATGCAGTGATCGAGGCCGAGAAAAATATAATGGTGTAGCCGTTCAAATCTGGCGTTCGTGAGCATGCCTTCCAGATATAACGACCGCTAATGGGCTCTTAGTCTATGTTATGGCAGGTACGATGACCCAATCACACAACGCCGTATTGAGGGACATATTTACTAAACGGATAGAGGGCACCCTGTAGAGCATTCGTTTCACTTAACAATACGCAAATAGTTGTATGTGAGCTTGTGCCATTATACCTGATGTTTACTTCAAAATTTCCAGGTGTGGAACATTTCCTTTAAGAATTATCGGTCCGCCCCTGCGACAAAGTATAAGTGTACAAAGCACTAAGGACACTCACCCGCAACGAGGACAGGACCACTGCGCACGACATGAGTCACGAACATTGATGTCTCACAGTCGCAGTGTCTGAGGCATTGTGCTTGAAAGCTCTCTGGCCATCGCCCAACAAGCAAGTGAAGTCGCGCATGACATGCCGTTACGGGAATAGTTGGAAGCGAACTTAAAAAGGGGGTCGGGTCGCGTTTCGCATGCTGCACTGCACTGAGATCTGGGAGCTTAGCGTACTTAAGCCTGTTTTGAACTGGTAGTGTTGCGTTGATCTCTAACATTTTTGTGGTCGGATGCCGCGCAAAGTTAACAAAAGTTACCAGGTTCAAGGCTTATAAATGCTCATTTCGTGCCTTGCTGACAATGACTCCGAAGCGTCAGAAACGGTGTAAATGTAAAACAAACCGCAAGATCAGTCGAGCGAACACACACGTTAATTAAGGAATAGGGGTTAAATCTAGACCTGTCGTTGAATCCAGCGTGCTTAAAAAGACGTTGCAACAAGTTAGCAGCATTGCTTAAATACTGTTGTACGGAGGATGATCAACCAGTGGAGCGGAACGAACGTGCGATGAACTCAGAGGAATTGTGGCATCATCATTGGAAACTAGTCTGGGCACGGGTAGCATGTGCCGCGTAATGCATGACACAGTTAACATAGAACATGATTAAACTAGGGAACAATGGCACTCAATGCATGTGTGGAAAATTACACTGCGCGTAAACGAATGCATTTTTTACGTTGCGTGGATAAAACCTCAGCTCTTTATCCGAAATCTCACGCACAAAATTGCGATGAATGGTAGGACGAGTCGGTTCTTTCAGTTGAAAGCCCAGAATGGCATGCCGGCACACCCCCATGATTCGTTCAGCTTCTTTGCTTTGCAGGGTCTAGCCAGTGTGGGTGATGAGTCAAGTCAACATCCGGCATATAGCATCATTGGAAAAAGCACGTTAAATTCCTGATTTAAAGAGAGACATGCTTTTTTGCCCTCCAGTCTTGAAGACATTAGGTAACCATAAGCGAACTTCAGCAATGTCTGTTTGATGGGGAGGGGGGGGGGGAACATCACATTCTTCTTCTAACGCCAAACAGCCCAGTAGAACGTTATACCTAAAAAAAGGATTACCGGAAACGACTTCAGGACTTTCCGACTTAAACGGCATGTCAGACCACGCCTTGTAGTAGCGACGCAAGGGTCTTTTCATTGTCAATGTCATGCCAGGCTACGCCCTGCACCCCGTTGAAAAAAGCATATATAGACCCTGCGCAATGTGCGATATGGACGCAATGCATGCGGACCGCAAGCGCAAGGTCGTTCAAGGTTATGTTTGGGGAGTCACAGAATGACCTCAGATTTCAGTTCCAGTCTAAGTTGCTGATGATCCTACTGCGGTGTCCCCGATATTCTGTCAAAAAAGGAAACATCTACGTTACATGAAAGGTTTTATTTTAGGTACTGACCTTCCTTCAACATTTAAAAGTGTTATAGTAGGCGGCGTATCCCATAGTTTCCGAGGCTTTTTGTTTGAAACCATATCCTGAGCCGCCCGCTGCGATACTTTTCCATGCTTTAAGAGCACAAGAGTTTACAAACATTCAACGTCCAACGTTCGAAACATTGGGCTTCGTAACAAACAGCCGAATGGCCCGCATACAATTAAACAAAGCGTCACTTCTTAACAGACATCGCAAGCAAAGGATCAAGCGCTTACTCGGCCCACGTCCTGCAACACAGGAACGCTTTCTGGCAATCGTTAGCGCATCATAGACGACCAGCGAACAACGCCGCTAAGAACTTAATGTCCGTTTCATTTACGACCAACACCGAGAGTCTGCAACATGACAAGATCGTAATGGTGTTGGTTTTTACCTTACCTTGTCGCGCTCCATGTCGAGGGGTCCCTCTCCGTGCACGCCACTCAAGTGACTGAGCGCCTGCGACGGCGCACCATTGTTCTCACATCACCGGTGCGCGCCGACGGATGGCCTCACATTGGCGAGCTGTACCCGCGTCATAGGGCTGCCGAATGACCGATGTGGTTTGTATTCTCTGCAGGCCATTCGCCGCGGTATGAGTTTATGACAAGGGCCCAGCTTGCCAAGGGAATCAGGTTTTAACGACGATTTGCAAATGAAGGCATTACGAAGTCACATATGATTTGTGCTACCTTGTGCATATTGTTAACCTGGATGCTCAGCAAGATTTCGACCAAACACATCGTGCACGTATTTTTTCCGGAGGGAAGACCGGACCGGACTGGAGGGAAGGCAACGTGCGTAAAGAATCTGTTCGCACCAAATGTAGGGGCCCGTGGTTTCCTTGTTTTAAGCTGACTACTAGGGTGCTCGAGAACAAGTCAAGAACTCATATGCTTGCGAACAAATTATCGGATAGCAAAAGAGCTGGGGAAAGAAAATCACTTACGCAGGCATGTATACACAGGATGGTATGGGATGGCAGTCAGAAGGCACCATTTGGAAACACCTACCGCTGGATGCGGTACAAAAACGGTTGGACAGATGTTTCCAGAACAGTTATTCGTGGCGATGCTGCAGTCGTCTAATTGTCTTGTAACACTGATGGGTTACACATTGGCTAACACGTTCATGAATTTTATGGATTCACCCCATGGGCCATTCTATCCCGGCTTTTAATAGCTGATTGGGAACACAAGGTTTACAACGTGAAACGGTGACATCGCTGATATTATCATCTCCTGCATGCCTGTGAATAACCCATACAGACGATAAAAGTGCACTGGAGATGTCCGTATAGTGGGCCACGTGTTGCTATTGGGATTCATATTCGTACGCGCTGAGACCACGGTCACACATACCTTAGGCATTCATGCATGCAATTCGAATGTGAAGATAGGGACTAGTTCGCCATGTCGTCGGGTACAATGCGTGACTTACACCTTAAGGAACCCGATTTTTAAAGGTCACCGCACACACCTCAAGAAATTAGGGATAAAACACGATCACGTATTACTCCGTCATAACGCATCGAATTCTAACCTGACAGCGGTCCTATGCTCACCACGACCCCAGATGTATCAACTTTGGTAAGCTGTCTTTAAAAATTATCGCATAACCTCCATAGCCTTATCGTTATGCGACGGAAAAAACCATGTAGTTGACGTGTTTATAGCTACAAATATGCACATGTCAATAAAGCGCCCACGGCTTAAAAAGCGGCCACACATTATTACGTCATGAGCTATTCAAATCCAAATATGAAAAGGTCCACCTGCTTGCCATGTCGTCAGATGCATGCATCTTCACCAGCCTAACCTCTAAATGTCACAGTACAGCCCCCAAGAAATCAAAGGTAAAATCACAGGGTCACGTATCACTGCATCAGTGGTGCATCAGATCCAATGCGCAAAGCTACGAACTAGCCATGCCGTGCAGTACACCACGTTGAGGAATCTGGCTTTGAGGGTCACGGGAAAGCCTCCAAGCCATCAAGATTAAAAAAGAACGCAGTTACGCATTGCACCATCGATCATACATCGAAACTAAATCCACATGCTGCACGTGCTCGTTACAAGAGCAGGTACATCCACTTTTGGGAACCCGGGCTCTGAAGATCGCTGCATTGCCTCCCGGCAGTTTGGGGCCCCATACGTAGTCACGCATCATTGCTTCATCATTGGAGCATCACATCCAAATATAACAGCACCCACGTACTCGGCATGGCGTCAGGCATATGTATTTTTGGTGACCAGACCTCGGAAGGACACCGGTATACCCCACACCCATTCAGGTTACCCCTGATTGGCTGTATTATATATATATATATATATATATATATATATATATATATATATATATATAAGTATTATAGCGGTCACGCATTATTCTGTCAATGATGCATCTACATTTGCAAGTGATCACGCACTCGCCACGCCGTGAGGTATGTACAACATTGCTAACATGATATCTGATGGTCACCGTTAGGTCTCTAGGCAAGTTGGGGCAATAAACGCAGTCACGCATTTCCCCGTGACTTACGCATCGAATCTAATATGAAGACGCTCACATCCTCGCCACGACACCGGGTATATGCGCAACCGGCAACCAGACCTCCGAAGACCATTGTCCGTTCCGGTGGCTCAGTTCATTAGAGCGTCTGCGTTCCGATCCGCCCATCCGTGACAGGGTAGGTTTGAGTCGCTTTAGGGTGCTCACTATTTGTCCTTGACAGGTATGGCCTGCGGCCGGTGGCAGCGGTCGCGCTAAAGGTCAACTGACGTCAGAGGGCAGCATTGCGGCCGACCGCGCCGAGCATTGCGGCACGTTAAGCTCTCGCCACTAAATTCTGCCGCTGCCTAGAATTGCGCGATCGGATGGTGGGGGTCAGGGCTCACACAACAAGCACTGCTTAGCATGAGCGCTGATCCAGATATCCATCCATTAAAAGGGTCTAAATCAAATCTATAAAACAATATTTTAAAAAATTGTGTAGCCTCCAAGTAACTGGGAGCAAAACACGCGGTCACGCGCTGCTTCTCTCAATCACGCATCAAAACCACATCTGTAGACGGCCACGTGCTTGCCACGACGTCAAGCATAGGCACCTTTGGCAACATCAGCCTTTAAAGGCCACCATAAAACCTGCAGAAAATTGGGGTGGGGTCAGAAATAATACGGGTAAAAACGCGATAATGCGTCACCCCGTCGGCAACGCACGGAATCCATGTCTGGAAACGGTCGTGTGCCCTCCATCTCGTCCAGTATGCGGACCTTTAGCAGCCTACCCTCTCAATTCCACCGTGTCGCCCCGGACAACTAGGGGTAAAAACGAGTTGCGCCCCCCCCCCCTCCCCGTCAATGTCAGACAGGATCCTAATCTGGAAGCTGCCACGTGCTGACCATGACGTCAGCTATGTGCATACTTGGCAACCTGCCCTGTAAAGGTCCCCTTATAATCTCCAGATAATAAGCGGAAAACACATGGTCACACATTACTCCGACAATGATGCATCGAATCAAAGTCTAAACACCACCACTTGTTCACCACGACGTCGGATTTTTGCAATGAAATTTTTGAAAATCAGCGTATAGACTCCAGGCAATTGAGGGGGGAGGGACGGGTAAATTGTGGTCACAGATTATTCCATTTGCAATGCACCAAATACAACTTGTAGACCAACCACAGGCTGGCCATGGCGTAAGGCATATGCAACTTTGGCAACGCTTCTTTTTAAGGTCACTGAAGAGCTTCCGCGCAATTAGGGGTCAAACATGCAGTCAGGTATTACTCAGTCAATAAGGGCCTCGAATCCTAAAGTTGCATATACCTGACGCCATGGTGAGCACGTAGCCGTTTTCGTATTTGGATTCGGTGCATCGAGTAATGCGTGACCGCGTTTTTTTATCTGAAATTCCTGGAGGCTATACGATTATCCCTACGGGTCAGGCTGCTAAGGATGCATATATCTAACAGCGGGGTGAGCGCGCGGCTATCTACAGATTTGATTGCATGCATTGATGACTGAGTTATGCGTGACCGCGTTTTTTGGTGCATTTGAACATGAATTCGAATATGGAGGCGTCGCTAACTAACCCGAGGAAGTTCGTTACTTTTTTGTCCTGTGGAGGCTCCTCCCGGTGGAGACAACCCCAGCCCACGCACGGACATCGCTGGAATGTCATGAATCATTTGACAGTCGTGTGTATCACCTGGCTTCCTTTTTCTTTTACTTATGGTTGTACCAGGTAGAGGAACACGTAGTTGACAAAGGGCTCCGTGATGACAGCTTCCCCCCTCCCTGAAGACAAAATCGCTGAATTTGGCCTTCTTGATTTCGAGGGTGCATAATGTTCTTCTTTTTTTTCTTTTTTTAATGGAGCCAGAAAATACCTGAAGATGCGGGCGTTAAATGACTACATAAAATAAACCACCGGCGTCTTCATTTAACATGGACTCTTTCTAAACCGATAGAGCTCAGAGTCCTCGCCATTATTTTTTTCTGGGCTCTACGGAGACACCGTGAACACAGACTGTAGATAGAGATGGGGGCCACACCTTTTGCTAACGTGGTCGACCCATGCTCGTGTGGGAATGATCAATCCCCAGTCAGGATCGATGAGTGATGAAAATCATAAGATAATTCTGGACATGTGCACTCGCAAGTACTAGGCAAGCACTAGACGGAGGTCAACAAGCGAACGACAATGATGGCGAAACTGAAATACGTATCTTCGAACGCTGTAGGACATCAACTCGTGCGTTTCAACTCGTACGTTTTAACTCGTACGGCTCGCCACTTTCATCAACTTGTACGGCAGTTCGATGGCATGTTTCACCTGTGCGATTATCGGATCTATAATAGGATCGGAAATCTTCACAGCGCGGCAAACTAGTGCTGAAATCTAGTGGTAGGGCTGGAAAGGTAGTGGTAAAACATGCATTTTTCGTGTTGTGGCTGTCAATCTGTTCAGAGGACAGCCTCAAAACTTGAATGATGAAATACGCGCCCTAGTGCAATCTTTGAACGACATGAATTGACTTTAAATAGTTCCGGAAGCACAATTTAACGACAGTCGTTCTCGCACACCTGGCCCCCAGTACCTGGCGTGATCTGCAGCGGTCAACGCAGTTCAGTTTTATGGAACCTGTAACCCCGACCATCGCCCATTTTTGCTCCGGATATTGCGAGCGTGCAGGCTCAAAAAGCTCCATGCCATTCGTTTCACAAGTCGATGCTGCAAAGTCGTAAATGTTCTCAGGCAGACATGAGTAAACCTTTTCATTTTGACCTCATTTTGATCCACTCATTTGAGCACTGGTGATATCCATTGCCACTTTTCCGGACAAGGGTACTGCGGGTTGAACCCTAGGGGGTACATTATCGTTCGCGGCCAAGGGCGTAAGAGAACTACTTCGTTCTTGAAGATATTGAAGCAAACATGAGATATGATTTACAAGTTAGCTTGTAACTGTTGGTATGCTTTTAAGTGGAAAAGATTGCTCTAGGCAAAACAATTTCTCTATGGAGTAAATACCCCTCGGTATGTCATTGTTTGATTACGTCATCGTACCTTATACAACATTGATTCGGAGCCAACTGATGACCGTTCTATCTGGAAATCGTGTTGATGAAAGCCAGCCATAAAAGATTCGATAATTATATTTTCATTGGCCTTGATCACCACTTAACCTCCGGAATAACAGGATGTCAATGATATTATTGTGAAGCCATGAATGCCAACGTGACCTCGGAATGCTCCCCCCCCAAACTGTCTTCTCGTCTTCATGGGTGTGTAGCTCAGAAACTAGGGGGGTTTAGGTCTTAAGGACAGAGCTGTGAACGGCTCCGACTGATCTTCAGGATGGCTATTTCAGTTCAAAACCCCATAGAAATGTGGAGCACTGCCTTTAGGGGTCACAAGCACTTGCGCGTTTGCCTCGCTTCGCAAAGTGAAAAGTTTAGAAGTTAAAACAAATTATTGTGTGTCTTTTGCAGTCGGAATCACGGTTCTACGCGAAATTGTTGCCGAGATATCGCGCAAAGTTTGAAAAAGTCTCAACGCAGGCCGCGCGTGGTGCTGGCGGTCTCTGGCGGCCGCTGGCAGGAGAGAGGCCATTTGGCATGCGCTCTCTGCAACACAGCCAAACCTATCCATGGGATGAGCAAATGATCGTGGGGTGTGGACGGCGGTTTTTGTCCCTTCTATCAACTGTCAGCCTTTTGTATGATGGCAGCACGCGTTGCCGCCGTATTAAACATTATTGCAGTGTATCGAAGAATGAAAAACGGTCGGTAGCGGCCAAATCAATATTGCTGGCTCGCGCATACGTGGCGCTACAATCTATACCACGTGATTGTTCGATTCCCCATTAATCCATACAGCGCGTGCGACGTGACAATTCATGCAATGCCATTACCTATTCGATTTCCTATAAATGCGTACCACTCTGCAGTACCTGCGTGCCCTGGGTGTCGAGATGTAGCACAAAGCGTGTAAACCCGCGGAAGAGAGCAAACGCCATCTTCCTGGCTCTTGTGTGCCCAACGCGTGTAACGTACCACCCCTCACTTGTGACACATGTGACCAAGGTGATTTCCCGTTCAATGGTCTATCGCAGCATGCCAGTCTCGTGTTACTACGTGCCATAAGAGCGGGAATCCCGCGTAAAGCGTAAAAATAGACGAAATCGGAAAAATATAGTTTTAGGCTAATGTGCACGTGTCACATGACACGTGCAGCGTGACATCGTACACGTTTCAGTGATTGCCCGTTAGACCACTTATCGAAGCATGCCAGTCGCTGTGCACTTTATTCTCTGGTTTCTGAGATATCACGAAAACGTGCAAGCCCCTCAAAAGACCGAAGTTGTGTAAATCCATAGTTTTACACATCGGCGCCATGACACGTGGCACGTGTCACCAAACATTATCAGCTCGCACCTTCTATTCATCATTGAAGCGCGCCAATCCCGGGTGTGTTAGTGCCATAGGTGCCGAAATGTGGCACAAAAGGTGCAAATCGGTGGCAGAGAAAAAAATCCATCCCTGATCCCGTGCCGTGTGATGCGTGTGAACGTACCATTTCGATTAGTAAAATTTGGCACCTTGCAAGTTATGCAATTTCCAGCGCAACGGTGCGTTGCAGAAACTCGCGACGCGACTGAAAATTTACCCGCGTCAATTGTGAATGTTGGGAAACAAAAGCCACGCCTGCGCGCGCACGGCGACCGCAACGCACAGCGCGCCACCGACCGTCATGCCTGAGCCGAGATCACCCCTCCCCCCTCCCCCCCCAACCACCCGCCCACCGGCCGCAAGCCGCCAGAACAGAGAACCCAGGCGCCGGCCCACCGCCGGACAGACTGAAGGCACAATAGAATGCTCGTTCTTTAATATGACACCAAGCGATGTGAACAAAGTCGAAAACCCGCCGCCCGAACGGCCATTTGAACCCCTAACGCCTAGGGCATACGTTGGGGAGCAGTAAGCACCTCGCCGCCGTCGCAGCGAAAAAGCCGTCTTGCAACCCTTAAGTGTAGGCTCATTCGTGAGCGACATTTTTCAAGATGCGGTTCACAAAAGGGCGCATCAGAGACAGCACGAATCGGCTGATGCGCTGATGCAGTTTTCAACGCTAGATCACGCAAAGTTTTGATGGAAGCGTCTTCTATTCGGCGCCAATTTTTAAAACTTGGCATCCTGCAATTTGTTCTGCAATTTGCAGCACAACAGTGGGTTGTAGAAACTCGCGATGCTCGCTGAGAATGTGCCGCATTATTTTTAAATGTTGAAAAACAAAATTCAGGCCTCTACCTTTTTCCGTGCCGAGATATGACGGTAAACGTAAAGACGCGTCAAAAGGGCCGATTTCAACTTGTCAACGCGTTTGCACGTGCCACATGTCACGTGGCGGAAAAAACTCACCAGATTACGATGGCCCATTCCGTGCCCTATCGCACTGCGCAAGTTGCATGTCGCTGCGACCCTTGGTCATCAAGGTAGGGCTCCGGAAAGCGAAGCGTGTCGGGCCGTTGGTCGGAATCGCTAATTGGCGTCGCCCGCGTTAGACATATGGGGGATTTTACGCTCGTGTTCCGCTCAGTACACACTCATTTTTGCGAAATGTAAAATTTTGACGCGGCTATGTCACGTGCCGCAAGCGGGTCTTGGTCGTGTGCAAATTTCATGGAAAAATTCCTGACCGTTTAGCCTGCAGATGATCTAACTCAAGCGGCGGACACACACACCGGCGCAGGAGCCTTTATCGACACAATAAGATCCCTATCGTCGCAGGTGGTCCAGTAAGAGGCACTGAGACTCCAATTCGGTTTAACGAGTCCTTGCCTGCTATGGGATGGAAAGCGTCCCATTTAGTACGAGGGGCCGCGACTGACACAGCCCTTCCATCGGCTCATAGGGGGATGATCATCACTAGTTGTCATATCCCCTTTCATAGTCAGACGGCCCCGACCATAGTCAATGGCCCCTTGGGCTCCGGCATTCGAGATCCCTTTCCTGTCCCTATTCAACAAGTGCTCCCCTCGTTGACTCGGGACCCTTCGTCGACATAAAACCGCCTGTTGCACACTGTGGGGCCCTGCCCGTCACGGGGCCCCATTGCTGCGGGCCCCGATCAATGCGAATTTCGGGCCCCGGCCCCGTCCCTCCTTGGGAAACCGGCCTCCAGGGCTGAAACAGATACAGAACCAACTGTTCGGTGCTAGCAGTCTCTGACTGGAATAGGATCTTGCATTGTCGCAGGGGCCTCTAGTCGGTGTAAGAGGCAACCTGACGGACATTAAAGGTCATGACCACTTGGACGAAGGTCCTTAATGTGCTTTGCAGCGAGACTTTCGGGCGTTTCCAGCCCTTTAGTTTTCCAATTTGGACCTTTATCTTTGGTCCCGAGGAACCCTCCGGGTCCCTTCGAACACGCCCCCTGGCCAAAACGGGGCCTCTTGCCAGCAAAGGACCCCATGTCAGGAACTGTTAACCTGTGACCGACACAGGTGACCCCTCATTAGCACTAGGGACCTGACTACAGGTAATCGCTGGCCCCGGCCTTGTCCATGCTCTAGAAAGGAGCCTTCAGGCCCAAACCGAGACGGATCCGGCTGTTCGGTACTAGTGGTGCTTGGCCGACTTAAACGCGCTCGTGTACTCAAGGGCTCCAAATCGGCACAATGGGCCCTTTGCCGGAGTCGGGCCCTAAATGCGACCTCCAGCCAGCCCTGCTGCCCATAACCATCAGTCCTGAGGGACTTGAATGGCCCCGCGAGGCCTAAGAGAGGGGCATGTTCCCCCTGGGTTAGTTAGGTAGTTATTGAGCTTTAAGGGGGCGTCGACTGCATTGGTTATTTGTGACCCCTGCACCACTAGGTTCTGGTTAGATTACATATATATGTATATATGCACCTATATATGCATCTATCTATATATATATATATATATATATATATATATATATATATATATATATATATATATATGTAAGTATATATATATATATCTATATATATATATATATGTATAAATATATATATATATATATATATACATATATATATGTACTACCATAAGTCATCCACGGTACCATTCTGCAATTGCTTAGAGATCCGCAGAAAATCGTAAGTAGTAGCATCGTCCTCCAGCTCTTGTCCATGAAATGTGCGCAGCTGTGACTTATGCGGCTTACGCCTGTTTTTATTATGAGAGTGAAGAGAGCTCTTGGCTGTGAACACTGCGGTGCGCTAGGCAATGCATTTCTTTAGGAGGGAAGTGTCGAGGGTTTTGCGTTCAGTGGCAAATAACCAGAATCAAACTGGAGGCAAACCACTTCAGTGAACTGTGGATTGTAATCTTGGGGAGTGGAGCAGAAACTCTGTCACAGAACAAGAAGTAAAAGTACTGTGGAAATCGGCAAGCACCAGAAGGCTCATGCTGTCCATTAATTCGTAAACCTGCCCCAACCTGCGTAACTGCCCACTGCAGCAGAATCAGTTGCAGTGCATATTTTTAAAATAAATGACTTTTGGGCTTGCACCTATTCAATTTTAAGAACCAATGGTGTGGATATGATCCAGCACTATGAAGATACCATGATTGTGTGCCACACATGTTGAATACAGCTTGATTCCACCTGAGCTAAAGGTTGCAAGTATTGAGTATCACCAGATGGGATTTTTTATTGTTGATTTACTGAAATCAATCATGTTAGCTATTGCGGAGCTTCTTGGTTTGAGCCGCATTCAAGATGTCGGCACCAATGGCCTTAGAATAACTGTGAAAATGGTTAAACAAGAGGCTGATGGGTCCAGGGCTGCAGTAAATGTGGCCATTGATGTACAGCCTGAGTGGTCAATACAAAAGGTGAAGGATACCATAGCAGGAAGACTGAAATTGGGTGCTGGAGACTTGAAGATCATATTTGCAGGTCATGAACTAAGAAATGATATACTTGTAAAGGTGGGTTTAATTATGCATTTTTTGGCTGAGTTTGTGGCCAGCACAGTGCTCAATGTGTTGCATTTGTAAGTGGTTTCAATTGACATGCATGAGGAATTATCACTCAAATGCAATGGCAATAAAAAACCCGCATCTAGCCTCCTTGGGCCTATGTCAATTTATCTCTCCATACAGCAATTAGACTATGATGACCTTAGCAGCTGCTGTGAAGCACTCACTCTTTTTGTCCTTGCCCATGTCCTGGCTGTTGCCCTAGCCATTGCCCTAGTCATTGCCCTAGCTATTGCCCAGGTCTCTGCCCTGGTCATTGCCTTTGCTGTTGCTCTTGACATTACTGTTGGCATTATCATTGTCATTGTCATGGCCCTTACCCTTGCTCTCTCTCTCTCTCTCTGTCCCTCTCTGTCTCTCTATGTTCCTCTCTGTCCCTCTCTGTTGCTCTCTGTCCTTCTCTGCCCCTCTCTCTCCCTCTCCATTTTTCTCCCTCTCTCTCTCTATCCCTCACTGTCTCTCACTCTCCTTCCTGCTTCCTCTTCCTTTCCCTCTCCCTTTCTCTTTCCCTTTCTTTCCCCCTCTCCCTCTCCCTCTCCCTCTCCCTCTCCCTCTCCCTCTCCCTCTCCCTCTCCCTCTTCCTCTCCTCTCCCTCTCCCTCTCCCTCTCTCTCTCTCCCTCTATCCCTCTCCCTCTCCCTCTCCCTCTCCCTCTCTCTCCCCCTCCCTTTCCCTCTCTCCCAAAATGAATGCTGTGCAGGTTTGTCAATACAATACAAAGCTCCTTATGATACCCATGTCACATACCAACTACTTCATGTCATGGCATTGCTCTGATATGTTGGAGGCAATGACAGCCTAGCAGGATTCTGAGGCCATTTAGCAAGTCTGTCTCACACTGATGGGTGCCAGAGATTACAAAAGAAACAAAAATTATCATTGCAGCAATGGTGCCCACTACTCCAATGGCAGTTACCATCACAATCTGTTACATCGATGACATCGGGAGGGGGAGGGAGGGGGGGGGGGGCAGAAAAAACCTGTACACTACCCAGGTCCCAACCCACGATCTGCCACCCAGTCACGGACCAATGCTCTACGGACAGACTGAGCCACACAGCCCCTCCCTCCACATCTGCTTTGGAATATTGTGTGTGACGATGTCCGCGTGATGTGGTAATAGGTGTGTTGGAAAGTCTTTTCCTCACACATTGCATGTTTGCCAGGAGTGTGACCTGGGTCAGCAGAGTGTGCTGCATGCTGTCCAGCTGGTGCATCGAAAAGCCGCCGAGCGGCGCGCCTCAGAGAGCGAGCCGCTCAACAAGACCATCAACAGGATCCTGGACCAGCAGCAGCTGGAGCCGGCGGGCGGTAAGTGCCGGCCTATCCGACTGTTGGCAGCCTGGCATTCCAATAGTCTTCATGCAGGAGTGTGTGCAGGAGGTCAGAATCGATTCCCACCACCAGAAATGTAGCTCTCCGGCTGCCTCTACGCGCGCAATTCGTTGGTGGCTAACTCGTTGCCCTTTGACCCCGAACGCTGACACCTGACCTGCCTGCCCAACTGGCCAAGCCCGGGGCGCCTGGAGGCTGGGTTGACCGCCCGGTCCGATGCCTAATTGGCCGATCCTGAGCAGGGGGAGGAATAAGAGCAGCAGGTGGTAGCCCCGAGCCGGGGATGCCAGCATATCGACATTCGTGCTGCCCAATTGGCCGAATATCGCAATGATGTGACAGCTGCCACGTCAGCGCTATGCCCCATGGGGTTTAGGGCGGTCAGATAAAAGGAAGAAAAGATCATGGCAAACTAAAAAAAGAGGAATCCACAATGCTCACAAGCGATCTTGCAGTGCGCCGCGCGGGGTGAGGGCTACTTTCCGTGCTGTGTATTTCCCTGTGATGGCTTTGGATATGTGATGTTTTTGCCTCACATATCCATGAAATTGATGTGATCAGAAAGAACAGCTTGTAATTTTAGTTGAACCTTTTCTTAGGTGCTTAGTCGATCTTACCCGGAAAGGTAAGCCCATGTAAACCTCAAGATGTATAAACTAAATACCATTTCGTATTGTGTGATATCATCGTGTGTATTGTGTGATATCAGCGTGTTATTGTGTACAGCATCAGGTGTTTTGTGTGGTTATAGTGAGCTCATCAAGAAGCACAGTGACTTCTCAAACCTTTTTCCAATTGGTTTCGCTGGCGCATATCGGCATACACACGCTCGCACGCAGTCAGGGGAGATACGCGTCCGAAAGCAGGTTGTCGCGATCTCCGGCGACTGTGCGGCAACCCCGTTCACCGCCGCTGCCCGGCCTGTTCGGCAGCTGAAGACGGCTCTGGCGGCGGCGGCGGCGGCGGCGGCGACAGCAGCGATGGCAGCGGCGGCGCGGCTCAGTCCAGCTTCCACGTGTTCTGTGTCAGTCCGTGCGGCGGGCTGCGGCGCGGCAAGCTACGCGTGCGCTGCGCCACGTGCCGCCAGGGGGCGTTCACGGTGCGCCGCGACCCGTGTTCCTGGGAAGACGTGCTGCTGCCGCGCCGCGTGCCCGGTGAGGCCTGCTGGGGTCGCGGCATACATTCTCTGGCTCCGGGCAGGGGACTGTGTGTGTGTGGGGGGGGGGGGGGAGAGGCGAGCAGGCGGGTTTGTGACGTGGAGTGGCGGCCTCTTTGGGCTCATGGTCTGCCAGAGGTTTAAGCGGTAGGAGGCGGGGAGAGTGAGCGAGTGCGATAGAGTGTTTGTATACGTACAGCGCGCGTTATCCCGGCAGAAGATGTGGCGGCCTCTCCCTGATATGGAAAGCGTGATCAGAGGAAGAGGCAGGCCGTTGTATGTCGCTGCTGCGCCGCTCACCGCGTTGGCTTGCGCTGACTGGCGCGCTCCGACCGCTCAGGCACGTGCGACACTGCCGGTTGCGACGGCGACACGGCCCAGTTCTTCTTCAAGTGCGGCGAGCACGCCAGCCTGGGCGAGGAGGACCAGGCGGTGCCGCTGGACCTCGTGCGCAACAACTTGCGCCAGATCCCCTGCCTGGCCTGCGCCGACACCGCGTGAGTGCCCTCAGGCGACGGCGGAGATTGTCGGCTCTGTTGTGCTCCCGCGGTTAGCACTGTGATGTCTCAGTGCCGGCTCCGACCTGCTGTTACGTGGGCTGACATGCCATACCGCGCCCCGCGGCGACCTGGTGATGCCATACCGCGCCCCGCGGTGGCCTGGTGATGCCATACCGCGCCCCGCGGTGACTTGGTGATGCCATACCGCGCCCCGCGGTGACTTGGTGATGCCATACCGCGCCCCGTGGCGACCTGGTGATGTCATACGGCGCCCCGCGATGATCTGGTGATGCCATACCGCGCCCCGCGGTGACCTGGTGATGCCGTGCCGTGCCCCGCGGTGGCCTGGTGATGCCGTGCCGTGCCCCGCGGTGACCGGGCCGTAGCGTACCCGTGCCCCGCGGTGACCTGGTGATGCCATACCGCGCCCCGCGGTGACCTGGTGATGCCGTGCCGTGCCCCGCGGTGACCTGGTGATGCCATACCGTGCCCCGCGGTGACCGGGCCGTAGCGTACCCGTGCCCCGCGATGATATGGTGATGCCATACCGCGCCCCGCGGTGGCCTGGTGATGCCGTGCCGTGCCCCGCGGTGACCTGGTGGTAGCGTACCCATGCCCCGCAGTGACTTGGTGGTGGCCTACCGTACCCTTCAGTGACCTGGTGATGCCGTACCGTGCCCTTCAGAGACCTGGTGGTGGCATACCCGTGCCCGGCCGGCCACGTCACCTGTCTGGAGTGCTTCGTCACGTACTGCCGAAGCCGGCTGGATGAGCGCCAGTTCGTGCAGGATGCGCAGCTGGGCTACACGCTCGGCTGTCCGGCCGGCTGTCAGCGCTCCCTCATCACCGAGGCTCACCACTTCCGGCTGATGGGCGACCAGCAGGTGGGCGGCCGCCGTGACGTCACAGGAGACCGCCGGCCTGGTGTTCTGAAGACGTCTGGGGCAGGATGCGGGGTTGTGTGAGTGAGAAATAGCCTCTCGAATTGGCTTTTAACCGTGCAGTTGGGTTCTTCTGCATAGGTCCCTGGCTTTATACTGTCCTGCAGCAGAACAGGAGGAAAACAAATTACTAAAGTGAAAACAAATAGCTGGAGTGAAAGAGCATGTCTTTGCACCTGTAATAACTAACGACCGTGTGACCTGTGTGTGCCGCAAGTACGAGCGCTACCAGCGATTCGCGACCGAGGAGTGCCTGCTACAGGCGGGCGGCGTGCTCTGTCCGCGGCCCGACTGCGGCATGGGCCTGCTGCCGGACGAGCTGTGCCGCCGCGTCCAGTGCCAGCAGGGCTGTGGGGTGAGTCGCTGGGGCGGCGGGTGCTGCGGCGCCGGGCGGCGCTCCGGCCGTAGGGAGGTCGGCCCCCGCTGTGTGTTAGCGAGCGTCCACATCACACGTCACCAGTGCAATGGCGCTGGTGTTATTTGGAAGCTGTTTGGCGGCGATTTTCTCTTTGTTCGTGATCGGCGTGACCAGGGTATTTGTTATCGATTGCGCGTTTATTGGGCTCTGTCGAGTTATGCGTGACGACTGCGCCCTCTGCTGACGACTGCGCCCTCTGCTGACTACTGTGCTCTCTGCTGACGACTGTGCCCTCTGCTGACGACTGCGCCCTCTGCTGACTACTGTGCCCTCTGCTGACGACTGCGCCCTCTGCTGACGACTGTGCCCTCTGCTGACGACTGCGCCCTCTGCTGACGACTGTGCCCTCTGCTGACGACTGCGCCCTCTGCTGACGACTGTGCCCTCTGCTGACGACTGCGCCCCCTGCTGACGACTGTGCCCTCTGCTGACGACTGCGCCCTCTGCTGACGACTGTGCCCTCTGCTGACGACTGTGCCCTCTGCTGACGACTGTGCCCTCTGCTGACGACTGCGCCCTCTGCTGACGACTGCGCCCTCTGCTGACTACTGTGCTCTCTGCTGACGACTGTGCCCTCTGCTGACGACTGCGCCCTCTGCTGACGACTGTGCCCTCTGCTGACGACTGCGCCCTCTGCTGACGACTGCGCCCTCTGCTGACGACTGCGCCCTCTGCTGACGGATGCGGCTGAATTTCGTTACAGTTTGTCTTCTGCCGAGATTGTCTGCAGGGCTACCACATGGGAGAATGCGACCCCGCAGGCGGCGCTGCGGGCTCGGCGACCGGTGAGCGAACCAGCGAGCCATACACTCGCCACACTCTCACCGCACACTTGTTTCACGCTCGCCACACGCTCACGGCACGCTCACCACAAATTCCACCCAGAATGCAGTTACTATTTCCAAATACGCGAGCTCGTCCTGGCCCTGGTCCAAATCATCCGTGGGACGACCAACTCTGCTTCGGTTTAGCATTTAGCTAGCTGTCGCCCGGCGGTGGCGGTGAGCAGTTGAGGTTGTGCGTGTGGCCGGCAGATGGCGCGCGAGCGTTCGGCGTGGACGAGGTGGCGCAGGCGCGCTGGGAGGAGGCGACGCGGACGGCCATCCAGGTGCTGACCAAGCCGTGCCCCAAGTGCCGGACGCCGACGGAGCGTGACGGTAGGTGTGCTCGGCCCTCCCGGCCGCCGCTGCACGGGGCGCATCGGGCGGCGTGGGGCTGGTGGTCCGTGGTCTCCGAGGCTCCGGTCCGTGGCCTGGACCTCACGCACCGCTTACCCAGTCATCGCCCCTGGGCCTCTCAAGGTGACGCGATCCCTCGGACGGGATTTTCACGCTTTGCCCTTTGACTCGACGCGGGCTCGATGCTCCAGCGCTACGTAGCAACCGTTGATAATTTTGTGTCGTGACTGACATACCACCACCGTCGGGTGGAAATGGAGTTCACTTCTAATGTAGGGCCACAGGCCAGTGCCTATCGACTTCACTTGGCCCTGTGCGTCTCTTGACACCACATTTCGTTTGTGGTCCCTTCTGACATCCATCCCCGCTATGCCTTGCCATCGCCAACATCGTTGAACTGTTTTCTGTCCCGTCAGCGACACACAGTCGTGCATCGCGTCTGCTCTCGCCCACGGGTCTCCCACGCGGCGCCCATTCAGGCGGCCCCCATAGCCCAATCAAAAGGTATTGACCAGAGACGATCAGAGGCGCTGAACGGACCTCACTATCTCGATACAGAAACTATTTAGGGGGGGGGGGAGGGGAGAGCGGACAGCTGGCAGGCCGTGACTCTGGAGCCGGAGTCAAGACCGCCGGCCAGGGAGTCCCCCAGGTGGCATTCCAGCCGCCACCGGACCGAGCCATATGTGTGCTGTTTCGTCATGTAGCTATCTAAGCATAACTATATGTTTTTTTCATCCCGTTACCGAGACGGCGGCCCGTTGACGGCTGGCTCCCGTACGGCGGGAGCCGGTACTGTGTGCCGGCCGGCGGTCCGGTGACGGCTGGCTCCCGTACGACGGGAGCCGGTACTGTGTGCCGGCCGGCGGTCCGGCGACGGCTGGCTCCCGTACGACGGGAGCCGGTACTGTGTGCCGGCCGGCGGTCCGGTGACGGCTGGCTCCCGTACGACGGGAGCCGGTACTGTGTGCCGGCCGGCGGTCCGGTGACGGCTGGCTCCCGTACGACGGGAGCTGGTGCTGTGTGCCGGCCGGCGGTCCGGTGACGGCTGGCTCCCGTACGACGGGAGCTGGTGCTGTGTGCTGGCCGGCGGTCCGGTGACGGCTGGCTCCCGTACGACGGGAGCCGGTACTGTGTGCCGGTCGGCGGTCCGGTGACGGCTGGCTCCCTTGCGACGGGAGCCGGCGCTGTGTGCCGGCCGGCGGCCCGGTGACGGTGGGCGGCGCTGTGTTCCAGGCGGCTGCATGCACATGATCTGCCCGCGCTCACAGTGCGGGTACCACTGGTGCTGGGTGTGCCAGACCGAGTGGACTCGCGAGTGCATGGGCAACCACTGGTTCGGGTAGGCAGGTACGTGGCCGCTCAGCCGAGCGGCTGGGCAGCGACGGAGAGTAACGTGGATGTAGCCATTCCATTTCTTGAGCAGGAGATGCCTGCGCGTATTTGTGTGGGCCAGTATTTGCTTAACGGCGTTGACAATGCACAGGGAGGATTAGTGTTGTTCCGGGTTCGGGGTTTCGTTTCACCTGGCCACGGGAGACTGGTACATTCCGCTGTTGTTGGTCAGATTGCATAACTCTCGCTGTCACGACCGCACGGTCCGTTCGTTATATGTGCTCACTATAACGCGTAGCCATGCGCCAGAGGCCGAAACAGCCCTCGCGGCAGTCGATGGTGGGGTTGGCCGCCAATCCCCCCCCCCCCCCCCGCTCCCGCCTGCTGACGGTGCTCTCCCTGGCCTCTCCAGACGGCGGGATGTCGGCGGCCGTCCGCAGCATGCGCCAGGGTGTGAATGTGCTCGTCTCGTCCCTCCTCATCACCTCCCTCCTCGTCCAGACTAGAGCGGCGGCAGCGGCGCCGGCCTCGGTGACGATCGGTAAGACCGCCCCCCCCCCCCCCGGCCCCAGCGGCGCCGGCCTCGGTGACGATCGGTAAGACCGCCCCCCTCCCCCGGCCCCAGCGGCGCCGGCCTCGGTGACGATCGGTAAGACCGCCCCCCCCCCCCCGGCCCCAGCGGCGCCGGCCTCGGTGACGATCGGTAAGGCCGCCCCCCCCCCCCCAGCCCCAGCGGCGCCGGCCTCGGTGACGATCGGTAAGACCGCCTCCCCCCCCCGGCCCCAGCGGCGCCGGCCTCGGTGACGATCGGTAAGACCGCCCCCCCCCCCCGTCCCCAGCGGCGCCGGCCTCGGTGACGATCGGTAAGGCCGCCCCCCCCCCCCCCGGCCCCAGCGGCGCCGGCCTCGGTGACGATCGGTAAGGCCGCCCCCCCCCCGTCCCCAGCGGCGCCGGCCTCGGTGACGATCGGTGGGGCCGCCCCCCCCCCCGCCTCAGCGGCGCCGGCCTCGGTGACGATCGGTAAGACGGCCCCCCCCCCCCCGGCCCCAGCGGTGTGGCGAGGGCATGGCGGCGTAAGCTGTCGCCGTGCGGTATGACGGGGTCGGTCTGCGGCGGTCCTGTCCAGTCCCATACTCTCGCAAGATTTTGGATATGGCTTACTCTTTAATTTAGAGCCAGGGGCGCCTTGTTGGGCGTGCAATGGGCGAGGACTTCTATGGGAGTGATTGTCTCACGCGTCTCTATGCTTGAATTGGATGCAAGCTCCGCGCTGAATTTATTTAGTTTGCTTATTTCATATGCTTTTTCTGTTGTCACACCCGCAGGAATGATTCCTGTGGTGTCATAGGCTGGGACCACATTCTCGCTAAAGACTGCTACACGAATTGAATGCCACTGATGTTAGGTAATATTCGTCACCTGGACCTTATTTGGCGCGTGACATTTAAATCGTGTTTGTTCACACAGCTTAATGTTATGGTTATATTACATCTGACAATCGCGCTGCTCGAGGTGAACGGTCATCGATGTTGAAAGGACGCAGGCGTAATGTTCTGATAAGTATTGTGCAATCCATCCAACTCTTGAATTAGATAAAACAGTAGTAAAAGCCGTATTCTTCGTAGAAAAACCAGGAGAATAGAGAGGCGGATGCGTTGATGTTTTGGCAACGTGCCTTAATCGAAACGAATATCATTCGACGGAAATATTTGATTGATATTCGATTTGATCTGATTGAAATGTAATATTCTTTTGAAAGATAACAACAAATATATAATATAGCGCTTGATAAATCGCCAACGCCTAACACGGCAATAAATATGGAATATCAGGAAATCTAAAAATCTGATGTTCGTTTCGATAGAGACGTGTCGCCGTATTATCAACGCATGTATCGCTATTCTCCTGGTGTTCTACGAGAAATAAGGCTATCATTTCTGTCCTATCTATATGCATAACGCTCCCCGCAAGTGCATTTAATAACCTACGGAACTCTTGAATAACTGACCATAAGTCCTTGGGCCTATATCGTTGCACCATTCCTTTTATGACCCATTATGATGAACGAGCGTAGCGAAGCCAGCACTATTGTCCCTCGCTCACGAATATTTAATCATTGATTCGTCATGCAGATGAAAATGCGTGTTATATTCACTCTGCTGAATTGTTTGCATTGTTCGCGGCCTCGTGCCAAGTAATTTGGGCGATCGATGAACTCTTCAATGGGGCTGGAAATATCAGACCAACGCCTTTCAGCATAGGAGGCTACGCGTTTTTGACGTGGCAATCCCTGTCAACTTCATGTAAAAAGCGAAAAAAGTAGAACATATATGAACTAGAATGAGCGATGTGACGTACCCAGTTTCACTGTAAAGCAAACGCGATACATATCCTTCTAAAAGGGCAGTTTCGGCCGCGCGGGTGATCGCCCAATGTTCGAGACGGGGACTTGTCCAACAATATGCTGTAAAAGGAGTCCGAGTGGTTGGAAAGGCTCGGGATCTTGGGCGGTATAATGGATGAGTGGTTAGCACGCTCTATACAAGGGGACATGATGGCGTGCGTTGTGTGTCCTTTCAACTTTCTATTTAGCCGAGCGGCGCGGAGTAGTAGCTATATATCATAAACACTCCGGGGATATGGAACGCGAGCTTACGGTCATGGGCTATTGGCAAGAAAGGAAACTTGGAAGCATTGGTTGACTTAACGACGAATGTAATCATGTCATCGATAGTGCATGCTTCGGATCGACTGCCCTTTCTGTATTTGGCAAGGACACTCAAAGGACGAGTAACGCGAAGGACGAGTAACAAGCGAAGGACGAGTAACGCGCGAAGAACGAGTGACACGCGGAGGACGAGTACACGGGAAGGACGAGTATCACGCGAAGGACGAGTACACGGGAAGGACGAGTGACACGCGAAGGACGAGTAACAAGCGGAGGACGAGTAACGCGCGAAGGACGAGTACACGGGAAGGACGAGTACACGGGAAGGACGAGTGACACGCGAAGGACGAGTAACAAGCGGAGGACGAGTAACGCGCGAAGGGCGAGTACACGGGAAGGACGAGTGACACGCGAAGGACGAGTAACGCGAAGGACGAGTAACAAGCGAAGGACGAGTAACGTGCGAAGGACGAGTACACGGGAAGGACGAGTCACACGCGAAGGACGAGTACACGGGAAGGACGAGTCACACGCGAAAGACGGGTAACACGCGAAGGACGAGTACACGCTGTGGTCAGTGCTGTCATCGTCGGTCGAACACGGTATGCTTTAGTTGGAAGTTACCTTCCCATCCTTACCACGTAACGAGAGGGCGTGTGTAGCTGACTGGCTCCAGTGCAGACGCTGTCCATGGCGACGACTTCCTGTTGGGTTTCCGGTCTGCAAGGCACGCGGTCGGAAGAGCACACGTTTGCTGTTGGAACTTCTCAAACGAAGTCCTTTCCCTCATGCAAAGAGTCTCGCTTGTAAAAAGTGAACTTCTTCCGTTCATGTGTTGTCAATGCGTTCGTTCCAAGTCCGTCCAGGCCAAGCTGTTCAGAAAACATGAGTCGTATTAAAGGAAGCCCCCAGCTGACCGGCGGCCTGGCCGGTGTCGAGGAACACGGCCATCCGGACGGCTGGGCCTGTTATTCAGTCATCGGCTGCTCTCTGTATATGCTAATGCGGGACGGGATTGTCCCCTCTCACACCGGCTCGGATTCGGTCCGTTGCTGGATACTTCAGCGGTCCACATGTGCGTAAATGCGTGCATTGTGCCTACACAGTGATGTCAGCAGCGCGGTAGCTTTCTCTGCCTAGTGACGTAACCAGAGCGTTAGTTACAACGCCGATCAACCTCTCTGTCACGTCCCTCTGTCGCCCCTCTGTCGGTATATGGTTGGTGATATGACACCACCTGTTATCGTTTTGTGGTATATTCGCCCGTATTGTGACATTCGTGATATGCTCGCGCAACGCCGTTGCCAATGTGTAGTTTAAGTTAGCCTGCGCCACTCGGTAATACAATCGACCTGCGCTGCCGACCGCTGCAACTTGTACGTCTATTGAAGGCAGGCGCTGTTTGCGTACTCTTCCGGCTTTGTCGGCCTTACGCCCCATAATAACAATGCGCCGGCATAGAGCGTTGTCCGTCGTCGGCCGTGCCCGGCGCTGTGGGTCTGCGTTTATTATTCCGGCTTGGTAAAACGTCCTTTGACGTGTCGGTGGGCGGCGCGCCGCCGCTGCCGCCGGTCCCACGCCAGGGGGGCGGCGCGGCCCCCAGACCAGGCGCTCGTTCCCGCGGCCGCCTCAATGGCGACGGGTGAGCGGCGCCCGCGTCCGAATGGCCACTGGCAGCGCCCCTTGCGGTCCGCACGCGCCGCCGGTAACGGGTGAGCGGCGCCTGGCTGGCCGCTGGGAGCGCCCTCTGCGGTCCGCACGCGCCGCCGGTAGCGGGTGAGCGTCGCCTGGGTGGCCACTGGCAGCGCCCCTTGCGGTCCGCGCGCGCCGACGGTGGCGGGTGAGCGGCGCCTGGCTGGCCGCTGGCAGCGCCCTCTGCGGTCCGCACGCGCCGCCGGTAGCGGGTGAGCGTCGCCTGGGTGGCCACTGGCAGCGCCCCTTGCGGGTCCGCGCGCGCCGACGGTGGCGGGTGAGCGGCGCCTGGCTGGCCGCTGGCAGCGCCCCTTGCGGTCCGCGCGCGCCACCGGTGATGGGGAGCGGCGCCTGGCTGGCCGCTGGCAGCGCCCCTTGCGGTCCGCGCGCGCCACCGGTGACGGGGAGCGGCGCCTGGGTGGCCACTGGCAGCGCCCCTTGCGGTCCGCGCGCGCCGCCGGTAGCGGGTGAGCGGCGCCTGGCTGGCCGCTGGCAGCGCCCTCTGCGGTCCGCGCGCGCCACGGGTGACGGGGAGCGGCGCCTGGCTGGCCGCTGGCAGCGCCCTCTGCGGTCCGCGCGCGCCACGGGTGACGGGGAGCGGCGCCTGGCTGGCCGCTGGCAGCGCCCCTTGCGGTCCGCACGCGCCGCCGGTAGCGGGTGAGCGGCGCCTGGCTGGCCGCTGGCAGCGCCCTCTGCGGTCCGCGCGCGCCACGGGTGACGGGGAGCGGCGGTAGGTGCCGTGCCGCCTGCTGGGGCAGTCCCGGCGTTGCGCCGAGGCCCACACCAGGTCCGCAGACATGTGTCAACTCCCATCCACATGATGAGATAGGGCTTAGGATATGTTTTGCTCCCAAATGATGCGGTTTTTCTTGTGATCTTCGAGTTCCTTGTGCGTGGTCGAGGCCTGAACTTTAAGCAGTCGATGGCCGCGGAAAGCTATGTTTGTTGGCGCTCCGGTAGCTAATTTTTGTTCCTCTTTATTTCTATTTTCATCCGGTTAGAGTAGTTGCCTGCTCCAGTCACTCGGGATGTTAACTCCGACCCTTACTCGCCTACATTTTTGACTGGCTGCGGAGTCGACCCGGACTATCCACGGATTCGAGCGTAATTGCGATGGTACGGTGAATAGTACATAGTTTGCTTAAACAAGACACGGTGTATAACTTAATGTCACCTGCGAATCAAGTTTGGTTCGCTCAGTGCAGCCGACCTGATGCTTGAGGATCACCTAAAGAGAATAAAAACTAGCCTGGCATTGGACATTGTGCATAACAGACGACAGATACACATCGCCGCAGTCGCCGCCTTCGGAAATGTAGCATTTTTTCGTTTTGGGTCGTGAGAGAGAAGTCATACCTCAGCGACCACAGAAAATTAGTGAAAAGTTTAAGAAGTGGGAGGAGAATGGCGTTCCAAGGCCGGCGGGTGGTGACGTGATTTGTTGGGCTCACTTTCGGCAGTTGTTCACATCTTCAGCCATTCGAGGCCAAGAGTGTTGGAGAAAATTATCGTACGAAGAAAATTATTTTGCCTCCAAATGTCTTGGCGAGCCTGGCCCTAACATACCCCATAAGGAGTTCAGGTGGCGTTGGACGAAACACCACTCGTTCCCTACTGCGTTCGATATCTGACCGTGACCGGGTATATAGTCACAACTGTGACGCTGTACTTGAGAAGCCCTCACATTATTTTTTTGTGAGCGCCACAGGAGTTCATCACCTGCGTGGTTAGGTGAAAACGATACGACATACCTGACAGTACCATCGCAGATGCTTGGAACTGATAACCCATCGAAAAATGCAAGTGCCGGCAATTGTTGCCGACGACAACCTGTGCCCAACACCGGCCTCCGGGCACGGGCGGGGACCGCTCGCGGGGTCGCCACGATGCTGACGGCCGGTCCCGCCGCCAGGCGTGCTGCTGCCGGACCGGCTGGGCGGCGGCGCCGAGGCCGCCCTCCAGCAGACCGCCACCTGGCTTAACGAGAACGGCCGGCTGCTGCCGCGCACGCGGATCGTGCTCGACTACCTGACGCCTAGCCGACCGGGCCTGCGCTGGCGAGGTCAGCCGGGCGGCGGCCCTGGGTCGCCGGGGCGGGAGGTCAGGGGGAGGGAGGGAGAGGTTCGCCGGCCTGCGCTGGCGAGGTCAGCCGGGCGGCGGCCCCGGGGGTGCCGGGGCGGGAGGTCAGGGGAAGGGAGGGGGGGGAGAGGCTCGCCGGCCTGCGCTGGCGAGGTCAGCCGGGTGGCGGCCCCGGGGGTGCCGGGGCGGGAGGTCAGGGGGAGGGGTGGGGGAGAGGCTCACTGGCCGGCTCCTTGAACCGCTCGGCTTGCCGCTGGTGAGCGCTGTCTTGCGCCGCGGTTGAATAGAGCGACCGATGGGGCAGGGCTGTGGCCTATGCCATGCTTCTGGTATGTGTCAGCCGGCCTGTGACGTTCTGTCGTCGCCGCTCACTGACAGCGGACATCTGTCGCGCCCCTCAGCGTGTCAGTTTCTGCGCGGTTCCGTGGTGGCGCTGGTGGTGCTGGACAACTCGTGCGGCATCATCAGAGAAATGCAGCAGCTGGCCCATGATTTCTCCGTTCCGTTTTTCGTCGTCAATAGGTAACAGCTCCCAGACGCGGCATCTGACGGCCGCGGACCAAAGCTGGGAGACTGACAGCTTGGATGGTGCGCGACGAGTTGGTGACAGCAGTGGGAACGTTGGCCACCTAAGACGTGGTCATGAATGCTGTAGGTGTGGGACACGTCCGCTCACTTGGAAAAATACCCACCTCTATGTTGTCAAGGTCGCCCCATTATGCGAGTTATGTTGTGATGTTTATGCCTCGCAGATTCTACTGTCTGAGCTCCGCCGAGAATCGAGATGGCGTGTTTCTCTCGAAGGCGGAGCAGTTGGACGTGCTGTCTCTGGTCGCCCACTGGATGTCCGCCTCCGGGAAGCTGGGGGTCACGGTGGTGTCCACCGACCAGCAGCGTAAGTCGCCCACCCCTGCCCCGCCCCGTCACGTGGCCCTCCGTGAGGGAGAGGCGAGATGCAGAGTGGGCTTTGCCGCAGCAAGATGGCGGCAGCGAGAGGAGGCCCGAGTCGGATCGTGTATTCACAACGTAAGCGTAGGGAATATGCTCTTAGCGCTTTACCATTGTGTTGAGTGACACTTCATAGCATGCTCCCGCTTGGTTGCGTGGCTATGACTGGTTAATTCACGGATGGGTGCAACACGAGCCTTCTGGTGATGAATCAGACGGTGAGATATCGGGTAGGTGCTCTCCCATCGGGACAGCCGCGTCACTGTCGCCACTCCCTGCTCTGTGCTGAACCGTGACCGGCGGCGGCTGTGGGTGGCCCGACCCCAGCCGGACCGTGACCCAGCCGTGCTGAGCCCGTCATCTCCCCAGGTGGCACACGCTGGCGGTGAGAGGCATGTGAGCGCGTCCAGACCTTGATGCCGGCGGCTTAGTTCAATATGCGACGTGTCTGGGGGAGGAGGAGGGGCGCGCTTGGCCCAGCCGCTTCCTGACTGGACTGCGTCGGTTTGCTATGCACAGTGTCCCGTCATCCGCTCCACTCTGTGTGTGCGGAGCCCCCGCCCAGTGTCCCGTCACCCGCTCCACTCTGTGTGTGCGGAGCCCCCGCCCAGTGTCCCGTCACCCGCTCCACTCTGTATGTGCGGAGCCCCCGCCCAGCGTCCCGTCACCCGCTGCAGCCTGCCGTGCGCGGCGCCTTCCGCCCGCGCCTCGCCGCCGCTGACCGGTGTCCGCGCCGCAGCGGCCGACCTCACCTGGCTGCTGACTGACCGGCTGAGCCACCTGGTGCACGAGCTGGTGCCGGCCGGCCGGGCGGCGGGTGACGTGCGGCGCCGCCTCACCGCGCTGCTGGAGGCGCCGCGGCCCGACGCCGATTTCCTGCCGGCTATCTGGGCGTTCGTGCTGCTCGCCGAGCCCGGCCGGCTGGCCGACATCCTGGCCGAGGTGAGGGCGGCTCCGGGCGGAGGCGGGCAGGGGTGCCGGCCGAGAGGACACGGGGTGGAGGTGGGCAGGGGGGCCGGCCGAGAGGACACGGGGTGGAGGCGGGCAGGGGTGCTGCCGAGGGGGGCACGGGGCGGAGGTGGGCAGGGGTGCCGGCCGAGAGAACACGGGGCGGAGGTGGGCAGGGGTGCCGGCCGAGAAGACACGGGATGGAGGTGGGCAAGGGTGCCGGCCGAGAGAACAGGGGGTAGAGGTGGGCAGGGGTGTCAGCCGAGAGAACACGGCGTGGAGGTGGGCAGGGTTGCCGGCCGAGAGAACACGGGGTGGAGGTAGGCAGGGGTGCTGCTGAGGGGGCACGGGGCGGAGGCGGAAGGGGTGCTGACCGAGAGGACACCGGTTCAGGTCAGAGGTGTGAGAGGGCCCCCCTGGAATGGGCGCGGACCCGAGATCAGGCAGCCGTGACGTCACGTCCGCGGTGGGAGCGGATCCTGGATCAGGCGGCAGAGGACCCGCATCTGGCGCTGCTCCGCGCCGCCTCTGCCCGTTGAGCGTACTCGGAGCGCTGACCGGTGTGCATGCGGCTGTCAGGTGTGTGCGCGGGCAGGTGGTCTGTCGACCGATACTGTGATGCCGTGATGCCGTGCCCCTGTCGGTCAGGTGGACGCGGACTCACGGCGTGTCCGTGTCGGTCAGGTGGCTCGCGGACTCACGGCGTGTCCGTGTCGGTCAGGTGGCCCGCGGACTCACGGCGTGTCCGTGTCGGTCAGGTGGACGCGGGTAGGTGGTCTGTCGACCGATGCTGTGATGCCGTGATGCCGTGCCCCTGTCGGTCAGGTGGCTCGCGGACTCACGGCGTGTCCGTGTCGGTCAGGTGGCCCGCGGACTCACGGCGTGTCCGTGTCGGTCAGGTGGACGCGGGTAGGTGGTCTGTCGACCGATGCCGTGATGCCGTGATGCCATGCCCCTGTCGGTCAGGTGGCTGGCGGACTCACGGCGTGTCCGTGTCGGTCAGGTGGACGCGGACTCACGGCGTGTCCGTGTCTGTCAAGTGGCTCGCGGACTCACGGCGTGTCCGTGTAGGTCAGGTGACCCGCGGACTCACGGCGTGTCCGTGTCGGTCAGGTGGACGCGGCCGGGCTGCTGACGGCCGCCTCGCCCTGGCTGCTGACGGTGGACGGCTGGACGGACGGCGAGGTTCAGCTGGCCCTGCCCATCGACGCCAACGTCACGGTGGCCCGCCGCCAGCTGAGCCGCCAGCTGACCGAGCTGCTGCTGCCGCTGGCCCGCCGCATGGGACGCCGCGCGGTGAGGAGCCGGCACAGCTCGTGTTGGGGTCAACACCGTTCGCTGTAGCTTTGTGTAAGCCTGAATGACACTGGACGTATCAACAGACTGACTCGACACTTTGGCCGGGAACGTTTTTTGGTGAGTTGTTCTGTTTTTCGAATTTGGAGTAACTGTAATTGTTCGATTTGGGGAGTGGGCTCCCAACTCTGCTCGGAGCGAGCAGACGTCTGCAGCATCAGCGCCTCTGAACGTGCCGGGCGCTGCCGACAGCTGGACTCTGAGCAGACGTTTGTGATGTCGGCGCTGCTGGCGCTGGCCGAGTCGCTGCACGCCGGCTGGGAGGCGGGCTGGCTGCCGGAGACGGTCTCGGTGGCTTCCGACAGCTGTCGGCGGCAGACTGGCTGGCCGGAGACCCAGCGCGAACTCGCCGCCGACATACAGGCAAGACCTCCTCGCCTGGGAGCGCGCGACGCTGTGTCGCGCGCGCCACCTGGCTCTTCGTTGGGTGTGCCCTCGCCGTCTGTTCTTGTAACGGTTTTAGAAGGTTTGTGGCGAGCCTTGTAACACCGGTCATAAAAACCGACCGGGCGTAGGCGCTGATTGCTGACGGGTGTACCGACTGGGCGTGCGTGCTGACCGCTGACGGATGTACCGACCGGGCGTAGGCGCTGACCGCTGACGGATGTACCTACTGTGTGGGTGCTGACCCCTGACGGGTGTGCCGACTGGGTGTGGTTGCTGACCGCTGACGGGTATACCGACTGGGTGTGGGCGTTGACTGACAGGTGAACCGACTGGGTGCGGGTGCTGACCGCTGACAGGTGTACCGACTGGGTGTGGGTGCTGACCGCTGACGGATGTACCGACTGGGTGTGGTTGCTGACCGCTGACGGGTGTACCGACCGTGTGGGTGCTGACCGTTGACGGGTGTACCGACTGTGTGAGTGCTGACCGCTGACGGATGTACCGACTGGGTGCGGGTGCTGACCGTTGACGGGTGTACCGACTGGGTGTGGTCGCTGACCGCTGACGGGTGTACCGACTGGGTGTGGGCGTTGACTGACAGATGAACCGACTGGGTGCGGGTGCTGACCGTTGACGGGTGTACCGACTGGGTGTAGGCGTTGACTGACAGATGAACCGACTGGGTGCGGGTGCTGACCGCTGACGGATGTACCGACTGGGTGTGGGTGCTGACCGCTGATGGGTGTGCCGACTGGGTGCGGGTGCTGACCGCTGACGGGTGTACTGAATGACAAAACCAGTTCAGGCAGGCTGGAAGACCAGTAGGTGGGTGGGCACACTTGGTGGCCTTCGCGTGGTCATCTGAACCGACCTCTCGCTACCATCTGACCTGGCCACTGTGTGTGTCCGTCTAACCTGATCCCCTGGCCGTCCGACGGGACCCGGTGTCCGTGTCAGCTCGTCATCCGTCTCACCAGCCTCGCTCCCGCAGACCCGCCTGGCCGGCTGGGGCACGTGTCTGACGTGCCTGGCCTTTGAGCTGCGCGCCAGCAAGTACGGCCGTCTCTCAGGCCCGGGCGGCGGCGGCGGCGGCGGCAGCGAGACACGTCTGCGGCCGGCCGGCCACTGGAACGCCACCTGGCGGCTGGACCTCACCTTCCCCGACCTGTTCCGTGGCGCGCACCTCATCGGTGAGAGCACGGCCGAGGGTCGACTCGGTCCGCCGTCGCCGCCGGTCAAGGGTCACTTCGCCGGGCGATGAGTGGTGGGGTTTGGCCTGCCGGACACTGTGGCACTGCCTGGCCTGTCCGGCTGCAGCTGTGTTGCTGCGTGTTTAAGATGTTGCGTACAGCAAGCCGACCCGCAGTCGTGCTCAGCTGTGCGAGATGTGAATTGGCGCGCAGGCCTGGGTCAGTTGCGCGCCGCCTTTCTCGCGGTGCTCCCCAGTTGACTATGGTGGTGGGGGTCAGACGACGGCCCCTCGCTGCTGACTGGTGGCGGGGTGGTCCGACTGTGGTGTGTCTGTCGCCGCCGGTCGGCTGACGTCACTGGGCGCCGGCAGTGTGCACGCTACCCTGGCACGGCGTGGTGACATACCAGCTGGACGGCGCCGGCGCCGTGGTCAGTCGCAGCGGACTCAGTTTCGTCATCCTGGACACGCTGGCTCAGGAGCTGGGCTTCACGTGAGTGGGCGGCCTGCCCCGACTCGGGCAGGGTCGGGCCGGCCCGACCCGACCCGACCCGACTCTGCCCGACCCGGCCCACGGTTCCATCCAAGCCAGGCGTGAAAGACCTGATCTGACTGGAGGTGAATTGACAGGACCTGGGCAAGTCGGACTCGAACTCTGCCGTCCCAATGAAGAAAACCGTTTGCCACCTCTTGACCAGTCGAATGAGCGTACTGAACGCATAAAAACACATTTCATGATACATAATGGAACACTCAGGTCAGCCTTGCCAAAGGTCAGACTCAGGTCCTGAGGTGACCTGACCTTACCTATTCGATCCCGACTTGACCTGACCTCCCAACCTGAACTAACGCGGCCTGACCTGGTGTGGTCTGGGCATTTCTTGCCTCCAATCATACACAACTAGCTGCCGCCTCGCTCGTACAGCGGCCACCCCAGCATCCCCGACCTCTGACCGGGTGTCAGACGCCACGCGTGTCGCCGTCCCCACCGCTGGCGAGGCCTGAGCGTCGCCGCGGCGCGTCGGCCAGGTACTCGGTGGTGGAGCCGCCGGACGGCCAGTGGGGCCTGCTGCTGGAGAACGGCTCGTGGACGGGCCTGGTGCGCATGCTGGCGTTCGGCGAGGCGGACGTCTGCGGCCCCTTCTCCTCGACGCCCGCCCGCCAGGCGGCCGTCGGCAGCACAGTCGCCTTCTTCACCGACTACTACGACCTCATGACGCCCAAGGCCCGGGTCGATCACGGCGTCTTCATCTACAAGGATCCCTTCACGCTTGAGGTGCGCGCGGTGCGGGCCTGTTTAGGTGGAGACAGTCTCAGGGCTTTGTCGAGTTAGTCTGTCAGTGGGGTGGGTTCATTGCATTTGTGTACGTACTTCACGCGAAAAGAGGAATTTTGTTGCGGTCCCTATTCTTCCTCCCCTATTCCTCCCCCTCCTCGCGCGCGCGATGATCGCCTATGGGAGGGAATTGAGTAGAAGAGACAAAGTGACCCGGTTTATGCAGCTGGGGATGACGTGGAAAGAGTGTGTGGGGGGCATTTAATTATCGGTCTATGCGGCTAGGGATGATATGGAAGGAGTTTGTGCGGGGCATTCGACTGTCGGTCCATGCGGCTAGGATTCTGCGGTTGCGCACTGCTCAGCCGATGCTGCTGTTAGTTAGGGTTATGTTCTGTGCTGCCAATGGCTGATGCTCATCCTGCACTGTGCATGTGGTCCGGACCACGAGCGGTGCTGTGGAGTCAGGCGGACCGCGAGCGGTGCTATAGAGTCGGGCGAACCGCGAGCGGTGCTATGGAGTCGGGCGGACCGCGAGCGGTGCTGTGGGGTCGGGCGGACCGCGAGCGGTGCTGTGGGATCGCGTGGACCGGGCAGGCCACAGCTGTACTTCCCCGACGGCCAGCTCGGTACGCCGGTGACCTGCCCCGCCGTCGTTCGCAGGTGTGGCTCGGTATACTGCTCACCATGCTGACCGTGTCCGCCCTGCTGTACGCCATCAACGGCGCCTCGCCGCGCGGCGAGGACGCGCCCGCCGCGAGCCGCACCGGAGGCCTCTTCCGGGCCGGCAACTGCCTCTGGTACATATACGGTGCCACCATCAACCAGGGTCAGTAGCGGCTTCCGAGGTAACGGTGCTGAACCCCGGCAGCTGGCGGCCACTCCGATACTTTAAGCGGCTGGGATCGTGAAGTTGGCTCGTTGCCATGGCGTTCTTCCGCTGGGGCGAAATATTGTTGGCTGACTGCGGAGAAAGGCACGATATGTTGAGGCAAATCGCGATGCCTGAGGAGTCTCGTGCAGCTGTCTTCAGCTGGATCAGGGCCCTGGGATTTACGTGGAGATCAGCAGGATTCCCTGAACCGCAGCGTTTGCAATGGACGGTTGCGCGTCAGCTTAAATGTTCGCAGGCACGCTGTGTGGGACCAGCCAAGGGCTCTCGTGGCTACACGTACCGCTTTGTTATGTGGGGACGCTGCATCCATCGTTATGCCATCTGAAGACGCTGCTGTGTTATCTGGGGACGCTGCACCCTCCGCTGTGCTATCTGAAGACGCTGCACCCACGGCTGTGTTATCTGAGGACGCTGCACCTGGACCGCTATGTTATCTGAGGACGCTGCACCCACCGCTGGTTATCTGAGGACGTTGCACCCACCGCTGTGTTATCTGAGAACGCTGCACCCACCGCTGTGTTATCTGGGACGCTGCACCCTCCGCTGTGTTATCTGAGACGCTGCACCCTCCGCTGTGTTATCCGAAGACGCTGCACCCGCCCGCTGTTGTTATCTGCGGACGCTTGCATCCACCGCTGTGCTAATCTGAAGACGCTGCACCCACAGCTGTGTTATCTGGGACCGCCGCACCCACCGCTGTGTTATCTGAGGCGCCGGAGCTGTCACATCCCCTGAGGACCGCCCCCGCGTGCGGCCGGGTGTGACACCCCGGCCCTCTCTACGCAGGCGGGGTGCATCTGCCGACGGCCGTATCCGGTCGGCTGGTGGTCGGCTTCTACTGGCTATTCTCCCTCATCTGCGTAGCCACATAACTCTGGTAACCTGATCGCCACGCTGACGGTGCCTCGCGTGGTGCCGCTGGTGTGGCGACGTGCGCCAGCTCACGACCAGCCCGGACGTCGGCTGGCTCTCGGCCGCCGGCACCGACCTCGAGCAAGTTCGTCACGGTGGGTCGGGCGAGCGGCGCGGCGGGCCGGGGCGAGGCTGCGGTCTGGTCCTCGCTGTCCGGTGACCGTGCTGGCGCTGGTGTCGAGGGCTCGCCGCCCCGCTGTAGCTCAGAGGTCGTGTGGGATGGTTTTATCTCGCTCTGAGCTGACGGTCGTCGGAAATGGTGTAGGCGTCTATGCTGATATCCGCCTAACTCCCCGACGTCAGGACCCGCTGCCGGTCTGAGTCGGCAGCTGTGGAGGATGCCGTCTGTTATGATGTCAGTACTGACGTCTGCTTGACCCCCCCGACGTCAGGAACCCGTTGGCGGGCTGATGTCCGTGCAGCTGTGGAGGATGCCGTCGTTATGATGCCAGTACTGACATCTGCTTGACTCCCCGACGTCAGGACCCGCTGCCGGTCCGTGTCGGCACCTGTGGGGGATGCCGTCTGTTATGATGTCAGTACTGACGTCTGCTTGACTCCCCGACGTCAGGACCCGTTGGCGGGCCTGAGTCGGCAGCTGTGGAGCATGCAGCAGCGCGGCCGCGGCCGGTTCTTCCCTCCGTCCGAGGACGCGCTGCCGCTGGTGAAGGACGGCGGCTGGGTCATCATCGCCTCCGCCCTCGACATCCGCTTCATGGTCGGTAGGTGCCCGAGCTGCGTCACCTGGAGGGCTGAGCGCGCGCCGACGGGAGGAGATCTCATGTCCGGTGGTCAGGGAGCGCCGGTGGGGGCCCGTGAGTGCGCGGATGGAGAAACTGGATCATTTAATGGGCATCGAATCCAGTTGTGAATCGCCATTGTGATGGAGGCGGAGAAGCAGTGAGCACATTTGTGTGACTGGAAGCCGGCTTCTGCGGAGCCCGTTTTCCGTCCACCTAGCAATGTGATACTATCCTTTGCGCACCGAGCATTCTGCGCAGCGGTATTGGTCGGTCGTGACCTGTCGGTCGGTTGGCGGATCGCTCCGTCGCTGACGGTGCACGGCCGGCTCCGCAGACGCCGAGATGCGGAAGGTGCTCGGCCGGGACCCGGGCGCGCGCGAGCCATGCGAGCTGGAAGCCATCGCCGCTCACGTCAAGGAGATCAGCGTCGTGTTTGGCCTGCAGAAGCGCAGCCCCTACAAGCCGGCGTTCGACCGATAGTGAGTGGCGAAGGGTGCCGTGGACCGGTAAAGATGCCGGCAGACTCCGGGTGGCTTGGAGCTCAGGTGCCGTGGACCGAACAACCCAAAACAAATACTGCTATCGCTCAAGGCCGAACGACCCAAACACGAAGAGCGCGGTATGTGATGACCTTTGTGCTGTGATCTTTTGACTTAGCAAAGCCGTCTCTTCGACGGATTCAGACTTGAAATACTTCCTTCTGGATGATTCTAACTTGTTTCGCTGGCGAACCGCGAAGGCTTGTCCACCACAGCGGATCCCAGATGCGCACTGGGCCTGATCCGTGACGCGGCATTGGCAACCCCAGCCGCTTCCCGGCTTTGGGCGGTTCAACGCAACAGTCTTCCGAGCCGAGGAGAAGCACGTCACCGGGGGTCCCTGAGCTACCAAGCCACGGTCGCGAGGGTGGTGTTAGTCATGCAGGTGTGGAACAAACAATGCAATCGAAACGGAGGGTATTGCTTGTTATGCTGGTTCTGGTCGAAGCAATGCTTTACGGGGGTCGAATCTGTGGACTGTCGAGTACTGAAGGAAGGCGCAAAATGCGTAATGCTGGTTTCCAGCGTTCGTTCAAACATCTCGGACATGTTTACGCCAGACTGATAGAACGCGATTTTATGCATTGCGCTCGATGCATTCGCGTTGTTCCATGTAAATCTCAAGGCAGATGCTCCAAATCATCTAGCGGTGGAAAACGGTTTTGTCGGTATAAGGTAATTAATTTCATGGATCGTTCTGTGGTAGCCATTCACCGACAGTGATTGACCGCCTGCCCGTGAGTGTGTCAGTTAACCCAGCATCAGTGACCGTGTGCCAGTGTGGGTGCTCTGTGACCGCCCTTTCAAAGCGCCCGAAGACTTGGATAGTAGCGCCACTGTGCCAGTGTGTCGGTGACAAGGGTACGCCTGCGACTGTATGGCTGTGCGTCAGCCATGCGCCGCTGGCCTGTATATGCTGTCCTCCGTTTTGGTCGGGGCGTGGTGGCATTGTTTCAGTTACGTGGTATCCGTAGCAGTATGTTAGTAACAGAGCGCCAGCGGCTGGGTGTCAGTATGTCAGTGATGGGGTGTCGGTGTGTAGTGACTGGGTGTCAGTATGACAGTGACGAGGCATCAGTATGACAGTAACGTCGGTATGGCAGTAATGAGGCGTCAGTTTTTAGGTGTTACGGTGTCAGGGACGAAGTGTCAGTATGATAGTGACGAGGTGTCAGCGTGACAGTGACGAGGTGTCAGTATGGCAGTCACGAGGTTTCAGTATAGCGGTTACGAGGCTTCAGTATGGCAGTGACGATGTGTCAGTATGACAGTGACAATGTGTCAGTGTGGCAGTGACATTGTATCAGTATTGCAGTAACTGTGTGTCAGAATGTCGGTGACGGCATGGGGGCCCAGACGTGTTGAACCGTGTCTGTGGCATTGTCACCGAGTGTATCAGCGCGTGTGTAACGGCGTCGGGGCCGCGTGCCGCCAGCTTGCGGCTGATGCAGGAGTCGGGCCTGATCGAGGCGTGGCTGCGCAGCTCACTGCCCAACGCCAGCGTCTGCCTGCCGGAGGACGGCGGCCGGCCGCAGCTGGGCGCCGGGCGCGCGGGCCTCTCACTGGCCGAGATGCAGGGCGCCTTCTGGCTGCTGTTCGGCGGTCTGCTGGCCGCCGCCGCAGCCCTCCTGCTCGAGCGGCTGGCTCGGCTGGCGCTCTCCCGCCGCCGCCCGACAGCCGGCGCCGACTTACAGACGGCGCTGGCTACGGTGCGAGAGCTGACGGGCGGCGTGGTTCGCCTGACGCCCCGACCGGCGGCGCCAGCTGTCGCAGCCGGCCTACCGCCTGGCACACGGGGTCCGCTCGGGGACGGGCGCGGGTGGCTGAGATCGTGCCGGTGGAGAGCCACGGCTGACAAGATTGAGGTTTGGGGGCCGAGGCGGCCGGCCGGCGACGCCCCGAGTCTCCTCCGGCGTTCGTCGTCTGAAATACACTTGTCCTGCGCCCCCCCCCCCCCCCTCTGCGAGCGAGTCCTGTGATCACCAGTCCGGCCTTCCCTTATCTTTTCAAATGGAAAGACTGGTTGCTTGTATGCACTCCTGGTATGTCCACATCTCTAGATAACTGATATCTGCTGTCGGATGTGATCTTGGACTGCCCCGTCACCCCGAGTTGACTGATGAGTTGCCCAGTAATGACAAACCATCCCATTTCATCGTTGATGTGTGTGTGTATGTGTGCCTGCGCACTGGGGGTGTTTGTGGACGGTCGGTCGCCAATCCCACGTACGTAGTCACTAGTGTTTCGAAATGTGGCAATGTGGTAGTTATGGGTTGAACAGGCTGTATCTATTACCCCTGCAGTGTTCCGAGTCCGCTGCGACATTTTGATTGCAGCCTTCTATGAATGACAGCTGGTGCAATGCTTCAACGTTGGTAAATGTGGGCGTCCCTGGGTAGTTAAGTTGTCTTATTGCATACCGTGGCTTGTCTGCCATGGTTGGCTGAAACAGATTTCGGGTCAGGTTGTGTTCAACGCCTGTTACTTGGCGATCGAGAGCTTGTGATTTTTGTGCTGATGTTTGCGTTAGAGTAAAGTCCGTGTCCTCGCGAGGTTTTGTTTGCCTTCCTTGTGGCCCGGTGCCTTAGATTGCTGTTCCGGTGCGAAGGAAATAGTGAAAAGTGCCTGGTCCTTCAGGGAAATGTATGTGATACATGTTAATCGCGAGTGGCCCGTAAATGCGCTTTTTCCTGGAACAGCCACCAATCGATAACAATATAGCGGTATATTTGGTTGGTTTGGATTTTATTCAGAATGCCAGTGGACGCCACCGACAATGGTGGAGATTTCCAAGTTATTTTTGCAAGCATTCTTCTGCCAAGATCTCGTTGACCGTTTTGCGCTACGCGGACGTTTTTGCTCATCTGTTCCGGGCATTGCCGTGCTCGCTGGTCATCTAGAGCATTTAGTCAACCCCCAGTCAACCCCATTCAATGCTTTTAAACAATCGTGGAATTGACGGCCGTTTCACGGCTGGCGGTCCTCACGGCTGGTGGTGCTCACGGCTGGCGATCCTTACGGCTGGTGGTCCTCGCGGCTGGTAGTCCTCATGGCTAGCGGTCCTCATGGCTGGTGGTTCTCACGGCTGGCGGTCCTCATGGTCCGCTACTGGGTGGGTAATGAAGGGCTCGGGGGTGCGGCGGTGCGCCATGTCAGGTTATCGTCCCATCTGAATGGACCGCCCGCATTTCTACGGCGGACGAATTTGTAGTGCTCAGTACTTCCGTACTAAGCTATGGAGCTACCATCCAGGCGGCCGTGCGGGACCTTTCCCTTATTGGTATGAGCGACAAAGTTCGCGAGTCCCTCTGTGAAAGAAGAGTGGTTAAACTAGGGGCTTAAGCGAGAGAAAAGTGAATGGCCCGCCGTGCTGGCGTAAATTATAGCTTTGTCATGCCTAGCATTACCTGGGAACGGCATGTCCATGATGCACATCCCACCAAGCTAACATTTGTACATTCCAACGCTCATGCGGTTGCCGGAACCTAACGGATCGCGGAGAAGATCATGACCATTAAACGCTGGTTGAGTATCCTGCATGCCTTACCAACATCCTGTTTATGCCTTGCTGAGATCCCGTAGATGCTGTATCCTTTATCCCTTGCTCGTGGTGCTCAAGAACTGCCCTCTCCCCGGCGCCGCCGCGCCCGGCCGTCCGGCGCCGGCTCCAGCTCACGCTTCTCGTTGCTGGCGCTGCGCAGCGTCATGGTGGCGCGCCGGTCGTGTCCCCCTTGCAGGACGCAGATGCCGGCGCAGCGGCTCACCTTCTCCGGCGCAGGCCGGTCCGACATGGTGACGACCAGCACGATGTCGGGGGGGGGGGAGGGGAGAGCACGCCCCGTCAGGCGCCGCGCCGCCTCGCGGGAGCACGATGACGAACGGGAGGACTGGGCCGCGGGCGAGTCCGGACTACCGCTCGTGCCAACGCACCGGCGCGGCCGGATCCTGCCGCTGTCAGGACGGCGGACCCCCGAGGCCAGCACCAGGCCTGACGTCCGGTGTTTATCGCGAGGGCCGTCCCGTTGCGTTGTATGCGGGCAGGCGCAGATCAGCGAAGCTATGTGCATCGTCCTGAGGAGCTTGTCATCAGGGCGACGCAGGCTTACAAACGGTGACCTAATACAGAATGTTGGGAGGAAGGAGTTAAAACATCGCGCCACTGTCAAACATACCGTGCCGCAGCGTGAAGGGCTCCACCTTTGACGTCTTGGGGACCATTGCCAGCGCCGGCTGACAGAGCATTGCCGAGGCTGTGCTCGGCCGCCGGCCGTCTCACCGACGCAGAGCCCGGGAATCTCGACACGCCAGCGCCGGCTGACAGAGCATTGCCGAGGCTGTGCTCGGCCGCCGGCCGTCTCACCGACGCAGAACCCGGGGACTCCCGACACGCCAGCGGCGGCTGACAGAGCACTGCCGAGGCTGTGCTCGGCCGCCGGCCGTCTCACCGACGCAGAGCCCGGGGACTCCCGACACGCCTGCGCCGGCTGACAGAGCACTGCCGAGGCTGTGCTCGGCCGCCGGCCGTCTCACCGACGCGGAACCCGGGAACTCCCGACACGCCAGCGGCGGCTGACAGAGCACTGCCGAGGCCGTGCTCGGCCGCCGGCCGTCCCACCGACGCGGAACCCGGGGACTCCCGACACGCCAGCGCCGGCTGACAGAGCACTGCCGAGGCCGTGCTCGGCCGCCGGCCGTCTCACCGACGCGGAACCCGGGGACTCTCGACACGCCAGCGGCGGTCTGACAGAGCACTGCCGAGGCTGTGCTCGGCCGCCGGCCGTCTCACCGATGCAGAGCCCGGGAATCTCGACACGCCAGCAACGGCGCGGCATGCCGACGGGCTCCAGGCGTTCAGCTAGCCGGTGACGTAAGGTCAGCGGGGGCAGAACTTTGTATCCCTTTGAGAGTGTCCATCTCCCCCCCCCCCCATGTTGAGCTGCCTCCTTCCATGTCCGTTGGGCCCCCAATACCGAGCCTGGGGCCCGCGATATTTGGCTGGGTGGACGTTTCCACAACGTGGAGACTGACTACCAACACCCTATCGTTCATATATCAACTTCTTAACTTATTTTTACCTCAAAATGTTTATTCATTAACACTGCTCCGTAACTATAATCTGCCTAAGCAAAAGCCACCCTTAATGACGTCATCGAGTTTTTCCGTCGATGCCCAAAGTCGTATCACCTACTGCTGGGGAGTCGGCCACCGCGGCCATCTTTGAAGTTATGGATGACACTTTCAATTACTTTTATGCGTGCGTGGCGCGTGTGACCATACTCAAATGCCACGGTAGAAGCGCTAGCAGGCACGAAGATAAATTGCCGGTCGGAAGACATGACGCTTTCTTCGCTGCATTGCCGGCTGAAGCCAGCCAGCGGGAGCGCGATGGCCAGCATACGGTGACTCGAGATATAAACTTATATGCGCAAACAAAGACAAAAGACAGCCACTGTGTATATCGTTTACCAATGCTCTACAGCCAGCAGCTGCATGTGCAAGAGCCGTTTTTAATGGCGTCGATTTTTTCCGGTCGATGAAACGGAGGCGCATCACTGCTGGCGAGCCGGCCATTTCCAGTTACGGATGGCCTTACGAAGTACTTGTATTCGTGCGTGGCGGGTGCGATTATGCCCGAACAGCGTCACAGTGGGAGCACTATGAGACGCCAATATAAATCGCCGATCGGACGACATGGTCTTTTCTTCCTTATGACGGTGTATTGTCGACAGCGGTCAGAGCCGGCACAGTGGGATGGCAAGCATGTGGTGACCCGGCAAGATTACTTATAGGCGCGCGTCAAAACACTCATTGTGCATACCCGCTAACACTGTTCCACAGACGTCAGCTGCCTGTGGAACAACTGTCTTTGATGACGTCGTCGATTACTTCTGGTCGATGCCCCAACGATACATCACCCAGCGTTGACGAGCCGGCCATTTCTGGAGTTACGGATGCCAATTAAACATATATTTATACGTCAGCGGCGGGTGCGATAATGCTCAAACAACGCAGTTGTGGGAAAACAACCAGCCGCCAAAGATAAATCGCCGATCAGACTACATGACCTTTCCTTCGTTAGGGCGCTGCATTGCCGTAGCATTATGGTCCAGATCCTGCCGGTTGCGTTATGGTCAGTATACGGTGACCTGGCGCAATTACTCTTAATCACACGCAAAAACAGTCACTGCATATATTCGTAAGCACCGTTCTACAGTCCTGCCAGCTGCCCGTACACCAGGTTTCTTTGATGACGTCATCGATTGTTTCCGATCGATGCCCCAACGGCGTGTTACTCAGTGCTGGCGAGCCAGCCATCTCCAGAGTTAGGGAAAGCAATATGAAATAATGCGGTGCATGCGGGGCGGGTGCAACCAGGGTCAAACAATGTGCTTGTTGGAGCACCATCAGACACCAATTTAAATTGCCGATCGGGAGGCAAAACCTTTTCTTCGTTATGATTGCGCATTGCCGACCAGCCAGACGGCAGCATGACCAGCATACGGTGGTCGGAGATGAGAACTTGTAAGCGCACGAAAAGACAGCCACTGTATACATTCGTTAGCACTTTTTCACAACTATCAACTGAATGTGCAAGAACTTTCTCCATGGCGTCATGAATTTATTTCGGTCGACGCCCCTAAGGCGAATCACTCAGTGCTGCCGAACCGGCAGCCGCGGCTATCTTTAGAGTTGGCAGTATAAATCACTTCTATGTGTGCGTGGAGGGTGTGACCAAGCTCAAACAATGTCATCGTGTGATCGCTATCAGACGCGAATATCAATCGCCGATCGAACGATATGACCTTTTCCGCCCTGCACCGGTGCACTGCTGACTGAGGCCAGCAAGCCGACAGGGTGATGACCAGCAAACGGTGGCCCAAGGTCAAACTTATATGCGCACGCAAACAGACATTGTGCATATTCGTTACCGCTATTCTGCAGCTATCAGCTGCCTGCGCAAGAGCTCCTTTTGATGACGTCATCATTTTTTGCGGTCGATGTCCCAACGGCATGTAGCTTAGTGTTGGGAGGTTGCCCACTGCTGCCATTTCGAGAGTTACGGTCGACAAGTTGTTGTTGACAAGTATATTAAGACTTTATGCGTGCGTGGCGCGTGCGTTTAACTACTTTATGCTAAAAATGTCATTGTAGGAGCACTATCAGACGCCAATGTAAACTCAGATCGGACGACATGACCTTTTCCGCATTATGCTATGACGGTACATTGCTGACTGAGGCCAGCCAGCCGGTAGCTTGACTACCATACGGTGGCCGGAGATAAAGCTCATAAGCGCACGCAGAGACAGCCACTGTATCAGTTCGTCATTACTTGTCTACAGCCATCACTTCCCTGCGCAAAAGCTGCTATTTATGACGTTATATGTTTTCCTGTTGATGCCCCAACGGTGTATTACTCCCCTGGCGAGCCGGCCGCCGCGGCCATTTCTGGAGTTAAGAATGAGAAGTTAAAGCATTTCTATGCGTGCGTGGCGTGACTGACAATACTCAACTAATGCCATTGTGGGATCACTATCAGACGGCAATATAAATTGCCGACCAGACGACATCACCTTTTGCTCGTTATGACAGCGCATGGTCGACTGTGGATAGCCAGCGGGGGTGTGATGGTTAGAACACAGTGGCCGGAGATAAAACTTATATGCGCACGCAAACATAGCCACCGTGTATATTCTTTACCGCTGCTGTACAGCTAGCAGCTGCCTGTGCAAGAACTTATTATAACGTTATCGATTTCTTCGGTTGATGCCCCAACAGCGTACCACTTAGTGCCAGGAAGCCGCCCGCCGCGGCCATTTTGAGTGTTAAGGATTATAATCTGAATTAGTTTGATGCGCGCGTGACGGGGGTCATCCTGTTCAAACAATGCCATTGTGGGAACACTCTCAGACTCGATTGCAAATCGCTGATCGAACGACATGACCTTTTCTTCGCTATGACGGTACATTACCGACTGTGGCCAGCCGGCTAGTAACGTAATGGCCAGCATGCGATGGCCGGGAAGAATGCTTCGAAACGGTTCGAAGAATGCTTCGAAATGCTTAGACAGCCGACGTGCGCATTCATTCACACCGCTCTACCGCCGTAAGCTGTCTCAGAAAAAGCTGCTTTTAACGGCGTCCATCAACTTTCTCCGGCTAATGACTTAACGGAGCATCATTTAGTACTGGCGAGCCGGGAGCCACAGCCATTTCTAGAGTTACGGTTGGCAATTTAAAATCCTTGCATATATGGGCGGCAGATGCCACCACGCTCAAACAACGTCACAGCGGGAACACTACCAGACTCCGATGTAAATCGCCGGTCGGACGTGACCTCTTCTTCACTATTACGCTGCGTTGCTGACTGATATCAGCCTGCCGGTGGCGTGATAGCCAGCATAAGGTGACCTGAAATAAAGACTTTCAAGCGCACGCAATGGCAGCCACTGTGTACCTTCGGTAACATTGCTTAACAGCCATCAGCTGCCTGTGCAAGGCTTTTTATGACGTCATCGAATAATTTAGGCGATGCCAAAGCGGCCTATCACTTAGTACTGGCGAGCCGACCACCGCGGCGACTTCTAGAGTTACGGATGGCAAGTTGAATTACTTTTATACGTGCTTGGCTGGTGCGATCTTGCTCAATGTCATTGTGGGAGCACCATGAGACGTGAATATAAATCGCCGATCGGACGACATGACCTCTTCGTTAAGACGGGGCATCGCCGACTGTGGCCAGCCGACCGGCAATAGGCCACATACGGTGGCCCCGTAAAAGTTTAATTGACGCGGACGCAAAGATTACTATGTGAGCATTCGTCAAAACTCCTCTGCAGCTATTGTTACGCCCGATTTCTGATAAACATCGTTGGTAAAGTCTGATTTTTCCCGCTTCACTATTAGGCGGCATCTGCCCATACTGGCCACCATTATGTTACTCGTAGTTTTCCCGATATAGCGTCGTCGTTTCCTTTCACTTGAATCTTGCCGTCCGCGTAACTCGAAGCAAAGACGTTTTTTACTTTGTATCTTACAGGGGTACGGCTGCTGAAGACGCGTCGCATTTTTTCGCCACATTATCATGCTCTCCCGACGAATTTCTCACTGACACCAAACGGCAATTACGAAATCCCACTAGTCCAGCTTACCTAAAGACAACAAGCGCCGTATCTGGCTCAATGATTTAGATGAAGCTTTTGGAAGGGTTTTAAAGTTACTCATACATGACGTTGCGTAACGCACGTTATGAATGCCTTTCTAGAGATAGTAGCCGCACTTACTAATAATCAACCTCACGGAAAAAGCTCCTTGGGAGTAATAGGTTCACCGGTAATGGTCATGTTTCCTTAAATTAAATATGCATGTCGTTGTTACTGACAGCTGTTGGCTAGATGACCCTCCGTATTTATCTACATGTAATTACAATGGAGGCAATGCCCTGTAATAAACAACTGGGCGATTGCGAATGGTGGCGAAAACACTGGCGCACCAACATTACATGGGCTTTTACGAAACAGATGTTTTCATCCTAACATGGGTAGCAAACGCCACTTTGCTGGGATTCTGCAAATAGCATTCATACATTCACACCACCATCTCATGCATGCTTGTCACCGGTCATATTAAAGGGAGGTCTAAAGCGTGGTCATTACACACTGCCTGCAGCTTATGTGCAGCGACAAGACCCCGTTATTTGTGGGTGCAATAGCAAAGCCATACACCACGCATGTGTCAGAATTTATCCCCAGTAAATAGCAGCCACCTGGTGCAAGGCTCACCGCGGCATCACCACGTGGCGCCCACCTCCTCTCGTCACAGAATAATGCCGGAATTGTTCGTCGGCACGCCTGAATCCATCATCGGCTCACTATCATCAGTCGCCGCAATCCTCATCTGCACGCCGGAGTCCCCCGTCGGTTCTCAATACTTTTACGCTTTACTGACTGAGGCCTGACTCCCCTGGCACAAAACTCAGGCCGCACATTATTCATTCATCTGCTATTTTCCTACCGACTACTCATTGAAACACAGAAAAACACTAGGCCGGAGTCGGCAAGTTACATAACAATACACATCACCGACATATTCACGTGGCAGATATGCTAATTACTGAGAAACAATGTAAGTACAAAAAGAGAGCACAACATACAACAATCAAAATTTGTGCGCGAGCACGTTACCTCAAAAGGACTTACAGAACGCGCATTCTTATTGATCTAATAAGAAAAGGGGCCGGGATCTCAGAATCGCCGAATGGTCGCTGCCCGACTTTCATTTTTCCGAGATGAAGGCGCCGAGCGCCTGGCCGTCAGCGCGCCAGGTCGATATGGTCCCCCATCACCGCATCTGTGTTAACGTCTCTCTGCACTGGCTGAACGTGCCCTCTGTACATGTTAAACGTGCCCCCTGTTCGTGTTGAACGTGCCCTCTGTTTGTGTTGAACGCGTACTGGCTGAGCGTCCCTTACTCCGACTAGGTCGGCGTTTTTAACAGGCCGTCCTCTTTTGATCGTCCTGGCGCGCACGTCCGTGGCGAGCACTCGAGCCAAACGTAGCAAACAAAATTCGCATTCGCACATTGAGGAAAAACAGGACGTAGCCCCCGACGGATTGATACGCCGCGCGCCACATCTGAAGTTACCTTATTCAATCCCGTCCCCGGGATTACAAAAATCCGCATGTCGTAAGAATAGCTTAATTGCACTAAAAAGAAAAAAAGGATGCGGCAAGCGGCGGACGGATACGCCGCGCGCCTAACAATGAAAAGGTAGATACATCCATAGCTGTAGGAAACGTTTCAAAAAGTGTGGGGGGGGGGGGGCGAGCTCAGGGTGTGCTTCGGGAACTTTTTCTGGAAAGCGAGCCTGATGACCGGCAGGGAGGGGGGGGGGGGGATGGAGGTTGTTACCGCTCTTTATTCCAATGTCACGGCCGCTATGCTAGATATGCATCTGGAGCCATTTATCACCGGTGCACAATCTTGCCTATTCGACTCATCAGTCGTTCGGCAAATGAGGCTATCCAGCTTCCCTAGATTATTCGTCCATTTTAACATTGTATTTCCTGAGGTGGCGAAATTCCACGAGCGGGTAGGCATTTTGGGTCTTTAAAGAAGCATCTGCCTCCAGTGTGTTAGCGAGCAAACGGGCTGTCGCTGCCGGCGCGGCGGCGGCGGCTCCGCGAGGGTGCGAGCGGCCCCTCTGCCGATTGGTTCTCACCATCTGGGGCCCATAAAACCCACGTGGGTTTATGGGGACACGCGGGCGGGGACCCACGCTCCCTACCGAGCAGTCCACGTTCAGGCTCCGACGGCGCGGCTCGACGCGAGCCGCGTCAGCGTTCAGGCTCCAACGGCGCGGCTCGACGCGAGCTTAGTCCACGTTCAGACTCCGCCGGCGCGGCTCGACGCGAGCCGCGACAGCGTTTACGACGAACGACGACGACTTCGGAATGTGCGACGCCGCCCTTCCAAGTCCACGTTCAGACTCCGCCGACACGGCTTGACGCGAGCCGCGACGCGTTTACGACGACACGCCGCCCTTCCAACCCCTCTCTCACCTTAGCCTTGCAACTCTTTGGCTAATAGACTCTTTCCTTTCAACGTCTCAAGTCGATGGTCCTCCGGAATACTAACGAACTCTTTCGCACGAACAGTGTAGATGCCAAAATACGGTCTGGATACAGGCTGGTGAGAATTTTAAAAATGGATCGATAGCTCACAGTGCGACAGATTTTTCATGCGCCTTCATTTCGCTGGCTGCTTTTCAAGAGATAAGACTTGTCTCAGCATTTTAGGCTGGAAACAAATTCGGGAGATTTAAACCGCTAGAAACAACGTGACAAAACCCATAAAACTGGAGATTCTCTAATAAGAATCAAGTCCACATAATAACGCCCATCTGTCATATGCTTCTTACCTAGGCCCTGCTCCTGTCCGCCGTCCGTGGCCACTGCTCTGGCCCGGATGTCTCCCGCATGACTGACTGCGAACTGATCGTATTGCTGCTTTGTTGCACACTTTTGGGCCAGCGTTACTACCACATCGTGCATGGAACACGTGTTGGACACCTGCAACAGAAGACAGCAAACTATCTTCCCTCACAACACACAATCGCAGAAAAATGGCCTCCGGGAAGTTGTCTGCCTTAGGAATGAATTGACCGAACGGACACTTCATTGCCCATCATGCAACGTATGCGACTTGATCTGCATTTGTGTGTAGGCAGAGGCGAAGCCAAAGCCTTGCCAAGGGGGAAACACAAGGTTGACAAAAGCCAATCTTATGGTGATCCGCCCAAAATCTCCGGATATATCTTACTGCACAAGTGACACAGTTTTATTCGCTTTATTGCTATTTTTACCTCGTTACCAGAACAGAGACCAGGAGCTACCGTGGGCTCAATTCTGTTTGTATCTTGAGGTCAATAACGTGCAGAAATCAGGCGTTGAACGACCGTATGGAGTAAATCACCAGCGCTCTTAATTAACAATAGTTAGTTGACTCTTTCTAAACCGATAGAATTCAAGAGCTTCGTCAAAATTTTTTATTCGGGTTCTAAATACATTGAGGACATCCCGAAGGGAGATTGTAGATGGATATATTTGATCCAAATTTGGAGATGAAAAGTTGATTGCAGATCGGGTGGTCAACAATATGTATTAACATGGCCAAGCCGTTCCCGGTCAAGGGCCGAAGGGTCATTCTGTCCAATCGCGAAGTGTCTCCCGGCTATCATTCTGGCGGCACGGGGCGGGATCTCCTGGTCGATCCGGAGGCCATTAGCAGGGTATATCGTATCATATTGCTCCCATCCCTGACACGGGAGGCCCTCTGACTCGCGCAGTTAGCCCTGGATCAGCACAGGAACCCTCATTGACGCAACAACATCCCTGATCACTGCAGGTAGTCCGATAGTTGTCAAATAGATTCAAGTTCCGTGTTTTTCTGTGTTCTTCAGAGATAGAGTTCTCCCTGACTGTAGATTGTAGATGAAATGGGGCTCCTTGTGTGAGCATGGCTAACCCACGCTCGTCTTGAAATCCTCAAGATCCTGTCAGAGCTGATAACTGCTAAGAAAACTACGTAATATGGTGTTGATAATGCGTGCTCGAAAATCATAGCAATACCAGCCTCGACGCCCGGCGTTGCAGTCTCCAGGCTGTGCGGCGTTGGCCTTGCGGCTGTAACATATAGCAATGGTCAATAAACAAACAAAAAAGATGATGCATCTTAAGACAGATGGCTGGTGAAATATGTAAATTGGCATGCATGTTTAATGCAGTGCAAAAGCAAGCCAAATGCGACCTTAATCCAAAAAGCAGGGGGCCAGTTAACATTGCTGGCCTCCCACCTTGAAAAGTGTGTGTGTGGGGGGGGGGGGGCATGCCCCCTGTTCCTACGCCCATGGATACACCCTACCAGCTGCCTGAAAAAGCTGTGTAAAAAATACATGTACCACTCCAGATATTTCAGACACATTGCCTTAAAAATATTGTAAGATTCTATATCCTATGATTTTTGCTGGGGATAAGTGTGCTGAACTCAGTCCTCTGGTTTTCAAAACTGAGGCCTGGCCAGTGGCCAAGTCCAGCTAAATATTCAATTATTTTTTTGTCATAAAAATACTATGAAATTCTGGCAAGGAAATCATCTGCAAGTTCTAAACTGGCCTCCACTGCACAATGACCATGAGCTTAAAACAGTTTTAAATGTGTGTGAAACAGTAATCATTCTAAGTGTGGTTGTGCAAAATGTTGTCCCCATGCCTCTGATACATTTTATACACATCTTCAGTTAACATGCTTTTTTAAAAAAGTTGCCTACATCTAGGATTCAAACCTTGCCTCAAGTCAGTTCAAGTTGTAATGGAAGATAAAACAGGAGCATTAGCCCTATTCTCCAGTAAAAGAACAAGAGAATGGAGATATAGTTCGGTTGATATTTTGGGAAAATGCCTATCTTGAAACAATAGCGAAGCTATAATAGCAGTTCCGCTATCAACACTACCATATTTCCATTCTCTGCAATCCTCTCCAATCAACCTAACTATATCTCAGTCAGATGCCTGATGCGACCACCACAACTAGGCACCTATCAACTATCATGCAACATTTCATACACCTAAATGTGTCTCCCGACCACTACAGCCCAAGACTGGCATCCCATCCTCTGCACTTCGGTGACAATATCTGCCCAAAGGCCCTCCACTCCAAGATATCTCAATATCACTTGTGCCCGGTAGATGATACTCTTCTGTTATCAAAGTAACAAAGTTTCTTCGGGCATGTGTCCAAACCGCTTACCCCCCCTCTCCCCATTAACCATCACACCAACCGACCGGCCCTGCCGCCCTGCAGGAGCAACTCGCAAGGTATTGACGAAGATTTTCTTCCCACATGGCGAAGGTTTTCTATTCCAGTCGAGCTCTAACAAAGTCCCAAGTTCCTTCCAGCTTTGACGAACCGCATCTCCCCCGCTGGATCCTTGGGTTACCATGCTTTGTTGTTGCATGAAACTCCGCCCAGTTTAGCACTCATTGTTACTAAAAGCCTTACCCTCTTAGTTATGATTGGTACTAAATTTCCCCAAGGACGTTTTGCATGTGGCCTAGGCAGCACATCCTAGTACCTTCCAAAAGCATCGAGTTCGATAATCATACTAGTGTATTTCCCTTTGAGCTTCAAACTGATGCAATTTTTTTAGAGTGGTGAATTGTAGCAGGGATGTTTTTTTCCTAGATAACAAAGGCATCTGAAAACATTGCATTCTCGCACAAATTGTAGCCTAGGGCAGTATTAAGATTGTGTATTGCTTTTACATTCTGTTCCTGAACAAGTGTGCTAGCTGCTCACTTTCCACATTGTGACTTCCAATCTTTGATTTGATTGGTAGATATATCTCCTTCCATAGTTTGATTGGCGAAGGGAAGGAAATTTTTTGTGTATTTGTTCTGTCCGAACAGCGTGGAGGGCAAATCCCGGAAATCCCATGGCAGCCATCTTTTAAGCTCGGTGGTCGGACTGCCTGTCGTCCATTTTCGTGCTGGCGGGTGGGAGGTGTGCTGTGTTAGAGCATATTGCAACGCTATATCTGTGGTTGAAGCTTTGGGCAGATCTCCGTCCTCATAGAAAATAGTTGTTCCTGGCGTGAACATCCACACCTGGATCGGAACATCACTGCCCGCTTGTGAGCGTGGACATTGGCTGGGATTTCCAGAGTTCTCGGTCGGACTCCTCGCAATGGCGTGTGTGACTCTCAAAAGAAGTTTGGATTTTGATCCATTTGGCAGTCCCGGAAGGTCGCCGAAGAGGAGGCGGTGTGTCCCCTTGACAGTGACACCCAGTGCCAGCTCAGAACAGAAGGCGAAGCCTACACCCTTTCAAACTGTGACACCCAAGGTCTCTGCAGGTGAGTCTTCAGTTATTTTTTCATGCGTTGTTTTCAAGCAAACATTTTAATCAATGACAACTTGGGAGTGTAAGCTGTCAGTTGCCTCGACTAAGGTCATTCACTAAATATCATAATTCCATCTTTTCCTTGCAATGACAGATTGTGAATTCCTGATTACCATAAGGCAGTGACAAATTCTGTTTCTCTAGACACCGGGGTTGAAGAAAACAAAAATGCACATTTAATCTTCCACATCCCTTCACATGATATATCAAAGGTGCTTTCTTTGTTAGACTGCTTAAAATGACTGCTAAAGCCTTAAGTTTGCCATCAGCCTAGATGACCTGACTGACCAGCCAGAGATGAAGACTTAACTTCACAGCAGTTACTGATATTAAGTAATTTCTGGATGTTTTTGACTCAATATATTTTATTTCACCATTGTGGTCGACATGCCACAAAACACCAATACACATTTTATTTCTATTGAATATATGATAGAAAGATAAGAAATAATTGCTTTTCAGAGATGAGCTTCACATGACCATTCTGGTCAGCACACTTTAAAGTGCTAATCATCGTTGTTTCGAGTGAGCATCAGGAATGGAAACAATGGAAATGACCCCATATAAAGTCATCAGTAGCATTGTGTGACACACTGCCCAGGAGTAAGAGAGGGATGCTGCAGGCAGGCTTCAACAGAAACTTGTTGTGAATCCAAACTTGTAACCATTGCTCTTTATGGATGCTGATAAATATGGTGTGTCTGGTGTTGTCTTAACCAGGCATTGCTTTTGCAGTGCCACCTGATAATGAAATCTTTGCAGTGAGTTGGGGGAGAGGGTATTTGTTTTCAAACAGGTATTGTTCCAGATTTCACCCACTTTTCTCCCAAAGTTTAGAAGGTGGATATGGGTTAGAGGGCTGGGGTCCTCTCCCTCAGCTGAATATGAAAATCCATCTGTGCATACTTTCAAAGTTATATTTTCAAATGTGGTTACCTGTTGATAGAAGTCAGGGGTCACAGAGACATGCCAGAAGATGATGGAGAATATGCTGCACTGCCTGCATGCATAAATTGAAGTTGTCAACAGCTGTGGTAACATCACTGACATGTGAAATGCACATGCAATGTTAAAGGGGATAAGGAGGTGGTGTCACAATCACATGGAAGATATTTTCACACTGAAGGAAAGGTCAGGATCAAACTGATGAAAATAGAATAGAGGGGCCTTGAAAGGACTTGAAAATATTAAAATGGATCAATCTGGTGTATGTCCTGTTAATATAAGAACGGAACAAATTTGGATGTGATCTAATGCAAGCGATAATTCACCACTGATGAGCATGGCACATCATCCAGTGTTGCCATACATATCACTACATTTTATTTCTTAGTTTGTCAACTGGGGTGTATCTGGATTTTGAAAAAGCAGAATGGTATGTAGTCCATGGGGAGAATTCTTGTAAAACACAGCACAGAATATTGATGACAAAAATTTAGAAATTGTACATAAACTGACCTAACTGACAACATAGCATATGACATGTTGGGTGTATGCAAAGCCTCAACCTTGTGGTTGGGGGGTGGGCTCCACCTTCCCTGCATCCTTTATGTGAGGTTATTGTGACACCTAGATCTGCTAGGGGCTCTGCTGGATGTTGGGAATTATTTGTGCCCTAGTGACCAAAGCAAGCTGTTATGTGAGTGACTCCAAGTTCTGTACATTGTGATGGTGGGGTGCCACCATTATGATGGCATTCTCTTTTGTAACTGATGGTATGGTTTGAAGTGCAGCGACATGTAACTTTCCTGGTGACCACAAAACTCAGGTTTTTCTAGTCATTTGAGGGGAGTAAAACTGGGGAACTTCAGGGTATTTTGGTCAACTTTTTTTTTTGCTTGAACCCACCAAATCAGGTTGCAAGTAGTCAGTCATCAGAGTACCTGGCACTGCACTGTGGGTGCCATTAGATCAGCTCAAACTGTTTGATAAATATGTGTATGCTTTTAAGGTGTGGTTTGCATGTTTTTTGTACTGATAGTTATGCTGTATTATGTGTTTCATTCATGGCCTGAAGTGTAATATTTTTGCCCAGACATGATTGCTGCAAGCGTCCGAGACGAGATCCGCCGGCTGCATCGTCGCCGGCAGCTGCAGTACCATGGCATCGACTCTGACAGCAACAGTGACTCAGATACGCCATCAGCCTCATCCAGTACTGCCACCGCCACTGCTGCCACTGCCACAAGTGGTTCCTCCAACAAGGCAGACAAACCACTGTTCACGTTTAAACAGGTCAGTGATTTGCGGCCTGGGATGACTCTGAAGTTCGTGGTTTTGGCCTGTGGTGAAGGTTGAAGTTTTGCAGCAGGGCTAAAACTGCTGGCATTGCTCCATTATGGTAGATGCTGCCTGCTTGTCAAAAAAAACACATTTTATTTCTTCTCACTAAAGGGATTCTTTCTCAGTTGCAACTTTGTGAGTGCAACATATTTAACATCCACAATATTGTCATTGAGGTCCTGTGTTTATAATGTGCGATATCTACATACAGTACAGTATTGGTAAAACAGACCCTCCATGGCAGGAATGGTGCCATTATGACATGGTATGCCATCAGGGTCACAAGAGTGGAAATTTATGTACCATGATTATTTTGCTCCTTGTTTGGTCCAAAAAACTATATTTCTGATCTGTTGTTACAGTTCAGCTGCTGCTCAAATTGAAGTAGGAGTAATCATTTGTTCAATGTGTCAGAACAGTTCTGTGAGGTTTGCAAAGGATACACATCACACTGAGAACTGTGTGCTTGCAGACAGAAAAATATGCTCTACAAGCACAACTTAATAATACAACATACAGCTGAAAGGATAGGGGCAAGTGAAAGTAACACTAACATACTGTAACCAAAGCTGGATGTGACTACTGCATAGTCTGGACCAAGATACAGGATTAGCTGGACACATGCTGACATACACAGTATGGGAAGTGTCAGACATCCTATCAGTAATGGTACTTGTCTTTTAGTATCAATAACTGTGATCCCATCAAGGTGTGCTGGCTGTGGGACATGCATATGTTCAGCTGGTTTGAGAATAGAAACAACCTCAATATCAAGTTTGATATAAGGAACTGATTTCCCTGATCTCAAACCATAGGGAAGTATCCATAAATTTCTGACTGATAGCTCATATTGCTTTCGCCATCTCTTTGTACACCCTCTGCATATTAAGTGAATAACCAGGTATTTACCATACCAGACACATGGTAACTTCCTGGAGGGAACAATTAGTGTGTATATAATAATGGTATCAGTATGTATGAGCATATGATCAAATCAGTTTATAAGAATGACCTATGCCACCCTGTGATAAGGTTGTCAGCTTGTGACTGGTTGGCATATGATATGCCCTTATTAGTAGGCAGTATTTCATACAGCTGATGCTGATCATCAGCATGTCTTAATGGGTGGAAACTAACTTGGAGCTAATCTGCTGGTCCTGCATTGAGACCCATTAGGAAGCATCCATCCAACCAAGCAACCATCACCCTAAAACCCCAAATCATCATCACCATTAGGAAGCAGCTTTATTCTATGGCTAAATGACTGTCTTCATAACATGGCAGGTACCTAGACACTGTTATCATTTGCCATGCATTAGATGAAGTGGAGACTAGCAAGCTTGCTTAGGGCTACCAGGTCAAACCCTTGCGAGTGGCAGTCCTCTCATCGCATCATTAAAAGTGAAGAAACGGGCCTCTGCCACATCTTCCTAGGTCACACATACTGGACACATGGTTTTCTCCCCTCAGCAGGGCAAGCACCGGCATGTCCTTATTGTGTTTACGCGCTATCCGTTGCTCATGTTCTGGTGTAGTGCCCATAATTTGCCCCGAGCCCTATTGGCACCTCGGTTGCCACATACAATGTAGGTTGCCTCTGCATTCACTGATATGCGGAGCCCCACTATCGACGTGAGAGCGGTGTGGCGCAAAATGACCCCAGAAGTCGGCGCGCCGTAAAATCCCAGTCATCCTCATCAACCCCCCAAAAACTAAGTTATTGCGATGTGCATGTTATCACTTCACCTTACTTTTAAACCCGTACATTAAAGTGTGCATTAAATGCTATGCAAGTGTTATCCAACACATAGCATTGTTGGGCCATCAACCGTGATTTTCCACAATTCACAAAGCCTGCAGTACTGCAAGGCTCATCTTCTGATACTGCGAGGCTCACTTTCTATCTTCTTCAGACTTAGATAAACTCTATGCCGCCACTTTCTCAGTTTCGACGACTGTTGCGCATTTGGTACGTCATTGACCGCTGGCTGTATTGACAAGGGAGTGAAGCTAGGGCACTGAATGTTTCACACTTTCCCATGCTTTCCATTGATGATGGATATTGATTTTGATTTGTGAGACATGAGTGTTATGTAAACCAAGAAAGGTTGACCGCGCCACACCATCACAAACCAGCCGAGTGCCAGCCAATACCAGCTTGGATCATGTTGCACCACAGGCTGCAGTGGACTCATCTTACTGCAGTTCAGGTCATATTTCCTGGACCATATTGCTGACGTTGACTGGGTCATGTTTCCATCGTTGCTCGAACTTTGCAACATGCTTTGGACGACTGGGCATTTGCACAGCTTGGTCCTATTTGTACGAAAAATTTATTTTTGTTAGGTGCGAAATGCCCGGCCTTCTGCGCGCCATGACCGACACCGATATTGAAGGGTGCGCAGTCACGGCGGAGATCGTCAAAAGTTTAAACTCATCGTATGCGCAAATGTAAGGCGATCCGTACAGCCATCTTTGCAGCGCATCTGGCTAACGAACTGCGGACAAGCCGGCCGACTTCCAGGCTTCAGGCGGGTCAACGACAAACACAAACTGACATACAGACAGACAAGGATTGACAAAGAATAGGACATCGGTCAATTCGATGTGTTCCTTATCCCAGAAAATCGAGTCAAAATCTTCGCAGGCACAGTCATGTAACTAAACGCATGATTTTTATCCCGGCCAGGCGTTTCATCAATCCTCCGTGAATTGGTTTTCGTTTTTCAGTGCAAGCTGTTACGTAGTTGCTAAGAAAACAGTTGAGCTAGCAGTTCAAGTGTCAAATTCATGGCTTTAATTTCAGTGTGTGACTCCAGTGTGATCATTTACCCATGCGGTGTAAAAGTATGACGTGGTTCATTGTCCGCGAGTTAAGCTGGACTGGTGGGAAAGTGGTGTGCTGTGTCTGAAAATATCTGAGCGAGTTGTCATTGTTTACATGGACGAATGCATGTATCATTAATTGCGACAGTTGCTTCCATACGGAAGTAGGCTCGCACTATCGGAACAATGTTGCGAGTTGTGTTCTGACACCACAACAGGCCCCCATGTTACCAGGGCAGTCGGCCCTCCCATAAGCCCAGATCATCATCATCATCAGCATCTGACCCCGCAGCTTTGCTGTTGTCTTCAAGCGACCTGTCAAGCGTTATTTGCTCCTTAGCGTCACTTAAGTTACCTGTTTCGTTTTCCGCAGGTTGGGATGATCTGCGAGCGAATGCTACGTGAACGTGAGAACCACATACGGGAGGAATACGACAACGTATTGTCAACCAAACTGCAGGAGCAGTACGACATGTTCGTCAAATTCACGCAGGATCAGATTGTTCGGAACTTCGAGAACAGTTCGGCGCCCAGCTGTGAGTATTTCGGTCTTGCTCATGATGAGGTGGTTCCGGAAATTTTGTCCTTTCGTATTGATCTTGTTTGATATATGAGAAGATGGCCTCTTTGTATAATGTGGGACTTAAATATCGGTGACGGACCAACTTTCCCTATACTGTTCCGTCAAAACGTCACAACGCTATCGCCGCAAAGTCTAGCGTAGAATGCGCTGATAAGACGCGTGGGCCACCCAAGGCAAGTGAACAAGAACTTCACTCGGATTGAATCGCAAATGTAAACTGTCTGGGCCAACCTATATTAGCACTATCCAGCGGATGGATGCCGACTAATAGCGGCCGTCGGGTGCCGGTAGTGTAGTGGTAACCGCGTCTGCGATAGCCACTGCACGTCTGGGAAACCAGAGGCACGGGGTTCGATTCCCCGCGGTGCACGCCCTTCCCGCCAGGGTGAGAGGCAGGCGACGCCATATAGCCTCAGCAGCTGAGTGCGTCGTAACGCCCCAATGACATGACAGATAGCGGCCGTCCGGCCGCCATCAGTGTACTAAGCTGTGGGGGTCATGTGTGCTGGAAAGTGTATGACCCATCATAATTTTCCCTCCTCTTTGCAGATCTATCGTAATGAGGCATTCGCGGAAGATCAGAATCAGGATTAAATAGATCTGCGTCGTCAGAACTACCGTGTTGCTGCAAAATTTCGGTGACTTGAATAGTGCCTGTGTAAGTTGACTCTGATGTGGCAAGTGTGCGGGTGCCCAGGGCCGGCAAGTGGGCGCGCGACTCAGTGACTTGTGGATACCTCGAGCCGGTGTGAGCTCGTGGAAATTGCCGGTGGGCAAAGTGATCACGCATTTTGTTTCGTTAGTTTTGTATCCAGCCAATTGCTCCGTGATTTCATGTGTAAATCGCATAGCTCTTGTTAGTAAAATCTTTACATAGGTCGTTTAATCTTCAAAGTATACTTGTACATAGAGTGTAGCTTCCTTGAAATGTCAGGCGACCGAGTCGTCCAAAATTTGTGTGCTGTAGTTATTGAAGGTGGCGAAGTATGACAAATTAACGTTTTATTGCGGAATAAATCGCTTGGCATTACGTTCACGCTCTTGTGGTGACCGGGGATGCGCGCGCGGCGCATCCGACGTATCCGCTGCGCAAGGTTTGACGAAACTTGTTTTCTCGTATTTTAAATGCGCGGTCTCAACGAAATCCGGAGGTCGCTGGTAGACGGAAGCAGGCTGCGTTATTTGGGGCTGCGCTGGCCGGGAGTGAGCGGATGGGCTGGCGGCCGCGCCATTTTCAGTGACATGTCCGGGTGTGCCGGGCTCGGCCAGCTCGGATACGGCTTCCACGCGCTGCTCTCCTTCGCCTTCGTGGCTCCCCAAAAGTCGAGCGTTCGCCTGAAAACGTGGACGGTTTCTGTGCTATGCGGTGCATGTGGTGCCCATACATGGGAAGAAGAATAACTATCATCATCCAAAGGACACCCCAAGTGACTGAACCGGTGCTGATATAAAGGCAAAACTATCAGATATCCTAATTGCTCGGCCTGAATCACATGGAAAGGAAAAGTGAGAAGAGCTGTATTGGAGCGTTGGGACCAGTAAAAGTTGTCGAAACGGTATGCTTTATTGTGCAAACCACAACGTCCGCCTCACCGAAATCGGCGGATGAACCGAGTTAAATCAAGTAAAACAAGGGGACGCGAGCGGCTAAGTGGGACAAGTTTCTATGTTTGGCAACGTGATGTTCTGCTTGTACAAACATTTTCGAGCCAAGTTCAAACGACCTGCATCCGCTAACGCGCGGAGCGCCACCCAGATTAACCACATCATTAAACCATCGGCCATAACGCCGAAATCAGCGCGATCTTGTTGCTGGTTCGGGATAAATGCAAACGGTTCGTCCAAGTGTTCAATATTGTTTATGCTGCGAACTCTACCTTGATCAGTTCGTTATTACACAGTTAATTCAGGCCAATGAATATGCATCATTGTAGTAGATCAGGTCTACAACTGTGACTGCCGAATCATCTTCCAACACTTGCAAAACTCGACGCTGATAGAACCGTCGCCCATCATTGAACCGTCGCTCATAGTGATCTGGGGACAATTGTCAAGACGACCCACGCTCAGCACACGCACGCAGCCCCTCAAAATCCCTCGAACCATTTATGGAACATCTTAACGAGTTGTCTCATTTGTCTCAACGATTGGTCTCAATGCGTGGAGAATACAATAGTACCGATGCCATCGTTCCTGTCACGGGGGCGATGTGCTATAGCGCGTTTTCATCCAAAGGAGCCATGTCTATATGCTTGAAACAACCGTCCTTGTCCAATAGTGGGCCATACATCATGTTTCGAGTAAAGGTCGCCCACAAGGTCACAAGGTCGCCCACAACAAAGGTCGTCCTTGATCACTTATATAATCCCACAGAGGTTTACATAACAGTGAACGGGCTGATTTCGCAGGCCCCCACGACTGGTCTTATTTCTAGCTCAACGATAGTTGGACGTAGAACACATTAGTTGTCACGTAAGTTAGACTGGGTAATTCATGCTCTCGCTCCAAAGGTGAGTAAAATATCTCGCACAAAATAGGCATCAACGGAAACGGTCGCGTCGCACACCAAACTACTTCCATGACGAGCTGATTAACAACCAGTGCCTCATTTGACATTAGCTATTCCCGATTCAGAGGCACACGGATGTAAAATGGGAGTTTACCTATGCGGTATGTCTCGACTTTGTGATGTGCGGCTCAGCGTTGGTTGAACGTGAACATATCAGTCGCCACGCAAATAAAGCTTTGTAATTCATAGCCACAATCCAATAAGGTGGGGTAATATGGAAGCCAAGGTGAATACAACCGCGCTGGGATGATTTCAGATCTTTAGTGGTATCTCATATTTACCTTTTGCATGAAGCGTAAACGACCGAGCCTTATTTACGGTGAGACTAATGTGATTCACGTCCGACTTTCATTGCACTGAAGCGAAATTGTGGGAGCGACGGAACCGGCCCAGACTGTCGCGTTCATGTTATGTAGAAAATAAAGCGAGGAGTGAAACCTTGTATTCCTATGGACTTCAAAGGATTGTAGGTATTGAAAAATATAACACTTAGTTTTCCAATCTTGGAAAGTCGCTTAGATACAACAGAACCGTATTCCGTGACATCTTACGACGGGTGGTAATTCTCATCCTCACTTTTTGGGCGAGAACATGGTTCCCCATAGCATGGGTTATGTGATATGGTTATCCCTGGCGCAGATTAATTCGCGAAGTGTGCACATCTTGTGATCTTTTCAGTGACTTCATAAAACCGAGGAGTCAAAATCAGAGCTGTTTTGGTGCATGGCTGGCGCCCCCACGATTGCAATTGATGCCCCCTGGAGAGGGTACCCTCCCCCCCCCCCAACCGAAATTCCTGTATCCGCTCCTGTCCAACACAAAATAGTCTGCACATCTTCGCGGCCTTTGAACGGGGCTTTCCACATTTATATGGGGTTTTTGAACTGAAATACCATCTTGAAGATCATTGGGTGCAGTTCAGAGCCCTGTCCTTGAGACCTAACTAAACCCGTCTGGTTTCTGAGTTGCACACCCGCGAAGATGATACTTCCGGGGATAGCAATGCAAGGTCACATTGGGATTCATGACGTCTTAATAACGTCTTTCAAACCTTGCCATTCCGTAGGTCATGCGGCGATGAAGACTACGGAAAATATAATGATCGGATCGTTGATATCTGGCGTTCGTGAGCGCGATTTCCAGATATAGCGACCGTCAATTGACTCACAATCAATATTGTACAAGGTACGATGCTATAGGTGAGCTTTTCACCACATCTGGTGCTTACTTCAATACCTTCGACAGTTCAACATTTCCGTGAAGCTCAGGAACCAGCGGGATTAAGGCCTTGGAAAAGGGCGTGGCCGTGAACCGCACTGCGTGATCTTTCATGTGGTTGTTTCAATTCAAACCTAATTCGAATATGAAACACTTCCTTTAAGTGTATACTCATTGTTTTCGCTGCGTGCACTACTAAAAACAAAACGAAACAAAACACGAACCTAAGGTGGAGGCTGCCATGGATGTGCCACTGTCGGGTCCAGCCAAGTGAATCATGCCGCCACTGGGCGAGGCAGTATTCGCAGAGCGCGTACCCATGGGGTGCACAGAGTGCCGTGTGAATGCCTCGAGGCGCCGCCTCGTAGTGTTCTGGTACACCAGTGGACGATTACAACACCAGTGCATAACCTTGCCGACATGATAACCCCGAGATTAGTTTTACCCCGTCAATTCCACACTCTGCACCGCGTATATTATAGGAATTATAGGAATAAATAGAAAAAAACGCAGCTCAATCCCTGATTCGCAACTTCCGCGGGTCATTTCCATATACTGCGTATTGTTGACAAGTTAAGTGGGTGATATATGAATTAAGTCATATCGCGGTTAGAACAAATTTTGGCCGTATGTATCTGAATTATTATGTTTCATATCAATGCGTGCCACAATCTGCTGGCAAGGAGCAATCTTGGGTCATCTCAATGAAGTCAACTGATCTTCAACTTGGCTGACTTTGCGTTTACAATCTTTACCTATCAGAATCATAGTGTCGCATTGCGAAGGCTGTTACTGTTAATTAAAACAATTTTCAGTGATTTGACTTCACCCTGAAATGACGATTTCAAAGATTTTTTGACATTGACGGTGTTCGTCAGACATGATCCACATATTTCTTTAGGCTTCTTTTCTTTCCTTCACATTCGTCATTCACACCTTACGCACACATTTTGCAAAGCCGAGCGCTCAGTGTTCCTCGTCGGCGAGGCTTCGTCAGTCTACGCTGAATGTCCCGGTGAGTATCAGATCACGTGTCCAGGGTCACGCGCATTCGTACGGTCCCTTACAAACCGTACCAATGAACTCACTGAGATGCGTTACGTACCTACAGGCTGAAAGTCTACATGCAAGCGAAAGTGAACACAGATATAATAGTAATTTGAAAACACAACTGTTTTAACCGTTTTAGCACCACGTGTGTCGCGGAGTACTTACTTGACATTCTCCAGCATCTCCTTGGTGTTTGGAAGAACCTGGGTTATAATGACGTACGCCGGCATGCATAGGTATTTGACAAAGTTGACTTGGTCTGCGGGCAGGTTCAAGGCCTTGGAGCGGTCCATCATAGGGTCAGGAGTGAGTCCTTTCTGCTTCTCCTTGTCACCCTGCCGACGAAATAGACGTGTTGGTGGAGGGCGAGAGGGGGGGGACAGAAATCCGTGCTGGTTGCTAAGCAACATCGAACGTTGTGAGGAATGACTACATTGTCAGTTGGCTTGCGGTAGCGGCGGTTACGTTAGCGTTTCGGCCCGGGGGAGATTGGAAATCTGTGCACTTCATTTCATAATGTCTCTGGCCTTTTCGACTGACAAACTGCACTGTGTTGATTCTAACGGATTTTGGTAACTCCACGTGCCGTGAAAAGCTGCCATCCGGTCGCCCCGGGCCAGGTTGACACCCTTTGGCCAGTTGCCAGCTAACCTTTCCACGGAAGTCAGATCAAGCGTGCGTACTCAATGCATGATCGCAATTGTATTCGCAATGTGGTGAAATTAGGATACTTACCTTAAACAAGGGGACCAGGCACCAGGTACCGTCATCCAACGTACCTTTGGCACACAAGTTCCCGGAAAATGGGTATGGTCTCGGAAAAAACCAACGTCTTGACCCGTACTTTTGCGATATTTTGCATGCTTTCGACACTTCACTATGCGCACGAAATTGGGGTTTTAAGGTAAGCAATGAATTAAGGACGATTTATTTTGCCGCGCCTTTTACTACCAGAACTTCCCTATAATTGTTAGCTGTCGTTACTGAACAACGCTTTGCCTGCTGGCATGGAAAGGGAGCTCACAAGATACAGATTTTGGGTTTGTTTTCAGCGATCATACACATTTTGATATATATATATATATATATATATATATATATATATATATATATATATATATGCATACATATGTATGCATGTTTATTTTAGGAAAGGTTCTTCTTGCCATAGTTTTGTAAAGCGCATGCTTGCGGCATCATAACATAAGATTGGCCTGCTGCACGCGCTTATTAGAGACATAGTTCTGCATGGCTCGACGCTTCATTTTTCGCCATGTCAAGAGCGTTGTTTTCCATTTTTACGCGATGCATACTGGTCTGCGGTCTGGCGTAGCGATGAGGGGGGGGGGGGGGGAGCGTCTTGTCAGTCGCGTGTCGTATAGTGGTAGCTGCTTGAGTTGTTTGTTTTGTTTGTGGATGGCGGGCGCCATGCCCCTGATACATAATGTTTGAAGTGCCATGAGTTGTCTGTAACTTGTGCTTTGCGCAACCATGGTAACGTTCATTACTAACGTGTTTCTGGTGAGCGCGGTGTTCGCCATTTTTAGGCCCTGTGTGGAAAGTTTGACCCTCTTGCGAGGAAAACCGAGATTGCGATACTTTGGAGACTTTTGTGGGTACAAATACATATATTACACACATCTGTTGCAAGCTGGAGCAGGCAGGGGAAGGCTCTCCAGGTGCCATAGTATCTCGACCCCAGAGCAGCAGCGAACGGCCTGGCAACTACGTACAAATGTAAATAAATCCATAAGGCGGGCGGAGAAAAGTTCAACATTCATGATTCTGAGAAAATGTTAGTTTAATCCTGGGAAGTTGGGTAACATCTTAGCGTATGATCGGAACTTTAAACATATTTTAATCGGACTCACCTTCTTTCCTGAAAACTCACCTTAACAAGTGGAATGATGTAGCAAATACAGAGGTTGATGGTGCTCATTTCCAGAAAGCTATCGGGGCGCGGTCCGGGATTTTTGGATGGGAACATCAAAACCCATAAGGAAGGGAACCTCATCGGACCAAATACCCCAAATTCTTACTGCCATCATGTCAAGTAACTTAGAGGTTAAATGTTATCATTCCTCGATTTTTGTCATCGGAGTATACAATTCGGAGCACTGAAGAGCCAGTAAATATTTTACGGCAGCTCTCTGCCCGCCCCCCCCCCTCCCCACCCCCACCCCCACCCGAAGAGGCCCTCCGGTTCCTTAGCATCACTGGATGTTGAAGGCTGATTTACGAATGTTCCCATGAAACAATCCTTTATATCGCTTTGCCATATATCACTGATCACGAGACCTTTGTCTCACCTAACTTATCTAGAACGGTCGTGGAGAGTGCTGCACACATGCACATGACAGGCTTCGTTCAGATATGGCATCCCTATTCGCACAAACATGCGTGTGCCATGTAGAAAAGCTGGCGATCAATTGTCAGAGCCCTGAGCCTGAAATGTGCTTTCGCGGCATCGATAACATTTTGTAGATGTTAGCAGCACTGATGAGCTCCAATCTGCGTGACGCCGGTCAAACTAGAATGCCTCTGTCTAACTTCTCTGACTGACTGAATTGCAACGAGTCTCAGCCGGCGTTTAGCCATGGACTTACGGAAGGGGCACCGATATACATACAACTTTGGTGTGTATGCACTTAAACGGACACGCCGCATTCACAAATACGTCAGCCACGAACAATAACCATACTGGTGCGTGCAAGACCGTAGACGCTTGATCATACTTAAAGCGCGCCCGGGTGGCCGGTCGGGTACTCTTCGCTCGGGTGTGGGTGACTGACCCCGCTGAGGTCTCAGGAAATAAGAGCGCCAAAAACACCAAATTTACGGGGTGATTTGACCTGCACGTTTACTCACTTAGGTCAACGTTTGAGGTTCCTAGCTCGCGATCTTCAGGTCAAATAAGGTCAAACCCCAGGTTGGTTTCCAAAGTACCCCCAAAGCTTAGATACCAGCTATGAGCAAAAGGACACGTGCTCATTCAGGGCCAGTGTCCTTGTTTGACCTTTTGAAGGTCATGGTGAACAAAATCATACGAGACTGCTTTGAGTTTTGCGCTTGAATAACCGACAAAGATTACGCCAGGCAGTATGTTCCTAAAAACAAAATGCGGACCCGGGTCATTTTAGGTCAGTGACCTATTCTGATCTTTAAGACGCCCATGTAAGATGTATAACGCGGTTTCCGTTCTCAACAAACTCGAAATGAACATCAGAAACTACCCATACCTGCCTCTAGGTCAATGGAATTTGTTTATTCGATCTTTGTATTGCCCAAGAAAGTATCCCAGAGATGTATGGCTTCGTCTAACATTGCTGTTGCGTCAGATTGCAGGATTCCCTAGAAATTTACTTCCTTGAATCCATGGCCTGACTTTGACCTACCGTAGGTCAGCGACCTTACGAGGTACATCTAACTTTTTACGTCAAGGGATTGGTTATTCAAGCATCTACAGCTATGCACAATTTGGCGCGGCTACGCCACGCCGTTCGAACACCATTCCAGAAAAGCCTTCGGGGGGGGAGCAATTTCACCCCCACCCGAGTGCATGTTAAACATTGTGCATCAGAGGCGGCACCTGTCGTCATCTTTTTTTTTGCCCGCGGCGCTCTTGCTTATAACCTTGCTAATGGTTTGTTCGTCCTTTTTGCTGCTTTACAGGCTAAGTTTTCCGGTAATTTTCGTTCTTTTCGTACTTTCCCTAACCTTCGTTGGAGGACGAAATGGTGGGCATGGGTATGGGTCTGTCGCTCGGTCCAAATTTCGCTAGGATGTTCATGTTTCAATAAGAAAATATCTAGCTTAGCTAATCTCCGAACAACCCTTCTTCCTTTTGCCGTAGGTATGCTGGCGGCCGTTTTCTCCTTTTTCAAGGATCGGTCTCACGCCGGTTTATTTGCAGCGCGAAACTGGGTAACTTAAGGCAGGAGTGCGGCCAGGATTATCTTAAACAATTCGGGCCTAAGGCACCTCCTTGGCTGCGCACATGACTCGAGGACAGGACAAGAGACGGGGAAGGTGAACCAAGGGTGAGGGAAGATGCGCTCTTGCAAGTGTTGTCTCTTGCGCCATTAGTTCAAGCTTCTCAAAATAAGGCAGGCTTGGCATGAGCCGTTTTCAAACAAGCACCATCAGAGACGCTTTGCACGAGCAGGCGGCCGTGCCGGCGGCCACAAGACTTGCCTGTTCGTGAAATTCGACGTACAGCTCGAGTGTGTGCTGCAGCACAACCTCTGGCGGCTTGCAGACGGCGGAGAGGTCGCAGCCGGTCATCATCACACTCCGGAACAGCCGTCTGCCGGCCGGAGCACAGCAGCATAGACACCTACCAGCTTTAGCAAGCTTAAAGCAGCTGCGCACAAGACAACCGACAAGCCAACACACCGGGACATCAGTTTGCCGTGGTGGTGCAATTATTATAACAGCGCTGATAAGCGTAATTGATTATCTCCCATTCGTGTTTCCATCGTCGTTGCCTGATGAGGGACGTCAACAGAGCCTCACGCCCGAGCGAATATGACTGGTGGTCTGGACAAACTCTTGGTTGTTTGGGTGGGGTCATGATTTTTTAAGGTGGTAAGACCATCCAAACAAGGGGGACCTCGATTTGTTGCGCTCGGTTTTGTGAAGAGCCTTTACCTCCATGCGCGAGACTGTAAGTTGGGTATGGCCAGGGTAACAAAATATGGGGCACAACGGAACAAAATTAAAAACCAGAAGTATGCCACAGAGGTCAGTTGTCCACAGTATCATGATAACCCGTAAAGATATTGCTCCAGTCTAATGGACACTTTATACTGGCCGTGAACAGAATGTCAAATCAAGCCTACAGATGCCGGCAACAAATACCAATGCATTGGTTACTGATCCAAATTATTGCGATGATAAATCATAGAGCACACTTTTGTGGTAGTTATGTACTGTCAGTAGCAGCTTGTACTTAGTACTTGTTTCAGCCGTGTTGCGAGAAACATGGTAATCAAGTTGATGATCCCTTGACCACATTTTTTTCGTAAGTCGTAATCACGTCAAAGAACACAAATCTACGTTAAGCGTAATGTTCTAATGCGAGCATTGGTCTTCCTCAAGAATGTGTTATGGCAGACGGGTAAGGATATGGTTTCCAACCGGGACCGCCAAAGTATTTGACAGCCCCGTTCTGACGTTATCGCGGGCTTTTTGGCAAGCTCCAGCCTTGCAAGCCCATATATTACACATTTAGGTAGATATAAATCTAGATAATACTTTTGGGAGGCAGTTTTGGGGTACACTGCGATAGCACCGACGGCTCAAATGCTTCCAGTATCAGGCAAAGCGTGTGCTTCTTCTTGCGGCAGGTGTACCTTCGGCGGCCATCGTCCTCATTCCAAGCTTCAAATCACTTTGCAGGGGTATTATACCGTTAATGTACGTGACGCTGGTCGTATCAGCGGTTTATAGCTGGCGCTAGTGTGATGTCCATAGTTCGTGCTGCTAATCCAGTTACTTAGATATTTACCTTCGGCCTCCCGAAACGTTCTGCCTATGTGAATGTGAGCTGTGCTTTCTGGGTTTTAAATCTCACAATGTCTTACGAAAATATATATTCTATGTTATTCCCAGGGCATATTCTTGATCCATACGTTTCCAATTCAAGTCTAACTGTGGTAGTAATTGCTGTCCCTGTACTGTTTACTTATAGGTGTACACGCGTAAAACTTGGCGTCTAACTTAAAGTTTGGCGACTATTTTTATCTCAATTGGCGCTTTTCATCGTCCTTTATATTGGACGTAATTCACTACAGGTTCTTCAGAACGTCTTTTCATTCAAAAATTCCTTAAATGTTTTTGTTTTGTCCACTTAAGGTAACGGTATTAAAACTCATTGCTCGTGTCGAATCATTTCATGGTTCTCGACGACATCGAATAACAGCACATTTCGAAATTGTGCTGTTATTTCCTCTTGTTTGGTTAACATGGCGGGCTAGCTGTTAGAGCAATGTGAGGCACGGTACAAATCAAATAAACATCGCCAAAACATTCAAAAGGCAATGCCACTGTGAAATCTAAGGCACCGCTGTGTGCAACGCCAAAAAATGCATCGCAGCGTTACACAGACGACTTCAAACAGCATGCCACACGGACGCTGTCACTATTTTCGCTTGATCGTAGCCGGTGAAGCTCATGACGCACCGGCATTAGGGGAGCAGGGCGGTGGAAGAATAACTAGCCCCAAAGACAAAACGTACTGTTTTTGTACGAGATGTGGGTCATATGCAGAAAGAGTACAGTACAGAGAAAACTAAAGTTCGTTGCTCGTGATACAATATACCACATGTTATACACCTGTACGGTATCACAAACACAATACACATACGATGCCGGACAACGATATATTTAGGAAATCCCATACACAATGGAAGCAGTAATAACACCATAGGTGTTAGTGGCAGTGGGCTTCACGCGTCATGCGACCCGCGTCATGCAATCAGAATTATGCAATCCGCATCGAGGCCTACATAGCTGACCATATGTCCATTGACCTGGACATAGCCTCTGCGTCCAGGTCAATTTGAAGTGTCATGGTGTCGTCGGAAAGGCATCACCTGCCGTCTATGCACCCCCGTACCAGGAGCTCGAGGAACGCGCTTAGAAGTCCCTGGAAGCATGCCGGGACCTGAAACCTGGTCCGGTCCTGTCTAACCAGCGGTAAGGTAAAGCGCTAGTGCAGTCGGTCTGAAACCGTTGCCACCGGCCAAAACGTGCCTCTACGAACTACTTCCTTTTGCACTTTTCACGTTAGGCTTGCGCCGCAGTTTGAAGCTGGCCCATTCTCAGGATAAATAAGTTCAAAGTTCAAATGGCTTTTATAATTATTTTGCAGTAAAATGGTTTGAATAAGCCCTGACATTGAAATGTTAAACAGAGAATTAATGCCCGCAGGCACGAAACCACGCGTTTTAACGCGTCTTGGTTAATGGAGATCTATGAAAACGTAAAATTGAGGATGTGGTCCCGTGTGTTCGTTTCAGTGTATATCCGCACACGGCGCATAAAATTTATAGCAATGTGACTTAGATAAAAGACGCACTTTTATGCGTCTTAAATTCTGTGTACGAACTTGCTCTGAACCATGGGTTGGCGGAGCCTCGTAACAATATGACATATATATATATATATATATATATATATATATATATATATATATATATATATATATGTAACGATGATAAAATATGTGGAAGGGGGAGCTGAAGAAATTAACACTCCCTATATCCCGCTATTTTCCGTTTTCAACGACAAAATAGGTCCCTATCTATTGACAAATTATGCATACGCCCTCGCGTTCGGTCGACTCCACCTTGCCCATAAATTGGTATGGCTTAGCCTGGAATCATATGATACACCCCAATCATGGAAGATGATTGTTTTGGCCACATCCTGTTGAACACGCTTTCTATTTGGGGGAGGGGCAACCCGGCCATGCCTGTTCAGTCCGCACAGACACGGCCCCGTCGTAGTAAACCAAGTCGGTGCAATGGCGTCGTCTCACAAAACATGTGGGGGGGGGGGGGGGGAGCCATGAGATGACGTAACCTAGCCTCACAGAACAGCAACAAACGGGCTTCTGCGCCCATTTGCCCACCTTCTTCTCAAAGGGGCGGGGAGATTGGAAGGCGCATTCGGGATGTGGAAATACCATGGTCGAATGTCCTTCTACACTGCAGTAATTAGCAAAGCCGCTGTAGTCGGCGTTGGTCGAAAAGTGATCTTCACGGCAGTTACCCGATTGCAACCTGTAAGATACTAAGACCAGCGCTTCGAGTCAGGTCACGCCACGGCCCGGGATGACGAAATTTAGCAGCGGCCCGCCGCCAGGCCTCCCCACCTGTGCTCCTGCTGGTTGATGTTAAATTCGCCGGCGCCTAGCACGGCTTCCAGTTTAGGCCTAATCTGGAAGTAGACAGCCAGGTCCGTGGCGATGATGGCCTCAAACATGATATCCAGCACCTGTCGCAAGGGCACGGTCAGGAAGGAGAGTCAGAGACGCGCCAGCTGTCAGCAGCAGATGCGCGTCACCGAGCATAGAAGGGATAGCAGCCGAGCTCCCAGCTGTCAGCAACAGACACGCGTCACCGAGCATACAAGGGACAGGCAGCCGAGCCTGGTGCCGAGCTTCCAGCTGTTAGCAGCAGACCCGCGTCATCGAGCATAGAAGGGACAGCAGCCGAGCCTGGTGCCGAGCGCCAAGCTGTTAGCAACAGACACGCGTCACCGAGCATACAAGGGACAGCAGCCGGGCCTGGCGCTGAGCTCCAAGCTGTTAGCAGCCGACCCGCGTCGCCGAGCATGGAAATGATAGCAGCCGAGCTCTCAGCTGTTAGCAACATATCCGCGTCACCGAGCATAGAAGGGACAGCAGCCGAGCCTGGCGTCGAGCTCCCAGCTGTCAGCAGCATACCCGCTTCACCGAGCATAAAAGGGACAGCAGCCGAGCCTGGCGTCGAGCCCCCAACTGTTAGCAGCATACCCGCGTCACCGAGCATAGAAGGGACAGCAGCCGAGCCTGGTGCCTAGCTCCCAGCTAGCGACACTCGGCCCCAGTGTGCCTGCGCTTCACCGAGACCCGTGCGAACAGGCTGGGAGCGCAGCATCCGAGGTCGCGGCGGCGGCCGCCAGACCGTCTGACCTCCTTCCGTTCCGAGCCGCTCAGCTGGGACAGGATGTCATGGTTCGGCCGCTGCAGGATGCTGGCCGTGGTCGCGAAGTGGTGATTCTCCATGACGGACGACTTGTAGAGCCCGCCTAGGCCAGTGTACGCCTTGGCAAATGTGTTGCTGTAGCCGCGGTGGTCGGCGTCGTGGCACACGCACGCCACCAGAAGTGCCAGGATCTGGAGACGGCGGGCCGGGTCAGACCGGCCGGGTCACGCCAGGCCAGGCCAATGCAGCACCTCGGTCGGGCCACCGGTGGGGGCGCCTTGCATCGAAATGGAGCGGCTCGCAGAGCACGCCAGGCAGTGTCACGCCAGCGCTGGGCCGGAGCCCGAGTCGCGACTGCCCTCATGGGCGGCACACCCGGCAGTGTAGCAGCACTGTGACGAGTCGCGCTCCCTTCGCAAACCGCGACGATCGCCCGACAGCCACCGGACCTCGAGACGACTGAAGACGCTGGCGTTGCGCTTGAGGATGTTGTACATCGTGTGCGCCACCATGAAGGCGTGGGTGGCGTTGTGATAGGGGACGCGCCGGTAGGACTTGATGACGGTGGTGGTGAAGGTCACGATGCGCTCGGGCGGCAGGCGCGTGTCGCCCACCAGGTCGAAGAACATGTGCAGGTATAGGCGGTTCAGGTTGTGCTCGCGGCCCGGTGCCCACCCGAACCTGCCGCCGCGGGAGGGAGAGGGCGCCGGGTCAGCGCCGGGTCAGCACCGGGTCAGAGCGGGCGAGGTCCGAACGGGCCTGTCCTGGCGAGCCACGTGCGACCATCTGGGCTGACGACACGGCGCATGCCGAGAAGCAATAACAAGGTAGACCGCTGCTGTCGACGTGCCACGAAGCCGAACTAACGACAACAATGACAGGGTAAAGCCCAACCACGACAAATTCGGCGGCGAAGGCGTGCGTACGTGTAAAACATCAACGTACGCTGAAGCATCGCGTTCTCAAATGACCTTGAGCTTGTGGTCATGTCACACGAAATGATGACTGACAGCACCCAGTTCAACATATGCAATACTTCCCTCAGTTTTGCCCAGTTTTGGCACCAGGCACGAAGCCATTATTACCCTCCGGAAAAGGGAAAATGTTAGTTTTTCTCCAAACTCTGCAGAATGAGACCAAATTCTTGCAGATTTGGACGAAATTGCGCACATCTACACACAATTCCTCCGATTTATCTGATATCTAGTGTAGGACTCCTGGCTGAGTGAGGGGAAGGAAGGATGGCCCTCGGCCCTGCCATTGGCTATGTCTCTACGGCACCGCACCTTTACTTGTTTGTGTAGATTCTAGATTGTTTAGATTTTAGTCTACATAGTGATCCTGAATAATCAGAAATGCCGGCAGAACTACCAGTAACAACAGTGACAGTCAACGATACGCCGCTCAAAGCTTCAGAGCTGGATTTCGCGAGATATTTGCAGCGTAAAGTAATAGCACGCTCATTCTTGTGTTTGCCTACGACAGCGCGTTTCATCTCAGGCACTCGCGCCACAACTGACTTATCACCGTATACTTAACGCAATAAGCCATTCATCGTGTGACGCTATGTGTGGGAGACCAAGGGCTATTGTGCATCACTTTTTACTTGCGAATTTGTGCGCGCCTGTAAGCACTAGTAACAAATTTTGATCAACATATTGATAAAGAAAAATATTACTGATTGCCGACAAAGGATGCCACGTGTAGACCACAAATGCCAATGCGTGCGTGGCGGCACCTTCCATCGCGCTTTTCGAGCATGTGTGTGCTAAACGCCCAAGCACAACGTTAATCTCATCTTGTTTTGACAGCTACAAACAATTCCCTCTAAACACGCTCTAAGATCGTGACATCGGTCGAAACGGCAGCAAAGCCTTTGACTTGCTCGTCGTGAATTCTCCTCAACCCAGACGTTGGGTTAAGGGGAGTCAACGGATCGGGTCGACGGAGATGTATTACACCTAACATTTTGGGTGGGGGTATAAGCTTTTGCTTCACTTAATTCTGTCGAATGACGAAATGGGTTAGATCGCTTGGCTTTTGAGGTTACGCCATTGTTCAGGCTGTTTGCCAGATAAACTAGAATAGTCATTGTCAACGTACTGCAATCAGATTTCGATCATTGTCAAATACTAATTGAGGCGGGTGGCGCGATAATAACTATCATGGCTTTGGCAAAAATCCATTTCACGGATTATCCTCGGGCCACGTTTCTGGGCCTTGGCCCAACTTCTTTTTTTTTGCACTCCCGGAACAGATCTTTCCTTGGCCATATTTTCGAAAAGTTTGTTAAGTACACTTATGGTGCCACGTTCAGCGACTAGCCTTCATTAAACTTCCAAAATAAGGCCATTTACCAGCATTGTGATGTGACCTGTGGGGGGAAGGGGGCTTTCGGGGTCGCAGCTCTTCAACTTCAGAACGTGGACGGCGCCAGATGGGAAGTGTGCTAGCTAATAGGCATGTTGTGAGTCGGCCATCTTGTTTATTTATTCCGTAGTTACGGCTAACCGTGGTGGAAAAGATGAATGTGGTGTGATTATTCAATTGCGAGTACCTATATATTCAGTATGCCCAGTGCTGGTAGGGAAGGGGGACCGTATGAGAAAGAAACCCAGCTAATTACTCGTCCCGCACTGGAGGCTGACTGAAGGACTACATTAGACGTGCTCTGCCAGTTTCACATAACTGTTGAATAGCATTTAGCGCTTAGCACATAGCACACGTAGCACTAAGCACATTCAGGGCGCGCTTTCGCACATTCCCCGGCAAACGGGTGGAATTCCCCTTCCCCCATTTCTGCTTCCGCCTAGGTGAACTAGAAAGAGAAACTTATGCCTGGGAAATTGTCTGTCCTTTCCGATTCTACTGTTGCTGCTTCAGTGTGGTAGGCAGAGACTGCTGACTGGAAGAGATGCCAGCGGTCGGGAGAGTGGGGTGGGGGGAGCTGAAAGCGTACCTGGTGCTTACGGCGGGATAGTACCCCAATTTCAAGAATTAGTCATGCAAGTTTCAGAAATATTAGATAATGCACCTCAAGCGCAAGCAATGCAAAGGTGTGCAGCTCTTTTTTCCACACATCTTTGCGCTGAAAAAAATATGACTCTGGCCAGTATAGAATATCACACCCTTATGTTAAGTATATCCTCAAAAACCCTTCTATTTTCGGAGTTCCTACTCATTTCGCTGCGCAGAAGTGAGTACATACAAAGAAGCAGTTCCATGAAGTGGGCCAAGTCTGTAGGGGAGGAGCTGGGTTCTAAAATCGCACTCCCTCCTTCCAGCAAGTTTGACCCGTCCACACTGCCCACCGTTCAGAGCGTAGACCTCATGCTCCAGCCCTGGGTGGGCAGAGGTCGGGGTCACCGACCAAGAATCGCTCTGGGGTCGGAGTCCCGGTCCAGAAGTTCCTCCAAGGCCGTCGAGGTTGAGGAGCTGAGGCGCTCGTGGGGTCGGAGTCCCGGTCCAGAAGTCCCTCCGAGGCCGTCGAGGCTGAGGCGCTGAAGCGCTCGTGGGGTCGGAGTCCCGGTCCAGAAGTCCCTCCGAGGCCGTCGAGGCTGAGGCGCTGAAGCGCTCGTGGGGTCGGAATCCCGGTCCAGAAGTCCCTCCGAGGCCGTCGAGGTTGAGGCGCTGAGGCGTTCGTGGGGATGGAATCTCCAACACTTTTTTATGAAAGCCTTTGGGATTTACGCGAATATCACAAAGAGAAGTGTAATGTTTAGCAACTACTCTGTGAAGAAATTGCGCCGAATCCCGCACCTCCGCCTGGAATACACTAACACCTAACCTGGGTAACTTAGATAGAGGGAGCTTGTCTGAAATATTTAATAGAATGGAGCCTGTCCGAGTAATTTAAAGTCCAAGTCTGAGGTGTGATCTTGCCGCAGCCTCCAGCCGAGGCGTGACTCGGGTACTCTGCACTTTCCAAACCTAGTGGTGCTGGACCATCAAAACAACGCTCTGGACAGCGGGCGGATTGGAGGAGTTTGAATGTGCTGGAAGGATGAAAAGCGATTTTAAGAACCAGCGTCTCTCCCGCGCACCTAGTTCGTTTCATGGCAGTGCTTCCAGCTGATGTACTTATCCCTGCCCGGCAAAATATGTGCTGTCTGGAATGGAAAGGAAGTGCGAAAATGTCGGATGCATGAGGATGTCATATTCTTTACTGGCAAGTCACACAGGGGTACAGCGCCAGAATTGCTGTGTAGAAAAGTACCCAGCTAGGACCTTTGCTCCTAGCTGGGCCGCTTCTTTCTCATATGGAAAATCGGAACAAAAGCTGCATATGTCTAGAACCCGTTTAAAATAGTCACCAAACGAATCGGTTTAACTGTACTTCCGCTTCCTGTTTCTCTCTCGCTTCTGCCTTCCACGCTGAACCGGAAGCAGGGAAAGCGTTATCGGTTAACGATTTTGGTAGACGGGGGGCTCCCATTTGTGGTCCACTCCAGCTGCGCATACAAAAGAGAGCACCGCTCCGCTTTGACAGAATATTATTCTAACCACGTTTGGCTACAAAGGGCACTCTGCAGGGGTAAGACACATTTAACACTTTAGAAGGGGGCAAAACACATTTTATTTTGCCTTTGCTGAGCTAAGCATTGCTCCGCTAGCAATGCCCACGCCAAACATGGACCAAAAAGGCGAAACACGCCAAACATGGACCAAAAGGCGAAACACGCCAAACATGGACCAAAAAGGCGAAAAGTCGCTCCGACCACATGGCTTCAAACCACCAGTGGAAGTGAAAATGGTAAAAAGACAGGCCAACCTCGCGCACAAGCATTATCAGAAAGTATTATTTTACCCCAGCGTCGAGAATGAAGCATGACATTTTAAATTACATCATAATAAGCTATTGCGTCTTACTACTCTGGATTCCACGATCCCGGAAACTCTGTAGGCTTGCACCACAGGAAGAGTTTGCATGCTTTTCGAAGCTGCTTACACATGTGACGAACCGTGTTCGTTTGAGGCTAAGATATATTTCACACCGCTGAAAATCTGTGATGTAAGTGTTCATGGAACATACTGATAGCATAATATCTTTACGAGCATTACAAACCAAACCAAACTGCAGTTATTCTAACTGTGGTGAGCTCATCCACGTAGGCAAACCTGACCTCGGAAGGAAAACTACGAACGTCACGTGAGCAGCTGGGCGCTTGTGTGCACGCATACAGCCGCCCGCAACACGAAGGGGCTATTCTAAATGGTCATGGCCCGCTTGTCCAGTTTTTCGTCGCGTAGATGTGTTATACTGTATCGCATATCGGGGCGCATATGCCGACATCCCCCCGTTCGCGAGGTACCCATACGCCGGCGCAGCCTTTTTCTCGCATCCCGTCCCGTCCCGTCCCGTCCCCTCCCCCCTCGCCCTGGCCCGCTCCGGCTCGGCCCGGCCCGGGCCGGCCTAGCCCGACCCGCTCCATCCCGCCCCGCCCCGCTGTGGAACCGCTTACGTGCCGAAGGCGGGCGGCACGGCGGCCGGCAGCGGCTGCTCGAAGTAGAGCCGCAGCTCGTCGGGACTGGCCGTCGAGTGGTACTCCAGCATGTCCATGCACTCGCTCAGCTGGTGCTCCTGGGTGAGGTCGGCCGTCAGGACCGCCAGACACCACAGCCGCCTCTCGGGGGAGCGGGCCCGGGCGCGCACGCTGTGCGGTTCTAGCGCTCAATGGTCATCGATAAAGCACGCCATTCTGATACCGCCTGCCAACGAACGACTGTGATTATGGGATCAGTGCTGCTTAGTGTTTGTCTCCCTATGTAGTTTTTGGCTTACGTTCCAAAGACACGTTCGATTGTGATACAGCGGAATGTAGTGACCGCTTGTGTTCATTGGGTCACGATGGCAGCCCTATCATACCAACCAAGGCCCACATAAGACCATACACCGCGTATCTCGTTCGCGGTCACGCTTTCTAAGAACGCAACACTACTCATCAAGGAATAGTGCGTGGGAAGCGGCCGTGCCTTCTTCTGGCTTCTGTCGTGCATGATGCCGTAGTAGAGCGCCAGCGAACAGTACACGCCGAACATTCGGATGGCCGCCTCGTCCGAGGCCGTGAACAGCTCGCCTCCTGCAAACGCAGCGGGCCAGGGGAGCTGCCGGGGGTCACAGTGGGCGCACACCGGACGCACGGTCGCAAGGTTACAGGCCCCAGCAACGAAAATACCGTACGGGTAGAAAAGAATGTTCGAGGTCATTACACGCGTAGCTAACGTCCCTGATGTTATATCTGCCCTTGATTAGTCCCTTGATATAATGCCGCCATGCCAAACAAATGCGCAAAACAAATTCAAGAATGTGTTTTGAATAGGATTTTTAAAAAAATATACATACGTGAACATTCTCCAAACAAGAAGCTTTCGATCAAATTTTCTTGTCTATAAGCGACTCACGACAGGGAATTGTGGCCGTTCACCTCGGAGCAATATGGCTAGCGTCAGCATTTTACTTTGCTGTAGTAATATCCTCTGATTGGCGCTTTCCGGCTTAATGCGCACCCGGGTTGCTGGTTGAATATGACGCGCTCAGGTGGCGAGTATGATGGGGTTGGGGTGTCAAATGACCGCCTGAGGTGTTGAAAACTAAGAGCTGGAGTCACGAACTCCACAGTGACGGTAGAACTCTATGTGAACTCAGTTGTGGCAAACATTTAGATCCTTAGGTTGTGGGCTTCGGGTTAAACAACTTGAAACTCGAGATCGGTGTCATAAGCGCCCCAACATGCTCTCACGCCACCAGCTTTAACCAAGATACTTTTCTAAGCAGCAAGTGGCTCGAGTTTATATCAGGCCACTGCCCTTGCCTGAGGTTTAAAATACCAGAACTACACAATATCGTCGAAATTATTTTGATCTATTAAGTTTAAAATTAGCGCGAAAGTTACCTTGGGCGACATGTTCCTCATATCAAAAGGTTAGATGTCATTTGAGGTCAGCCAGTAAGTCAGCGAGTCAACACAATAAGTCTGCTGTCCTCGCTGTAGCCAGGGAATTCAAAATGGGTGTCAAAAACCATCCCCAAAGAGCAACTTTTCCCGCAAAAACAGTTTGGCTTTGACCTTGATCCGACCTTTGTAACTGACCGAATGTCAACGAAATTAGTTGTAATACAGATCTCCATCACTCAATTGTCTAAAACACTACCCCAAAGTTGCATGAAATCGTACAGCACTCCGTTGTCGCATCAGCCTGAGATTTTCTGAGAAGCGCCCTCGCAGACAAGCATAGCATGACTGACCTGCGACAGGCCAGCGACCTTAAGAGGTAGGCATAATTTTGTTCTAGGGAAATATTGACTATTCAATTTTCCATAGCAATATAAAGTTTGGCAATGCTTCACCGCAATGTTCGGGAATTATCCAGGAAAACCTTAGGCTGGGGCAGGGGTCAAATTGACCACAACCCGAGCACGTACGATAGGACGTATGGTAATAACGTTGCGGAACAGAAAAGGGCTCAAGTCCATGTGCCAGACGACTAGATATTTAATTACGTGCTTGGCAGATAAAGTGGGAAATATCGAGAAGCCACATCAGTACTGAGATTTGCATGTCACCCCAGCATTAATATCGCAAAGTACAAACACCAGCAACCATGATTCTACACACCAAGAACCTGAACCAAGAACCCTTAGAAGCAGTACCAAATAAGTACCTACCACTACAAATATCTAAAGTACTTACGAAGATAGATAATGGATAACGCCAATATGGAAATAAGATGACCTGCAAGCATACTTTCATAAATTTCGGATAATTGTATCGTATCGTCTTCTTTGAACTGAGTTAAACAGTATGCCCAGTGACTTTCTTTTTCAAAAGGACAAACATATGCATACATTGCTGGAATGGATAGTGATATACAGATCATCCGAGTGACACTAACTAAAAGCAACACGGACACGCGAAGGGTAAAACCCCCAAAACAGGGGTTCTCGCGAAGAAATGTAATATGAAGTGCCGTCCCGACACGCTATTTCTCAACATTCTCAATGCAAGGTAGCCAGACACCAATTAAGCGATACGCGCCGGAACTACCTAGATATCAGACAAGACAAGACAACTGACACCCCGGGCGTTCTCTGCCACCTCCCTTTCGGTCGAGACTGGCCCGGCGCTCGAGTCACCGCCGTGACGGCACGCGCACCTATCTTATTGACGACCTGCAGCACGCCCAGCAGCCGACCCTTGGCCTTGACCGGGTAGGCGAGCAGACCGCGCGACTTGTAGCCCGTCCTGCGGTCCACGTCCGGGTTGAAGCGCGGGTCGGCGTACGCGTCCGCCACGTTTACCAGCTCGCCGAGGCGCGCACAGCAGCCGGCGATGCCGCGGCCCAGGGGAAAGCTGATCTCGCTCCGCTTGGAGAGCACGGGCGAGCCGTTAATCACCTGCGGCAGAGCGAGAGAACGGAAGATGGCATTCAGCCATCCGGCTGAGCACACTGCGCTACTGTAGCAGTCGTGATAAAAATGACTAAGCGCGCGTCGTCGGCACTTTTTCTGGGCTGATTTGATCTGAATATGTGCAGCGCTGAAATCGGAAGTCATCACCATATAAAATGGCATGGCACGAGACGGGTGAGAGGCGCCTACAATACCTGTGTTTCAGTGTTTTTTTCTGCGGTTATTTTGGAAAATATTCGCCGCTGGAGAGACACTCCCTTGTTTTGCAATCCTTCTTTGGGCCTCGAGACCGTTGGATGGGTTGGTTGCACAGGATTATGAAAATAATTTTGTGTTCACCTAGCTTTCGCAGCAGTATCATTGTTAATGCCGTAATAGAATTGTTCTCTCTGGCGTATATGACAACCACGTCACTCCCATATTATCACTTAGTTCCACCAACCTTGTATATTGACGTCTACAGGTAGGGTTGCGTCACCATGGCTTCATGCGTAAGCCTGGGAGAGCTGGGCTGTGGTGGCCCACTTTATCTCAACAGGGAATTTCATGCTCGAAGCTAATATGACGTCGCAATGTTAAAGGCCCACTTCTCTCTCATGATGTACATTGTATGTAGTTCTCTCTACCCTTGATATTTTTTATTTTACTCCAAATGTAAACATTCTTATTTCCAGCGATGATTATAGAGACAATTACACTATACTTGGGTAGCATGAAAGGACTTCTTTAGGTAACTGGTTGCAGAACTTCACGGTAATCAGGCTTGCTTACCGTATTGAGCTCGCTACCAGACTGCAGTGACCCTTCGAAGTCGGCCTTGTTCCCCTATCCAACTATTAAGTGCATGTAAATTGCGACGGCATATAAACACCACTTAAAAGCAATGAGTGAAGTACTGTTTCTTTTACGACGCTTTAGCCATAAGTAGCATGTTAAAAAGCATCTAAACGAGTTGTCGCTGTACCCTGTGAGCAACACTCTGCGGTGATGGCCCTGTAAAAGGGTACTGGTCCTACCAAACAAGTTCTGCAACTTTATGATCTATTAAATTGCTGCAAATTAGTGGTACCGAAAACAGCGACTCCAGCAAACGCAGAGTGACCTTTTGAGCTTTTCGCCTCGGGCGATATACTCACGCCCTAAAAATTATCATAACTCTGGCAGACAGTAATGGTGTCGGACTACCACAGGGTCCTTATTACACTGCTAGCACCGCAGAAATGCTGAAGAGCGAACGGCTGGTAAAAGGGGAGATAACACATCACCCCAAGGTTACATTGATATCTCCTTTCAGCGCAAGTAAAAATATTTCGCTGGCAAACTCCCGTCACTGAAGTGGCAATTACACCATATCCAGGTCGAGTGACTTCTGCGGAAAATCAGATCCCAATGCTGGGACACTTTTGTAATTCAGGAGGAATGCAAGACCAGCGGCGGTAGTTGTACATTCGTTATGGCAGGGCTATAGTTACACTAAACACTGCCGTAAACATAGGCACGGCCGAAAACAGCGCAAATGTTGCAAGATATAAGCTGGCCGCGATTTGTTGTGGTTGAAAGACTTAATTCTCCATTCTCCTGGTTTTTCTCCGAGGAATAAGGCCAATGCTACTGTCTGATCTACGTGAACAATGTTCCTCGCTAAGGTACTGAACAACTTACGTAATTGTTCTGGTAGAAATGAGTTAACCATTTGGGGCAGGTCTTACTTCAACCTAACCGTCACCGTCCATGGAGCACCTTGCCTGAACATCGTCGAACAGAGACGCCGCCAGTTCGGACCAGCGTACCTGACCATCGTCGAACAGAGACGCCACCAGTTCGGACCAGCGTACCTGAACATCGTCAAACAGAGGTGCCACCACTTCGGGCCAGCGTACCTGACCATCGTCGAACAGAGACGCCACCAGTTCGTTCTTTTCCTCCTCCAGCGAGAAAAAGGTGACCCGCTCGGCAGCGACCAGCGACTTGGCGTACACCATGATCTTGGAGATGAGCGTCTCCTGCGCGAACACGTCCTCAAACAGGGACTGCGCCACCTCCAGCAGGAAGCCGTTCAGCTCCTCCTGGTGCTGCAGTACCTCGCTGAGCTGCCGGGCGGTGGCGGCATCAGCCCCAGCTCCAGCTCCAGCTCCAGTCACAGCCACACCCGGCTAGCTAGCCCAGGTCGTGACAGGCAGCCTTGCAACACGCATTTACCACAATTCACCGAGCTCGGAAGCTAAACTGCTTCAGCTGTTGCTGACTCACTTCCCGAGCAGCAGCAAAGCCGGGGGCAGCGGCTTACACTGGTCGGGGCCCCTGTATCTGTCAGAGACCCACAGTGCCTAACAGAGTGTTCTGTGTTGGCACGGGGTTCCCGAATCCACTAAGGGCGGTGTTCAATTAAGCCCGGAGGGGGGCACGGGCGCCCACCGTGACCGACGATCAAGAGCCTGATTGGGGGGGGGGGGGGGGACATAAGGGTCTGAAGGGCTGCCTTTAGATCACAGAAAGGATCCGGGCTCGTAGGGCCGTGACCTGAAGTACCAGTCATGGGGCATCTTACACCGGCTGAGGACCCTGAGACAATGCGGGCGTCTATGTCGGCCAAAGATCACTGACACGGAACGTTGGTGCCGTGTCGGTCTGAACCCTAGGGTCCCTTTTCCGAAGGCTGAGCGGGGCCGGCACTGCAGACGCACGGTGTGTATAGGTCTAAGTCCCTGAAACAGTTATCGGGGCGCCTCCATAGGTCAGGGACCGCGGCGCTTAACAGGGTCATGCATCGGCAAGTGGCCCCGAGTCCGTTTCGGACTTTGTCTGAGGAGACACGAAGAGACATTGAGGGGTCCCTTGGGACCGGAGACCGATGGCCCGATTGGGAGGCTAAAGGGCCGAGGGGTCACGATAAGGACGGCCCCCGGGCGTAGGGCTGTGACTTCGAACGTCTGTCAGGGGGCCTCCGGCATCGATCGGGGCCTCGTGGGCCGGTGTGGGCCTCTATTTCGGCCAGAGACCACCAACACCCAACAGTCGGCCCTGTGTCTCATTTGTGTGCGGACTCATTTCCCAAGCACGAGCAAGACCGGGCCCATGATTTGCATCGGCAGGGATCCCTGAAACAATGAGGGTTCCGGTGAGGGGCAGACAGTGCCTAACAAAGTGTCGTATGTCAACAGGGGGCCTCGAGTCGATCAGGAACATATTAAATGAACAGGGACAGGGACGGGACCCAGAATGCCGGAGGGCCTCTTGCGTTGGCCGGGGCCCTCTGACAATGAAAGGAACTCGGAGAACTTATGATGAGTGTTCACATTGAGGCAATGAAAGTGCTAGTGTTAGTGGAAGTGCTAATAGAATTGGGCCCAGTGTTAGTCAGACCCCCAGTATCGAACGGCGGGCCCTCCTACCGAATTTTAACCGTGGACGCGCTAATACTGGCCCGGACGGCCGGTGGAGTATCCTTTGTTCGGGTGGTGGTGGGTTCAACCTGACCCTCCACTCCCTGAAATCTCCAGAACCAAGTGAGCTAGAGACACCAAACTCTCAAGGCAGGTTGGTCTTAGGCGAACTCACTTGTGTCAAATTTTAAAGTTCATGGGTCTTCGGATAAAATATTTTCATAGGATTCATAGATCCTCGGCTCAAAAAAGGCCAAACAAGTTCAAATTCTCGATTGCTATCCGAAGTGCTCCCAGACCTCCTTATATAACCGACCCAAACCCAGATTTCTGTTCTACGCAGAAGGTCGCTAGTATAAATTTTGTTCAGTGACATTGTTTGGCCTTTAAAAGGTCATGGTAACCAAAAACCTACGGGACTGTTTTGATTTTTGAATTTTAATGCGCGTGAAGGATTATGCTAGGCGGCACGGTCCTAAAAAAAGGGTTGATCTGGTTCATTTTAGGACAGATACCTACCCTGGCTTTTAAAAATTCAATAGAAGATGTCTACTGCCGTCCATGTTATCAACAAATCTGAAATGAACATCAGAAACTATCTCACAAAGCAAGCTCCCCAGTCAAAAAGCAGGTTGGCTTTGAACTACGACGGCTTACTACGCAGTGCTTCAAAACACATTTGCCGCCGTAAAAAGTGCTGCCTTCGAAATCCAAACAGTGTTAATATCACGACAGCTTTTGACTTCTGTTCCAGCTATAGAAAGCAAAAATGATAATAAAACAGAGAAAAGTGGGCTCCTCATAAACAAGTGGGCCACATCCAGGGATTTTTTGGGAAGGAGCCTTATACCATCAGTGGGTTCTTTCTCAACCCCGCGCCCCCCTCCCCCACCCTTGAAAAGACTCTAGCTGTGCCATTGATGATATCTACAGATATGATCGGCAACATCCTGTAGTGGGGTGGACCAAGTCTGGTTTGCTACCTTTCATTCTCGATCAAGTTGAAAAATAGTCGTTAGTCGATAGTCCCATCGAGCGTTCTTTTACTATGTTTAGCAACATGTCGTTTGTGATATTTGACGGGAAGCAAATAAAAATGTTTAGACGTATATCTCCCTCCTGTTGGCTTGCAGGCGGAACTACACCTGCGCAGCGCACCACCTTTCGGTCGTGCTCAGTTAAAAAGGCAGTGTCAGCTTCTCTCTCACGGATCTATGCTGCTCCTGCTGTCATGTCATCATACCCGACCATCAAAAGCGCTTTGAGCCTAAACCACCACACTACACGAGGTAGTTGCGGATACTTGCAGCCAGCCCACACGGCCCAACCGAATCAAACACCAATGCTGCTCAACGTTCCCAGAAATTGTGAAGGAGCTGGGCGAAGCAAAAATGTTATCTAATGCAAAGGAATCACGCACGCTGGACATATAACTACTTCTGTGCTATGTTTCTGCCATGACGATATAGGCCAAAGGCCTGCCTAATATAAAAACCACCGGGTGGCACTCACCTTCTACTACATCAGTGTTACGGTCAAAGCTTTTGAAAAAGCATTACAGCACAACAGAGGGAAACCATTACATATAGATATATAATAAACGAGCCGGGCGAGGGAAGCAAAACATATCCACTTCATTTTCTTCCTTTTTTGAAAGACTCCAGACCCTGCGGGACGCTGGTCATGAATATTCGTCTGGTTCAAACCGCAATGCCTGCTTAGAACATGTTGACACTGCCGCGTCGCTGGAGAACACGGACCTGTATTTTGGAGATGGCGATGTTAAACCAAGCGAGAATGGCGTTGGCCGTCTCCAGGTGGTGCACCTCGAACGGCTCGTGCTGAAGACCGCGCCGGAGCTCCAGCACCGCTAGTCCGGGCAAAGGCACCACGAGAGCCGACCGGTCCTGTCCCAGACCGGGCCGTGTCATGCGGATCAAATACATCCCAAGCCCGGACTCACGAGAGCCGACCGGTCCTCCCCCAGATGGGCCGTGTCACGCAGTTATAATACAGCCCGAGCCCGACGTCACGAGAGCCGACCGTCCTGCCCCAGACCGGGCCGTGTCATGCGGTCACAATACATCCCAGCCCGACGTCACGATAGCCGACCGTTCCTGTCCCAGACCGGGCCGTGTCACGCAGTCACAATACAGCCAACCCGAGGCCGGACGTCACAGAGCCGACCGGTCCTGTCCCAGACCGGGGCCGTGTCATGCGGTCACAATACATCCCAAGCCCGGACTACTCCACGAGAGCCGACCGTCCCTGCCCCAGACCGGGCCGTGTCATGCGTCACAATACATCCCCAGCCCGACGTTACGAGAGACGACGGTCCTGCCCCAGACCGGGCCGTGTCACGCAGTCATAATACAGCCCCAGCCCGGACGTCACGAGAGACGACCGGTTTCTGCCCCAGACCGGGCCGTGTCACGCAGTCACAATACGGCCCCAGCCCGGACGTCACGAGAGCCGATCGGTCCTGCCCCAGACCGGCCGTGTCATGCGGTCACAATACATCCCCAGCCCGGACGTCACGAGAGCCGACCGGCCCCTGCCCCCTACCGGGCGTGTCACGCAGTCATAACACAGCCCCAGCCCGGACATCACGAGAGCCGACCGGCCCTGCCCCAGACCGGGCCGTGTCACGCAGTCATAACACAGCCCCAGCCCGGACACTCACGAGATGCCGACCGGCCCTGCCCCAGACCGGGCCGTGTCACGCAGTCATAACACAGCCCCAGCCCGGACATCACGAGAGACGACCGGCCCTGGCCCCAGACCGGGCCGTGTCACGCAGTCACAAAACAGCCCCAGACTGGACGTCACAATAGCCGACCACTCTTGGGCAGCTGTGCCACGTCTTATCGTACATCACACACGCCAGCAGAGTAAGGAGTGCAATCGAGGGTCACGTCTCGAGATGCGCCGACGGGCACAACTCTGGCGACGGCCAGGAGGCGTGATCAGCCTTCCTGCTCGTAGGCGGTCGACCGGTGGGCGGCCGACAACGAGGGCCGTGCGCTGACACCCTGCGCTGCAGACTATCGCTATCTGGACAGGCTCGGCGCGGACCGACCTTCTCTGACACGCCCAGGCCGAATCCCAGCGGAAACCGGGCGTCGACGGCAATCGAGTCGATGATCAGCGCCTCCCCGCTGGCAGCCGCCAGCGCTGTCGGCGTCTGGTGGTCCACTGAGAGGGAGGAGGAGGTCATAGCCCTTGAGTATACACGTCACTGAGAAGGAGTACTGTCTTGTCACAAGCAGCAAACTTGAAAGTGGGTGCTGGATTTATCCGCGCTCTTAAGTAAACCCATCGCGTTGTTATAGCAATGGGGATTTATCACATTCAAAACGCATCAAGGTCCCCCTCCCCACCTCCTGGGTGATGGCACACCACTACTTCTCTGCTAGCTAGGTGATGCATCTCCGTTTCTTATCCAGGAAATGATGGCCTGACAGGATAACGCAACGCAAGAGGGTTCCCTGCTTGGGAAAGGAGCCCAGGGTCCAGACCGACCAGGTCTGTAGTTCGGAGTTGGTGCCCCCGATCAGCTGACTGACAGAAAGCCCACTGTTCCAGGGGATCGGTGCAAGAGCAGTGGACAGAACCTTCGGCTGAATTTGAAAGGTCTGGCCTTCTAACTGGGTTCCCTTTATTTGCATACGGCATGCTCCTGGGTCCTCCCGATCGGACCGATGATTGTCGGCCCCTCGGGACACTTCGGGCCTTCAAGGCCTAACGCTGTTCACCTGCCTATGGTGGCGGTGGCATAAAGATCTCTGGACGATTTGCTGTGTCCCTGGAAATTTATGCCACTTAAAATCAAATTTTTGGAGCTCCTTGTTGTAACTCCCTAGAATTTGGTGCCTCTTAAAAACACAGGCAATGCTTCCCCAATTGAAGGTTTTGGCCATTTCTTCGCATAATGGGCTGATCCAGGATTTCGCCAATGAAGCGCCACGGATTTTGAAACTCTCCCTGGAATTTGTTGTCTCTTACGAATAAAGATGTCGGAAACCTTTAGATGTCCCTGTAATTAAGTGTTCCTGGAAAACGAAGGTCATGACTGCCCAGAAATGAATGTTTAGGTGCCACTTAGTCAAATGGTGAATACTGAGCCAATCAGGAGTAGTGTCAGAATGAAAAGCACGTCAACTTGTGTTGAAAAATAAAGGTCATGGCTCCCCGGCATTTAACTTTGGGTGCCCCTTGCCCATGGAACCGATCCAGGATTGTGTTCGGGGTGGGAAGTGAAACATTGTTGTGTTTGTGGAATTTGGCGCCTCTTGCCTCTTGAGAATAAATATCTTGGGCCATTTGTGGTCGCCTCTGGCCTTGGGTGCTCTTGAAAATAAAGGGTTTTAACTCCTAACGATAGATTTTAGTGCTCCTTTTCGGAATAACCCAAGCCAGGATTTCGTCAAATGGACACGGCGCGGGTGTCGTGGTGCTCCTGGGGTGCAATGGCTCTCGAAAGTGAGCATTTGGGATACTTTGCGAAGGCCCAGAAGTTTGGTGCCTCTTTAGGATCAAGGCCATGCGGTTCCGACATGAAGGTTTTTGGCATCCGTTCACCATGACATTTTGGCGCTACGAAGGGGCACCAAAAGTTCATGAGCGGTACAACGGGTGGGTGGCATGGTTGCATGCCCCCCCCCCCCCGCTGGATCCACTCCTGTCTGCACATATTGTTCGATTACAAGCAGAATGAGACAATCAATTTCCCGGTCCTGGAGTTTTGTCATCACACTATTCAATCAAGTGTTTTATGTTGCCTCATTGGCTGGTCTCTCCGGGAAGAGCTTAACATCTACTCGAAGTTGCTGTCTTTCCGCAGCGTCCTGGACCGGCCTGAAAGCAACACCATTTGTGGCACGTGCGGCCCTGCTATGACAGTGGGATGCTATGGCCATATGGCGGCAGTTTCTTCTCCTACAAATAATCCGTCTTTGAACCAAAACAAGGTGACAAACTGGCATTTTTAGAAGTTCTGAGACGTCTCTAAAGTAGCATCTTTTAGCGTACTGAACATCGTTCACTCATCAGAATAAACTTTTAACTCATCATAACCAAAAAGCAACAGGAGCTGAAGGCTTTTCTGTCTCATGTCAACTTCAAATTGACAACAAACTGGACGAAATCTGTGAAAAATGCGTCGAGGAAATCGCATGGGTAAGGTCTATGAGTTCATCCCCCCCCCTTCATGAAAAACGCAAAGCTCCGCCGCCGGCTGCGCATGTAGCGCGGGAAAAGAGAGATGGCAAACCCGACCGAATCCGCATCGCCGCGGCAGTACCGCCCGCCCATCATTTGCTGGAGACGAACCGGAGATCTGCGCGCTGCCAATATCTCTCACAAGCAGAGGAACGCGAATGCGGCTAGCGAATATATTTGCATTTAGTGGTAGGTGTCACGACACAGTACTAGAGCAAAAAAAAAAACTACCGACAGGAGCGCTACGACAAGTTATACCCGACATTAATTCTACTGCTCTCGTGCACGACAAAATGTATGCCTCAAAAACTTGTACACGTCAGATGTCTACTCCACCGTCCAAAGGCAAAAAGGCCTGAGAGCCATTAGTTAATATAGCACTTAAGCCTTTCGCCTTTGGACGGCAGCAACTGCAAAAAAGCTTATACAGTAGCTGTTTTCACGAAAGAAGACAGTGCAAATTAATGGCTCAAAAACCCTTTCTGCGTTTATTTTCTAACCACACAATTTTTGTGAGCGATTTTCGACTAAAAATATTTCGGAGGTATTTAAAAACACGTTTGTAAGGGTGCATAGCTTGATAGAATTGTGGTCCGCTGACTATAAGGAACATCGTGCTTTTATGGACAGGTATGATGCTAGATCTCTGCCCACCAAAATTTTTCAAAATTCATTACAAACAATTGGTGACATCTATGACACAAGAGCGACAAAGCAAACCCGTATACCATTGCTGCTGTTCAAAGGCATGCAGTACTTCCCGAGCTTACTTACAGTACTTATAGCGTCTGCCTACAGCCCATACAAAGCTTACAGGGCCTACATACCTTGCCATAGTCCAACATGAATGATTTTTGAATGAAATGATACTCAAAGCCGGCCTTGCTCCACACAGCACCAATGTGAACAATCACGGGGCAGTCGGCGTCCAACGCACCCCGCCGACCCACATTGCTGATTGCCAGGCCTAGGTTTGCAGCAGAAGGAATGACAGGTACAAATTTTTGCAGCGTAAAATTTGTCACGTAGTACTAAAGCCGTGTATGAGTATTTGCAGTGGAAGCAATGTCATAGCACTCCTGTCGGTAGAACGTCTTGTTGCAGCACTTATTTCGCGAAACCTTAGTGGCAGGCATGATCACTTTCAGTGGTTCGTATAGACATAACTTACTTATTTTCACGCATGCCTTGCTCTTGACAAAGTCGTCTCTTCCTGGAGTGTACTCGTTGAGTTCCTGGTTTTGTAGATCAATCAGAAAAAGCGTGAAGGCTGGAACACAGTTTAATACAGTTATTGCAGCCCCACATAGCAGAAGGCCAGTATTAATGCATTTGCATACTACCGGCATACACTAGGGACGTTCCATATTTTGTGGGGTTTTGAATTGAAACAGCCATCTTTAAGCTCATGCGGTGCGGTTTACGGCCCTGCCCTTCTTAGGGCCTGAAACTCTCTAGTCTCTGACATACATGCTTGCGAAGACATGCAGACCATCTCGTTAGGCTGTTTCAATGTCATTCAGCCATGCATGACGCCATAAAAACACCATTCAAATCCTGTCACCCCATTGGCCAGGCAGCGTTCAAAACCAGCAAGACTGTAATCGTCGAGTCGTTCATAGCTGGCAGTCATACGTACTATTTCAAGATAGTACGTTACGGACGTCATTCCGCTCTAAATCAATGTTGTCCAGGCTGTGCAAGTTTCCGAAGTTGCATTCTACGTAATACTACAAGTTGGAATGGGTCCGAGTTATATTGCGGAAATGAAACCAGCAACATGATAATCTAGGAATAACGTTATAAGCGAGTATGTGAATACAAGTAAACAGCTTAGACTCCACATGCAAGAGCACCGCGAGGGGCCAACACGCGAGCACGTAATAGTTGATTCGGCAAACACTTCCCGCACCGCAGCGGCCACCTCTTGGTAGAATGGAGTACTACAAGTGAGTGCGAGGGTAGCAATGTCGCACGGCCAGTTTGGCAGCGTCTTAACGTCGTCCGGACGTTCCATGACACAATGACACAATGACAAATTGGACGGTATCTTCACTTAATAAATTTTGTTGTCTCGAATACCCTACTCCACTTGAAAGTATATGGATGGTCACAAGTAATCTTTTTTCACCTCATCTGATGCTTGCTTCAATAATTTCAAAGGTGGAACATTCCCTCTAATTGGACGCTTGTCAACTATACATACATAGAATTCCGTGTTCCGCAGTGGAATAAAACAAAAATGTGGACTGCCCATTGATTACATTACACGATTTTGGTCATTATTCCCGCCTCCTGCTCTCTCCCCATCGGATACCCACAGGTTCTGCTTCACGAAACCGCCATGCCAATGTTTACATCATGTGTTTACATAGGTTTACATAGGTGGTATAATGTCCCGTGGCACCAAATTTATTGTAGACGAAAAGCTGGATGGGATACGCTTTAAGTCAAATTTCAAGCAGCCGAAGCAAAAGGTAAATAGCGATGATCGAGCCTGGCTTATCAATATTATATTTTGATGGTTGTAAGTATAATTTTTTCGTGATGATTAGCAATCAGGTGGATAAAACGGCTCCGCCCACACGTAGAAAGCAGCGGGAAGAAAACGTTATGATAGCCGAGCCAGGCGAGGAACATTTGACTCATCTTGCGCCAGCATCAGGGAGGACGCACGCGATATTCACTAGAGGTTTCAGTCTGCCGATGCCGAGTTTGTAACTGTAGTCGTCTTTGGAGCGGATTCAGCTGCAGTTAGGCGGGAAGAAACAATGACATCTGTCATCTGTTTGAGGTCTTCGACTGCAAGCCCGTGCACTGTTTTATCCACCAGCTTCACGCATGCTGCGTGAGCTGTTAATCAATTTTGATGGCGTCACTAGCGGTCCCAAATCATTTCTGGCCTCGTCGGTAAAAAGCTAGCAGAGGATCTGGAGAAGAAGCCAGTGGTATCGTCCGAGGCCATGTCTGGCGCCTAACATTGACAAGCAGCTTATTGCATATTCGAGTGCAGACTAATAGATGTTGTATCAACTGTCGTCAGCTGCAGTAAGAAGTCGCATCCCATGAGATTTGGTGTTGAGAAAGATAGGTCCTCTCAGCCTGGCCACATGGCTGACGCTGGCAGTACGGCTTTTACACTTGTGTGTCAACGATTGCGCCAAACGACACGGCTCAGACACTTACCGAGCGTATTGTGAGGCCCTACGTGCCTGCCTGGGTCGAGATTCCGTGTCTGTTACCCGCATTGTAGCAACGGCTTCAAAAGTTTGCTCCGCACCGTTCATCCACTCAGAAATCTGGATCCCTTGATCCAGAGCATGGTCCCACCACTCACCCAGCGGAATGGCCGCTGGACTCAGCCAGAAGCCATCCTTCTGGCTCTGCTCGCTGATCCCGTCGAGGAGACCCACCAAGAATCCGTGGCTAGGATCGTCCGATGCGAGATCAGGTATGCGACGAGGTGCGGCCGCACCAGTTGAAAGAAATCAAATCTGACGCTCCCCAACCGCACCGACTTTATCGATCGGTCGAAAGGGTTTACAACCAAGCCACCACTCAGTACGTCGAGGAGCGTCACATAGCATCTCCGAGCTGCCGACTGCGGGCCACGTGACTCTCCATACCCTACCACGACGACCCCCGCCCTCATCCCCCTACCACGATCCACGGACCGTCGAGCAAGGAGTGCAGCTTGCCACGCGGGCGGCGTCTGCCGTGGTGGGTCGGGATGCTCACCATCGACGCTGCAGTGATGGGACGGGACGCTCGCTATGGGACGGGATGCATACGCCTCAGCAGCTGGAAAACTGCTTCGGATGCTTTGGTTAATGTCCCACTCAATATGTAAATGGCGCTTCGAGCGGTGTATAAAAATCCGGAAAAGCGGGAAGTGGTGGTACGCAGCTACATTATGCATAAGACCACACACATTTCTCCTGTCGTCAAACAGCATACGGACAACCTGAGAATGATATTTAAAAAACTGACAATTCTTCATCCAAAACATTAAGCTTTTGACAAAAATATCCTCGAGCACCCTGTAAATAAACAGCCGCGTGCCTCCTTCAAACCTCATTTCACAAAAAGGAAAACATTTAGGTGAGTTTGTACGCGCCCAGTAAAATCACGAAAATTTTGAAGTACGTTTTCGCCGCCCGGTGTATTACCATGTTTGTCTTTCCGCGATGATGCTCACTGCCATAAGAGGAACAAACTGTATGCAAAAACCCTGACGATTGAAGCGGCAGAATCACACGCGTCACAAGCCTAGTTAGGAGCGAATGGGATGGGTTGTATGAATGCATGGAGTTGGAGGGCGATTTTCTCCAAATCTATGCGATAGGTGCCGGTACTGAGTCACTCGGCTGACGCACCACAGCGACGTCTACCTTTCAGTGTACTGCCGGCATGTATTGCATACGCGCACTCGTCTTGGGGTGTCCGTGACATTTTTTTTTTGCATATCGCTGAAAACTCTAGGATCGGTGGAAATGTGTGTGTAAGGTCTTGCGGTACAGCCAGGCTAATCTGTACACCATACAACGTAGTGGAAAGTACGCATGCCGCATATCCCGTAAAATATTTGGCGTCTGCTTGCGATTGAATTTCGTGGTGGCGCGAGCTTTGTTTTATGATGTCGAGTAGTGCATGTTGTACCAGCTGTGTACGGGACGTGTTGTATCAGTGATACAGCGCGCCAACAATGGTGTCATTGACTGATGTACTGTCAATCACTGTCTGACGTAACTGTCATGAGTTATTGAACTCCAGATGATAAGTAAGCGTTTAAAATGCCTGTCCATATTCACAATGCTTACCTGAGCACAAGAAACCAAGGTGGCAATGGTTGTAAAATAAACAATGACTGATTAAAAATAGCAAAGATTCGTTACGTTGTAACAACGGTTAATCACGAAAAGGCAGAGACCAGCGTCTTCTGTCGGCCTATCGTAACACATCCAAATGGCTGGCGATGCGCAGAGCATCATGCACAAGACCAGTACAACTTCCCCCACCATGTGATACACTCTACCCCAGGATGGGTCGGATTGTATCCTTTGAAAGGGGCTCATTCAGAGGTCATTTACAAAAAAACAAACGAGGGCGTACACTCCGAACTTTTCCACTACTTATGTATCTAGAAGTTACAGCCGTCTGCAAATATACACATCTTGGTCGTATCCTCTGTACTTGTGGTGCGAGAGAGCTCAGAGTATAAACTGATATAGCTCTTCCTGCTCTCCCTTACATTGTTGCTGAGATCTGCCCTGACCACCAGTTGCACGTGTTTATTTGACCATGCACAATTTAGTGGCTTCAATTTCTAAGATCAAATTCATTTATTGCTGACCAAGAACCGTACTCTTCGAATGCATGCAAGAAATCTCCCAACGTCCATTCAATAAAATGAAGGTAAAAATTGTGTCAAGACCTTGGCCACCACACTTCTTGTGCATCCAAATATAAATGAAGGTGGCTTGTCTTTTCGCCAGTTTCTTACTACATTTCGCTGCATTCTTGCCACACATCGCTACCGCACTACATATCGTTGCGAGTGCGTCGTTAAGTCCCAATAACTGCGGTGAATACAAGCACTACAACTGACGTAGTAACGCGGCTACTCTTGGAACCATTATAACTCTAGACAGAGCGCAATCCGTGGGCTCCCTCGCACTGATGGGTGGGCGGTTCCCACTACTCAGGCAGCTACCGTCCACCCATACAGGCAAAGCCATATTGCTCATATTTGGGTAAATTTCGTATCAAGCACCACACGATCCCCGTACAGACGTGCCCTACAGCCGTAGCCGTGTCTGAACCCAGACCCAGATCAGCTACTGGTGGGGGCACAGGCCTGCCGCGGCCGGTCTACAGACTCAGCGTCCCAGACACAGACCCGACCCAGATCAACTGGGCAATACAGAACTGCCGCGGCCGGTCTACAGACTCAGACCCAGATCAACTACTGACGGTAATACAGACTGCCGCGGCCGGTCTACAGACCAGACCCAGATCAACCACTGACGGCAGTACAGAACTGCCGCGCCGGTCTACAGACCAGACCCAGATAAACTACTGGCGGGAATACAGAACTGCCGCGGCCGGTCTACAGACTCAGGCCCAGATCACTACTGACGGCAGTACAGAACTGCCGCGGCCGGTCTACAGACTCCAGACCCAGATCAACCACTGACGGCAGTACAGAACTGCCGCGGCCGGTCTACAGACTCAGACCCAGATCAACTACTGACGGTAGTACAGAACTGCCGCGGCCGGTCTACAGACTCAGACCCAGATAACTACTGGCGGGAATACAGAACTGCCGCGGCCGGTCTACAGACTCAGGCCCAGATCAACTACTGACGGCAGTACAGAACTGCCGCGGCCGGTCTACAGACTCAGACCCAGATCAACCACTGACGGCAGTACAGAACTGCCGCGGCCGGTCTACAGACTCAGACCCAGATCAACTACTGACGGCAGTGCAGAACTGCCGCGGCCGGTCTACAGACTCAGACCCAGATCAACTACTGACGGTAGTACAGAACTGCCGCGGCCGGTCTACAGACTCAGACCCAGATCAACTACTGACGGTAGTACAGAACTGCCGCGGCCGGTCTACAGACTCAGACCCAGATCAACTACTGACGGCAGTACAGAACTGCCGCGGCCGGTCTACAGACTCAGACCCAGATCAACTACTGACGGTAGTACAGACCTGCCGCGGCCGGTCTACAGACCCAGATCCAGATCAACTACTGGCGGGAATACAGAACTGCCGCGGCCGGTCTACCGACTCAGACCCAGATCAACTACTGGCGGGAATACAGAACTGCCGCGGCCGGTCTACCGACTCAGACCCAGATAAACTACTGGCGGGAATACAGGACTGCCGCGGCCAGCGTCTAAAGACCGGTCACGATAGCTCCTTCCGGTAGCTGGCCAAATTAGCCTACTGACCGTCTGCGCCGACGGAGACGGCCGCCACGCGCGCCAGCTCATGCAGCAGCCGGGGCGTGTGCTCGGTCTCGGCGGCCGCCTCCACCAGGCGGTGCCGCAGCTCCTCTGCATGCCGTTCACTGTAGGGGCTCGCCTCGCCGCCCACCGGCGCCTGGTGCGCACGCAGCGTGCCCGACGTCTTGGACGCCAGCCACGCCTGGCCACGACGGAGACACAGGCAGGCGAGAGCGCTGAACAGCTGCCGCCAGGGCCGGCGCCAGCGGCAAACGACTGGGTGGTGGATGTGACGCCCGTGGATGGTAGCGCTCGCCACCTCGGTGTGTGTGGCGTTAAAATCAGAGTGAATTTCCCAGTTCAAGAATAATGTTCATTCAATTCCTTTATGGCCAGAAATACGGCTATTGCAAATTTATTCATGCAAATTGACTATTTCTTCCTGGTCTGGCGGCACTGCAAATTCCTTTGGGAAGCTGCGGTGAGTTCTTTTGCTGCATGGAATCCTGCCATGTTCACATGGTAACCACGATGCCCAGCAATGCCAGATGTTTACCTTCAAAGTAGGGACGTCCACATATTCATCAACGTAATGGTTTATGACGGCCGGGTTTGCATTGAGAAACTTGACAACATCTTCCTGGTTTATAGAGTTAAAACGGACTGTGAACAGAACAGTTCGCAAATAAGGGTTTACACATAGTGTCCGAGATCAACTAGCAAGCGATTACACGACTAGCCGACGAGTCACAGTCACAACTCTACACTCGAACAGTATGCACTGTATGGGCGCCACCCCACGAACATACCACTTAATCGTCAAAGGCCGTGGACCCCTGCCTTTGATAGTTCTCCAGCCTGCAAGGGGCAACGTGGACTGCTTGTAGCAATGCAGCGCTGCTTGAGGCTGGCTGGGGACGGGTGGCCATGCATCACAACGCCACGTGTAACGCACCTGCTGAAGCCAGCGGCCCCATGCTTGGGTCGGGCAGCAAACCGCTGGGCGCCGGTGCCGCGGTCTTGCGGCGTACATTGCGCGAGAGCCGGCGCACGGCGCCCAGCGCGGCGTCCGTTATCGAGCCGTGCTGCCCGAGCGAGACGCCGCTGCCCGCTGCCGGCTGGCGGGACAGCTCGAGCAGCTGGCTGTGCTTCAGCGTCGCCTGGTTGGACTGGTTCCAGCTGGCCTGCAGTTGGCTGCGCGACTCCAGTTCGCGACGCCACTCGGAGTCGCGCCGCGCCCGCAGCGCCTGCTCAGAGTCCTGCAGGAAGTTGCTGCCGCGCTGAGACCGCGAGTACATGTCTTCCAGACAGACCACCGGCCGCTCGATAGTCCTACGGTGTCACAAACACCAGTGGACGGGGTCAGCCAACGGTGTTGAATACAAATTAGACTTATTCCACTTGGACTCCCTGCTTCCGAATACACGGAGAGTTCCAGCGCGCTTCTATGCCCCCCCCCCCCCCCTCCCCCCTCCCCTCCCGGGAAACGTCGTTCAATTGGACTGCGACTTCGGAAGCCGTGGGGGGAGCCCACTGCTGGTACCATGGGCCTGCAATATTTGAATTCTAGGGTAGACCTCGTACCACGGGCGCAGCCCAGGGGCGGGGGGGGGAGGGGGAGGCGTCTCCCACCCATGCCCGTGAGTGCCTCCTCCCCTAGACAGGTCACATCAGAAATAAAAAAACAACAACAAAAACAGAGCATGTTGCGTTTTCACTGAGCTCCGTATTTCACCCTTCAGAAAATCCTGTCTGCACGTTTGCCTCGCACTTTTAAACATACTGAATTAAATTAATCTAGTGCACGAACCATACGATCTTGCCATTACTGCACCAGTATGTGTGCTAGACATTTATAAACCCTTTTCAAGCATTTAGTTCCCTCCATGCCATATCATAGTCATAGATCTATCTCTCGCATCTGACACTCAGTTAACCGACATCAGGCGCCGACCGTACCGGCGCGGCTACCTGGCTGACTATATAATGATACTGAAGGTCTCCAGTTATTGGATTTTGGATACTGGATATAAGAATGTTGGAAATCCTCAAGCTGATAGTAGAATGACGTCACCAAACAACTAAAACACTACCAGCTGGGTGATATTCACCTCAATGAGCTGACTTTGTCTTTAGATCAAGGGGATGATCGCTTGAAGCACGCGCTGTAGTTTCGCAAAACGAGTTGGCGGGTGAGGTGGGGGTGGGGGGGGGGGGGGTGGGGGGGCTCTGGAGCCTCATTTCCCCGTCATCTAATGAACAGGAAACTTCATCCCTGGCAAGTCCCGAAAGGCCCAAAGGGCTGGTCGTATTAGTAACCCCGGCTCATAGGGACGGAACACCAAATGTCGGAGGGACTCTTGTACCATGAGGATGGGGCCTATTTAGGGAATTTCGAGTCAGTGACATCCCAACGGTGCGATCGATCCCAAATACGGATTCGCTTAACATATCCCAAAGTACTGATTTCGCCTCAACTTGGGACCACTGTTCCTACATACAGAAAAAACCACAAAAGGTGTGCCGAATCGGTTGCAATGTGTGACACACCAAAACCGGGCCAGGCTGAGTGACAGATCCTAGATTTCGTAAAAGGGCCGGGCACGCGACATTGTGGCAAGCAGCGACAGAATGCAATACATTTTTTAGTTCTCGCCATTAGGGGCAGATACCATATTTCCTCAAAGAGCATACTTTATTGTGGTCCCCCCGGTACATGAAAGATAAGTGTTCTTTTACTACTTTTGTTGAACTTCTTTAACAGCAAGATATGCAAGAAGCTATCAAAGGATACAATTCATTATTTATTTAGAAGCAAACAAGGCAACTGATTGTTAATTAAATGACTGCATTAGGTAAAACGCGGGGTTATTCGTCTTATAGTGGTTTATTTGTATCTTTGCATTAAATCATGCAAAGCAGTCAGCGATGTTGCCGGATCATCTAGAAGTTTTTTCAGAGATGTTGAGGGGCCCGTGGAATGAATGGCAGCGAAGGTCAAAACAGGGCTCAAAATTTGCATTGAAATGCTCATCCCCTGCCCGCCTGAGGAAGCTCATCCTTTCTTCAGAACCCATCATCAAAACACAAAAAAAAATGGATAAAGTAATATGAAACATGTGCATTCGCCATCTAGGAGAAAGTACACTAGTGCCCGGCGTTGCGGTCTCCATGAGGCGCGCGTCGTCGGCCATCATCAATAGCCGGCCGCAGTCCACGGGCGGCGAAAATGACCACGCATCTTGGTATCGTGGTACCTTGGTATTGGGAAAGTGGTTGATCAATTGGTGTACTGTAGAAAGCATAACGGACCGTAGGTTTTACCCGTGAGATTTTCAGATCGCCACTTTTAACGAATTATCCTGGGAGTTATTCATGAAGTTATGACGCAATAGCATAGTGTTCGTCGTTTGTATTACTGCAGTTCCTATTTCCGTTCAGAGAGCCAAGTTCGAAAATTGCAAAAATAAAATGCTAATGCAATGCAAAGGCAAAATCCAGGAGCTTGAGGATATTCATCCCATTCCAGGGTCTCTAGCGGCTGCCATTCCAGTGATTGGCGGACAGCGGCCCCGTGGTCGGTACGGAGACCCCCTAGGACATACATCATACACCTGTCCCCTCCCTGACGCGACAGGCCCTCTGACCGTGACATCCGGCACCTGATCGACGCAGAGGCCCTCACTGATGCAAATGATCCACTGCCAAAGGGCTTAAAGCACCCCAGGAGACCCTCGGACCCTTAGGGCTTAAGGGGAGTGAGAGGGTTGCGTGTCTCCCCCCCCCCCCCCCCACCCTCAACGTGCGCCTCTTATGACTGCGACCTTGAGATTTGGTTCCTCGTGAAAAAGGAAGGTTTTGAGGTCATTTCTGGTGCACCATGAAATTTACCGCCACTTTAAAATGGAGGTTCGGAATCCTTTTGGTTCCACCTCACTGTACTTGAGTGCCATTTAGAAATGAGGGTCATGATGCCAAAGAGGAAGATTTTGGTACCACTTCTACAAAGGACAGATCCAGAATTAAATGTCACCGTGAAAGTCTAGACAATTAATGACATAACCGACAATTGTTCCATCCGTAAGGTCTCACATCTTTTGCATCGGACCTCGTCTCAATCTGTTCACAAAAGACATGTTTTCTGATCCCATGATTTTCACAGACGGGAAAATAACTAACCTTTGCAAAACAACACCGCACACTTGAGTCGGCCCCGACTTCAGGCTGGTGATTTTAAGCTGATGAGTTGGATCAGGGGCGTCGATTGGTGTGCGTTCCTGGGGGGGGGGGGGGGGGGGGAAGGGGGCAAGTGGCCGATGGCATGGTTTCCGTACAAAGATGTGTTTTTCATCGGAATTGGCTCACTGTATTTTTGGCACACGGCAAATTCTCTGTTTGTGACCCATTTATGGAAAAGCTATTTCAGCAAAAAGGTAGTCTTGAACATCAAATAACGACTAAACGAAGGTGCTCTTTGAGCGAAATTCGGCTCTTCATTTTTTATCCATATTCCAGACACAGTACTGGGGTCAAACCAGTATTGGCTGGGCCGAAGACAAGAATGGGGGGAGGGGGGGGGGGTCAAAAGTCAATATTGGGAGCCTCTATCAGCATGGCGGGAGCGCCCTCACAAAAGAACAGAGTGACACTTCCAGACTCGGCCTTGGTCTCACGTTTCCTACGTTCTTAGCTGTTGATTGGCTCCCGCTTCGCGCGTACCACATTTGGAATAAGGCTTCACGTGTTAAAGAACGAAGTCAGCTGCAAAAGTGTTCTTGAATCAGCTAGTAGCAAGCGTCCGTTTCGACATGGGAAATGCCTTCCTTGCACTTATGCAATTTGAATGGTCCTACAACTGACGATTTTACTTTTCTTCATGTCAGTATTTGGCCTGTTCGTCGTTTTGGCGAGCCATTTCTATATGCTCCCATCTGGCATGCGTCACGCAGCATCCGTAAAGCAAGGAATTTTGCGCCTCTCCCCTTCCTCCCTCTGCGCCCCAGCGTACTTTGCGCCGGAAAGATCGCTAAAAACAGCGTTGGTCAAGCTGGAAAAAACAACTTCCAGCCCGGAAAATGGATCGTGTTTACACAGAGCGTCCGCCGTTATATCCCTTCGCCGCATTAACCGTAGGAAGTCATCATCGGGAAGTTAGCACACAGGCTTTCAGCTCAAAAATGATCCAGTACCTGGTATATACCGGTTGGCTCAGGAGGGAATGACTGGCGTGCCCCTCCCCCGCCGGCTTCGTTCCTGGCTCCATGCACATTGGCTCAGTACCTGCAGCTGAAAATCCCGAGCTTCGAACTCATTTGTCAACACACCTACTTTTTCAGCCCAAAAAGAAGAAAACCCTTCTTTTTGGCCGATCCCCTATGAACTATGAAGAGCTTTTTTTATTACCCAACATGCGAAAAACAAACATTAGATGACGAGGCACTGATTAACCGACTAAACCCACCTACCCTAGCATCTAAATCGCAAATGAATGCTGCTTTCCAAGTTCGACCCGCGGCGCCAGCTTTCAGAACCACTTACGATGTGCACCTCAATCTCCAAGACTCGCAACAGAAGTTCATGCAGCACCGCAAAACAACCTAACAACATGCAGCACAAACAAAAGATAGTTCTCCAAAATGCAATGCAACAAAACTGAAAAACAGCACTCGTGCAACGAGAAATTATCGCGGCGTGAATCAGTCAAAATCCCCTAACCCAAGGCTGTATAAGGTTTGGTAATTCGAGCGTTCGGAAAGTTGTCTCTCCATTTTTGTTTAACGTTAGCGTGACGTCAGTGGTGTCGAGAGTTTAACACGCGACGAGCTGTTAGATGCCGACGCAGTGTTGATGTTCAACTGGGATATCGAAATATTCGTACAGGTAATGAAAAAGCCGTCAGCAGAAGGTGCATATAACCACCAAGCCGATCGTATAACAATGTAAAGCGAATATCGTTATGCGCTTTGGCATGCGCATGCAGCAAGCCTTTAAATGTATTGACACAAAAAGTAAGGATGTACACACCAGACTCATTCGCAAAATGTTCGTTCGTTAGGGCGACAGGAATGGAGGGCTACCTTCGCATCCAAAGCGACAAACTTGGTGGCAGACTGTGACCAGCGAAACGATAACGTAGAGTTTAATGGGAATGTTTCACATTTGAAGACATCGAGGCAAGCATCACATATGGCAACAAAAGCTTGCTTATAACCATTCGTATACTTTGAAGTGGAAAAGACTGCTCTAGACAGCACAGTTTATTCATTTAGTAAATATTTTCCGCAATATGTCTTGTCTGATTGCGCCATGGAAGGTTTGTGTGACGTCGATGTGCTGCCAAACTGACTGTGCGAAATTGCCATCCTGGCACTCTCTTGTATAATCCAAATCTTCAGAAGCGGGCGGGCGGCGCAGGAAGTGTCCCTAGCCCGGTTATCATGTGTTTGTCTCACGTGTCATGTGTCTCATGTGTCTCATGTTTGTATCATGTGTTTGTCATTCTCATGGTGTTCTTGCATATTTATGCGCATGTTTAAGGTGTCTACTTTTATTCACATGCTCGGTTATGGCGCTATTGTTGAAGGAATCGTTCGGCATTTGTTTACAGGTCTGAACTGAATTAGCTGTTTTTAAGATCACTGAATGCAGTTCGCAGCCGTGTCGTTCTTGGCACCTAAAACCCTCTAGTTCCTGACCTACACGCCCGCGAAGATGTGCAGACTGTTTCGTCCAGACGGTAAGGGTGTACTTTCCTACCTAACGTTAGAAAAAATCATTGTACACCATTCGTCGTGTTTAAGGCATGACATATCGTAAATAATCTCAAAACAGGTAGAATCATGCTCCTACCTTCGAATTTCAATAACTTCGATGGCGGGCCCCCGAGCGCCGCGCGCACCGCACCGCCTGGACCCCCCAGCGCCGTTTCCGCGTTGCCGTTGCGTAAATACAATATTTCTGCGTACCAAGAACTGTATAAAATGTACGGGACCAAAGAAAACCATTCGTCATGTTTAAGGCAGGACATATCATAAATAATCACAAAACAGGTAGATTAATGATCTTAGCTCCAATTTTTTTATAATTACGATGGCGAGCTCCCGAGCGCCGCACACACACAGCACCCGCGACACCGGCGTCATTACTGCTCGAGTCACAACATTACTGCGAACCATAAAAATGTACCGGGACAAGGTAGCAAGAATCCATGAAATTTGATCCTCGCCGCCAACGGGACCATGGGTTGCGGGGGGATTGGGTGGGGAATGTAAGACAAAATGAGAACATGGCAGCTAAATAAAAGCTCACTATATGGCACCTATATATGGCATGGAACATGGATGCCAATGAGATGCTGGGTTGAAGGGGATATAGGGTGGTTAGGTTAGGTTAGGTTAGGTTAGGTTAGGTTAGGTTAGGTTAGGTTAGGTTAGGTTAGGTTAGGTTAGGTTAGGTTAGGTTAGGTTAGGTTAGGTTAGGCTAGGTTAGGTTAGGTTAGGTTAGGTTAGGTTAGGTCAGGTCAGGTCAGGTCAGGCTAGCTTAGCTTAGCTTAGCTTAGGTTCTGGTCTATTCTCAGTTAGGTTAGGTTGGGTTAGGTTAGGTTAGGTTAGGTTAGGTTAGGCTAGGCTAGGCTAGGTTAGGTCAGGTTAGGTTAGGTTAGGTTAGGTTAGGTTAGGTTAGGTTAGGTTAGGTTAGGTTAGGTTAGGTTAGGTTAGGTTAGGTTAGGTCAGGTTAGGTTAGGTTAGGTTAGGTTAGGTTATGTTAGGTTAGGTTAGGTTAGGTTTGGCTAGTTTGGGATATGCTCTGGACTATTCTGGCCTGCGTGTTTCATAAATGTACCTAAACTCGATAAGAAACGATTTTGGTTGCTTTATTATTGTTACCTTGGTCCCGTACATGTTTTATGGTTCTTGATAAGCAGAAATATTGTGCTTTCGCAACAACGCAGAAACGGCGCTTGGAAGTCGAGGCAGTGCGGTGCGGGGCGTGCGGCGCTCGGGAGCCCGCCATCGAAGTTATTGAAATTCGAAGGTAGAAGCATGATTCTACCTGTTTTGAGATTATTTACGATATGTGCCGCCTTGAACACGACGAATGGTGTGCAATGATTTTTTCTAACGTTAGGTAGGAAAGTACACCTACACTGTCCAGACTATTTCAAAGTCATTGAAGCATGCATGACGTCTTAACAACGTCATTCAAATCCTGTCACGTCACTGGCTACGTGGCGCTCCAGGAAGAATACTTCTGTCGAGGGGTTTAGGCCTGGCATCAGTGAGCACGATCGCACCGGCTGTCTCAAAATATTAAGCAAAATATGTACGTTCTAACCACGATTTGGTTACTTGGTTATTTGGATTAGAGCCCTTTCGACCAGTAATGATCATTTCATGAGGGAGAATGGATAGCGGCGGGTAAGACTAGAGCTAGAGAGGGGCAACCGGCGAGCCTCAGCCCGCGCATGGACCCCTTACTGGGTGTGCGCCGGGCACCTGGTTGCGGTCCCTCTCCAGGTGGCCTCTTGGCTCACTCGTGGTTGTCGCGTGCGGCCTGCTCGGACAAGCATAGCATTCACTAGTCGACGGGTAAGTCAAAAAGCGTCCTCTCGTCTACGAGCGTAGGGGGCTCATATCAATGCCCATCCTTCATGAACGGTATTCATTGGCAAAATTGGGTATTCCCTTTCTCGTGCCTCGCTAAGGAATGTAAGAAACTAGGTTGTTCTCACAACTCACACTACTCACCAACCGAATGCTAGTTTACTTTGTTTACTGGAGGAGGGAAATAAATAACCTGATAAATTGATGTAACTTTAAGCGCATGTATGACAAAAACGGCATGGTTCAGCGGTGGTGCCGTAAAATACAATATGTAATTAACTTTTACATGCATAACTTCGTTCTTGTCACAGGCGCAATTTGCCTTAAAATATGTCATTAAAGCACTGAGCACTGTCAATCGTTTGGGTTCGTGTCCCGGTGTTTGTTTTGCCTGGGGGATTGTGTGGAGATAGTAAGTGTTGGCATATTTGAATGTAACATTCAGTGGGCGAGAAGTGTGAGATGAGAGTAGAAGCCTACACCTACATACCCTGGTGAAGCACGTAGATATGGCATACCTAATTCTGCATAGGTGCATGTCCGACAATATGTGCGATGTGTCTGGACGTGAATGGGGCATAGGACCGAATATCTAGGTTTTGAACATTTTGTTTTCTCATTATGTGAAGATATTCAGTGTGCTGTAATTCACGCCTGACCATTGAATTCCAACATCAGGTCTCAGTATGGAGACAGCAACATTGTGAAATTCATTTATATGATGCTTGAAAAATACGCTGGAAATTGGCTAAGTTTGGAAAAATTTTGTTGGGACAGCACCTTAGCAAACCTAAAATGTGGAATGGATGTCGGTACTTTTGGGATAAATTCAGCATATCAGTGCAAAGTGTCTGAAGACAATGATATTTCCATTCTAGGAGTACACTTGCCTGACAGGCAGTACCACAAATGAAGCAAGAGAGAGTGTCTGCTTTGGGGGCAGGATTCAGGCTGGTTGTTTAATCTCATTGACATCTTCGCCAAACTTTGCCAATCAGGAAAACTGATACCAAAAACCTAAAACTGTTTCAAGTCACAATTCCCTTTCATAGGTGTTTGATATATTCAAGTGTGCATATTCGAACATGCTCTTTTCATATTCAGACACACTCAGGATCTCTTCAGGCTCGACATATTGCTGTTATATTTGTCATAACGTTGAAGGCTTATTGATTACTTGAAAACAAAATCCGTTATGTAGATTGAGCTGGTTTTCCATGACAAACAAACCATATGTTGTGGTTACAAGGGGGTTGATTCATGCAAGTAATTAATTTTTGACAAGATTTCCTGCCGCACAACATGGATACCTAAACATATAATATCATTGTACTATGCGAGTATTGTGTATGTGAGGCAAGGGAGGTGTGCCACACTCACTTCCTCATTGGCGTAAATGAAAGGAAATCCTTGAAACTATTTCTGTTTTTGATATGACCTTAGGCTTATTGGCTGACAGGAAGGGGATGCAGTTTAATTCGTCCAAAAGGCTTTAGTAAGTAGGCTGTACTACAAAAATCCACAAGCTGCACATCTTACATCTGGTTTCCTTTTTGTGCGGCAAATCATGACAACCCCTGGCATGGTAGGAGGGGGGGGGGGAGGGGGGAACGTAGCGCCTGTAAGAGTTTTTGACGATACCTCTCCGGGATGCCGTGCAATCGCGCCTAAATCTTCGGTAGCCCATGGGTCGTCCATTCTTGTGTTCCACGCCAAAAAATATGTCCGTAGCTTTTCTGGAGAACACTGCACCGCGATTTGCGGCCGACGCGTGGGGCAGACGGCGATTGATGATGCCGTGGAACGCGCGTGGTGGGCCGACGTCGTTACATTAAAGGGAATGCTTCACATTAGAAAATACTGAAGCGAGCCCCAGATATGATAAAACAAGCTCCATTTTAATTATTAGTGTACGTTCAATGAGAAAAGGCTGGTCTGGACAACACGATTTCTCCGCTTAGTAAATATGCTTTTCGATGCGCCATTGTTTGATTACGTCATCGTACCTTGCACAACATTGTATGAGAGCTTATGGACGGTCTTCAATACAGTTCGTCCCTTATTACTTGGAAACGCCAGTGGGTCGCATCCCCCCCCCCCCCCCACACATACCATCAGTCTGCGTTATGAAAAACAACGAATCAGGGCTAGGGATAAGGGCCATTCTTTTGATTTGATGAAAGTGCAGTCTCGGCCCGCCCTTCATGCACGTATCGGAGAACCGTAACAGGCTCGTGAACAACGTCAACACGCGCTGTGTCCCCCTGTGGCGTCGGCAACGATCCTCTTGTGCTAGATCTATATGCGGGGGAGTATTTTAAGCATGCTTTTACCACAACCATTACCCAGGTGCCGTATTGCTAGTAGACCGCATACCACTTACGCCAATTCAAGACCCTAAACAAATGGGCTATCCGAAGAAGCGACAGTCGAGAAATAGCTCCCATTTAATGAATATATGGAAGCCACCGCAGTACCAGCAGCCATCTATCGCAAAAGGACAGAATGATATTCGCTAATAGTGTAACCAGCGAGATACGCTTCCACGTTAACCAGCACTGCATGCCTCAGGCACAGCAGAACGACAAATGGTCTTCTGTCAGAGAACCACCCTAGTCGTTTCTAATTCTTCGTGGTGGCCTGTGCCAAGACTTGAGGCTCAGCTCTTGCCGAGTTTAGTCCGGCGACATTTCGAAGCATCTGACTCTCCTCGCCAGATCGAATGGTGTGGGAGATAATCTTCTCGTTTAAGGTAGCCCTCCCCAGCCATTCGTTGCGCCAGGCGGGGAGCTGCACGGGTCGCCGCGCCAGGAACAGTTACTGTTGTGTAGGTCCACGCGCGTAAGCCAAACGCTAAGGAAAGCATGGTTCTGCCATACGCATGAACCAGAAATCATTTCGCTGAGTGATCTGAGTGTGACGAATAGTGTCTTGTCTTCAAAAGGTGAGTGAAAAGCTTTGAAACACGTTATCAATTGTCAGTGCATTGGATTAACATGTGAAATCGCATGTTTGCTGTTTTTGGGTCATGTCTTGTTTGTTATTCGCCCAGTGCCGATGGGATAACAGAATTAATACTATATTTGTGACCAGCACTGAAATTTGATCGTGCTCTGAAGTAGACACCGATTTACAACAACTTTAGCGCAAACGCGGGTGATCATCCACGAAAGTGTGCTGGGTTCTGCTACATGAAATATTCAATCTTAGGTAAATGAAACGTGCGAGGGAATATATGCATGTTTTGGGTTCATAATGCATTGGAGCATGGAACGTTTGAGAAGGCAAATATATGATTTCGCATTCGTACCATTACATCTACGCACATTCTCATTACATCTCAGCTTGCAATGCTTAATTTTGCTCGGTATGATCTTTGATTCCAAATGAATTGGAAATAAGAATACCGAAGATTGGAATCAAAATAGCCATGTTGTTTCATAGAGAGCGCATCCAGCAAAGGCAACAGGTTTCAGCTTTTCTACCTGTTAAAAAGCGCTAGTAGGCGATTCAGACTCACCGGTGGGTCCGGTTAGCCTTGCGAGCTCCGCAATCGGGCCTTTGATCGTCGATCCCGAAGGATCGACGATCAACAATCGTATCGACGATGGTGGCAGATAAGTGCCACTGAAAGCACCTACGACATTGCTTATGTTCGAAACAAGCCAACTATATTACACTGCGGGGTAGCGGCTACACGAGACCAGATTACAGCGCATGTCTGCCGCTTGCAGTTGACTACGCCCGGCAGCCCGTTACCAGCACGCCGGCTCGTCATGGCCGGGTGGAGCTCACGCGATTTATGCAACGATTCATTCCAGTCCATGCTCTTCGCCGATGGCTGCACGAACACGGATAACACCTGCCCCCTATAATGACACTCACGCGATGTGTACATCGATTAGTCAATTGCTTAGAAAATGATAATGACACTCGGGTTTTACAGAATCTGTGCACAGTTTCCAAACCGTGCACGCTCAGCAAAATTATACATTTGCGTGGCTCCAAAGCCGATTTTTCTAACTGAAGAGGCAAGAATCAGACACTGAAGTGCAGATGCTCGTGTATATGATATATTCCTGCCGCATTTTTCCCTAAATCCACAGTGAACAAGCTTTCAAAGCTTTTATGTTTTAGAAACAGTTTACCTGATTGGATGAAGTGTCCAAGACCATTAGAAATACCTTAACAGTAGCATTTTCAAACAGGTCTCCTGTTGAAAGTGGGATGTGGGTCTGGAGCGAAAACCTATCAGTACAGTTGTTGGACAAGTTGAGCTGTAAAAGCCCAGGTCAGGGGCCCAAATTGATATAAAAAGTCAAATCGTGCGTCAGTTTTAAGTGTTTACAAGATTTGCATTAAGAATTGCATTTTATCTGCATCACCGACACTCTGTGAGGCAGATAAGCTTAACCCTGCTGACGATGGGTCAGGCTGAGATCATCATGCTCAGCACGACAGGAACGGCAAATGGTCGAACATTTTTGAAACGGACAGGAAAAGTGTCGGATCGCGATGGTTAAACAGACATCGTCATAACCTTTTCACTGGAACGGTGGTGATTGCTTAGATTTTGCCTTTCGAAGTCATTTGCATGCTGTTGTGCCGCAGCTATGATGATAGTAACATCACCCACAAAAGAGACGGTAATCGCGGGGCTTGGCAGGCCACGCTGCGGCCCAGTTCCTCCGAGCTGCGGGCCGAGCTCCGCCCACCGAGATGACGTCATAGGAACGCGCCAATGGGGAGCATCTGTCGTTCCAAAATGGGCACAAGTGGAATCAGTTGATCGAACTCCGCGACGGCGAAGAGAGCGCAGGAATGGCGCACTTGAATCTTATTTGAATGACAGGAACTTTGAGTACCAATAGTGCAGTGGTTAAAGTGCTTGCGTTAACCACATCGTTAACCAACCTTCCTGCCGGGGTGAAAGGCAGGTGACGCCATATAGTCTCAGCAGCTCAGTGCGTCGTAAATCCCAAATCCCCCCCCCCACACTCGAATAACAGTTAATGCCAAGTGCTCTGTAGCTTAACACGTCATTATCCATCGCACTTTCCGCAAGAGATCGAGACCTCCCTATGCGCCGGGCATACAAGGCCGTCGCCAGCGCATCGACCGGTGCTATGCGGTACCAGGTCAGCGCTGACGACTTACTTGTAAACAAACACACTTGTTTCGCCTCTTGGTCAAGTAAGAAATGGGTTTGGGTCATGACATCATAGGTAAGAAATGGGCTTGTCGGCCAATAGGTAAGGAATCGACTTCCATTTGCTTAGATCTCGGGCTGCGTTCTATCGGCTGTCACGCGGCTGTAGTTACACTGAATCAAGTTCATGGACAGATGTGCATGCGGACGAGGCCGTGTTTGTTGCATGTTCAAATGTATGGCGTGATTGTCGGCGGCCTTTATATGTGCATGCATGGACTAAAATATACCGAGGGCCACCACGTGATGTGTACAACGGCACTGCAGCGACAGTTCTACAGCGTGAAAAATGCAAGTGCGGCCCATTCGCCGGCGTGGGCTACGGCTGACAGGTTGATAATGTGCCGGCGTCAGAGTACAACACGTGACAATATCAACGTAAAACGCCACCCTTGTTACACTGGGCTGAGTACACTGCAACCAGTAACGTACACACCGGAGTTCCGGCTGCAAAACGCCAGGCTTTATTACGTCCAGCGAGCGCGGAACACGGCCACCCGGTACGCAGCGGCCATGTTGGCTACGACTCGACTAACGCCACCGAGCGGGGCTTGTGGACGAGCGCCCAGCGTGAACGCGATCGCTGATGGACGGCTCGTCGGCCGTTGCAAAGTGTGTCAGGTCATCATCCAGAGGAAATGCCGGCTGAAATTGCGACACGTCGCCCTTGGTGCGCCGCGACGACTGCGTTGCGGTGGAGTAAGCTGCGCTAAGTGCGCCTGAGACGCTATGTTAGGCTTTGAGTGTCATGCACGGTCGCTATCTTGGAGCGTCGATTTCATGCTAAGAGCTCTGTCAGCTGCCAGGAGAACACAGATCACGGCATTCCAGGATGCGCTGTACAACGACAGCACCCGAAACCGTCAAAATTACTAAAACAGAGATTTAACTAATTTTGACTTGTCCACGGAAAGTCTGGCCAGGTACGAGATGACACCAGGTGACAACTGTCTGACCTTGATCTGGTCTAGTGAATCAAAGCGAACTCGAAGTAATCCGCTTACCCGTATTCGGCGGCAAAGACTTCCGGGAAACGTCACATCAACAAACATTTTGACGTTATTATATGCCCGTAAGAACTGGATATATGCCATTTGCTCCGATCCGACAACTGGTTCTGAAGATGTCAGGCGGGGGTGGATAAGACCTCCCTGACGGTAATGGGTTAAGAACGCCGACCGCAACTAAGAAACGTTAGGCCAGCCTTACTAGGCAACTCAGGCCCATCGATGAGTGATTTGGAACCATGGGTCTAAATCGGATTTTTAGTTTTCCGATCTCAGATCACTGCTCTGATGTGTTGGCAACCTTAAAATAATGCGCGGTGTAGTCAGTGCATATATACATTGGTTGGCGAGAAGCGCACGTCTATACCTCACCGTTTGGTCTAAAAATTGCAAAACTGAACCACTCAAATACGTTGCATGAAAAAATAATGCGCCACAAAGGAAGCTGTTAGAAAATATTCCTTGTAGAATATCACATGATGCACCGTTTGGAACAGAAAGCATGTCCAATTTTTCAAAAGTGAAACTGCAGAATTGAGAACTTGATTGTTTTAATAATATTCGTATTAAAAAATATAATTGCAGATTCAGAACCGGAGTTGAAAGGTGCACCAGACATCTTATTCAAAACTTTTGCGCAACCTATTTAAAGAAATTATCTTTTGGTCAACCTTTTCGACTTTTTTGGTCAATAACTCGTCAAGTCTGCATCCATTGAATTTTTAACTTAGTACACCATATGTGCCTTGTAATTTGCATCTAACCACCATAGAACGTTCAAATCAGACCAATTCCGAAAATTTACCACTTTTGGTCAGTCCAACCGGTCAGAGCGACATCTTCTTCGCCAATTGTCCTAAAGTTCTGAATTTGGTTTCAAACGACGCAGACTTGAAAGCAGTGCCTGGATAAACAATGTTGTATCGCTTGTACCAGAACCATTTGCAACTTTACGACCTAAAAATACCAAAAAGGTCAAAATTTTGACCGCATATTTTTGGTTGCATATGATGTCCTGTGGTCTCTTAGGTGTTTTCTTAAAGGTAATAGGTTTTTCTGCCAACAGTTGCAATCTGTATTAACTTCGAAGGCCCTAAAGGGTGAAGATAGACTTAATGAATTGATTTTATTGAGAACCTTGCATCTTGGTTTGAAAGGGCACAACCGGATTTTCAATTATTTTTATTTAACGCAATGCATGTCACCAGTTTTAACTCTTATCATCACTTTTTCCCGTTTAGTTCCCGGATTACACAACATCAGTTTTTTTGTTATGCTTTCATCTAAAATTGACCGCTCTGAAAACATTGAAAGCTTTCCGGCTACTCTCGAATACCACATCAGCTATCTTTTTACCGCGGGAAGATCTGTTGACTAGTATTCTTTCAGTGTCAACTTCAATTTATGTTCCAAATTAAGTTTCACCAATAACCGGCATACGCATGAACGGGAAAAAGACCTCCCGTGGGCTTACTGATTTTTCCCCCACAAAATTTGTTGTGGGAGCTTACCTAGAATTTCGGACATTTTAGGTATTTCCAAAGAGGGTTATTGAACGCCCTAAGACGTCGATCGAGTAAGTTAGCGGACAGGTTACTTTTATCTTAAAAACATTTTCTCCGAAATGGTTTTTTGTCAAGGTAGCATTCGAACATCTTTAAATTTAACTCAAAACCGTTTTTTAACATGATGTTAACGATTGATGAAACTTGAACCTCGATAAATTTCATGACTATGGCTCAGCCGAAGGTGATCTTAAGTTACCTTTGAAAAGGAGAATAAATCTACTACATCGAGTTTCCGAGCGAGAGCGCGTTTACCGCCGAAGGGGATAAAATCACCGCATTTCTTTTAGGCTACATATCAGACACGGGAATTTCCACACAGCTCAAAATTTGCGTACAATGGTTATCTATTATATTATATATCGTTTATTATACAAACCAATCCATTTTGCGATTGAGATCGCTGATACATGTCCGGTGTGGAACGATGTGCGGCTTCTTGCGCTATTTATCTATAAAAATAGTTTGGAAATCGGCCCATTGGTCAAGCAGCAATCGCTTTCTTAATGCTGTTTAAACGTCGAACGAAACGATCAGATTTTCAGCCTTGGCTGTGGTGGCGGAGATCAGCCTTGGCTGTGCTGCGAACGCGCCGGTGTCAATATAGTGTTGAGCGGGGACAAGGGTCCTTGCGCAGGAAGTGATGCGGAGATCTTTGTGTTGTGTTCGTTAACAGTAGGACCCGCTCAACACAGGAAGGGGGTGAAAAAGCTTCTGATTTACCGGATATGATCGGTGAAATAACCGACCCCCGTGCGAAACAATGAGTGACAAAATTGCCGAAATAAAACAAATTGCAAAAGACTAGACCACTTTGCAAGAGGCCATCCCAGTCAGATGAAACTAAAAGCTTAGTAGTGCTCTGTACTCGCTAACGCTTACAGCCGAGCTCGTGTAGAGCACATGTTGGAACGTTACCGCTTCGCTTTATGAAAAGATTCAGTCACGAGATGCTGCCAAACATAGTAGCTTTAATCAGAATAGTTTTTAGCAGGTGACAGAAATATCCTACAAGCTATACTATGTCATTGCGGACACTACAGATCGATGGTGGCACAGCGCTCTTCCAAAGCCTCTTTCCCTGGAACCAGTGGCGCCATCTCACTGTGCGGCCGCTAGTATTGTTATGCCCGCTGTACCCGCTTTTACCCGCTTGCTTTGGGTTCCAGATAAAGTAGCGAGTGGCGCGGGATTTGACGTGTGCCGCTTGAAGCATGTTTCATCAACGGCAACACTAGAAACAACTCTGGTAAGGCAGTTGTATTTCCTTCTTACCGGTTGTTTTCTTTCGTCAGAATGTAATATTCATGGCATAAAATAGCTCCGGTTTACATGCTGAGCCAATCCAGGTCAGGCCAAACCACGTCGGGCAAATCAAGGACATGGTTAAAGAATAGATGCATGCGCTGTTAGCATAGTTCGTCTGATTGGAAATTCTTTCTGGTAAGTAAGTGTTCAGTGTGTGAAGTGATACACGTCTGTGAATTTACTTGTCACATCTTGATGTATTGCATTGTGGCTTTCTATCCCAGCATGATCGCTTTGCTTGGTGACAGATATTTGTTTGTTTTAGGACAAATAACTAAAAATACAAATGTTTCAATTAAGCCCTTTTTTATCCATCGACGATACCAGCCCGGATGACAACTTTATCCTAAAGCTCTGTAATATCATACTCGCCCGACACCCTCGAAGATAAAAAGGATTTAACTGTTGTTTTTTTAAAGCAGGTAGCCAGTTTTTACAGGTCACCAGCGTTCAGGGTGTCAAACAGGCAGCAATTGTCGGTCATTATTAGGACACAGTGCATATCCAACTGATAATTGAAATACACGAAAAATACGTGTACATGTCAACAAATGCAATTAGGCAGGCATCAGGCACAACGCATCATTCATACATACAAGCGATTTTAGGTAAAGGACTCAAGTCAAGATAAAGGACGTCATCACTACCAGGCATACCATGAAACACAGGTCTTTCGGATATGTATGGACGTAACCATTACATGTGTTGCTGGGGTCCGGTCCCCAGTACTTTTGTGAAAATCGTATTGCCTTTGTGTTTTGATCCCACAACTTGTCACTGAAACAGAAGTGGACGCCAGTATCACCTGGTTGCCGTTTGTTACAGTTAATCGCATTTTGACATAAAATGAAACAAACATATCCCGTGCGTATTTCACGTCGCATGGCGCTTCGATAAGCTCCCTCTCCTCCCTTGGATGTCGTTTCGTGATTCGTTTATCTTTTTGCGAAATTACTGGCAATGTTACGCGGCCACCTATAAGGCGTGTGCAAGTTTAGAAACAAACCTAACAGAGCACGAGCTTTTTTATTTGAACATATCAGCACAGACACGGTGCTTGGACGAGCTCGGGCGGTGCTAACAACAGGAGGCTTCCGAGCCAGACCAATCTCAAAGGCGCATGGGCCTTATTTGTTCGCACATACAGACGTGCTCAGACAAGGTCAGGCGACGCTCACGCCTACGGGTAGTTGCGAATGACCGCATCCAGCAGGCGCAGGAACGCATCCTTAAAGCGCCTTGGCCCGTTGACTGAAAGTCCCCAGAACGCTGCCAGGTGGCCGGAGAGGAGCGCCTTCGAGGTGCCTCCCTGCAGCCGCATCAACTGTAGCTTGCACGAACTCCATGGACGCTCGATGCGCTGGGTGTTGGCGCCCGTCACCGGGCCGACAAAGCGGAGGGAGTGGTTGACAGGCCAGAGGCGGCAGGCCATCGGACCGCCACCGTTCGATGGCACATCAAGAAGGCCGCCGATGTCCACGTACGCCGCCCACTCATCAGAATGAATTTCCGTTCCTGGCGCCACGTTCTCCACGACCAGCGGTAGCAGTGTTAGCGCCTCGCCCTTCCACATACAAGAAGTGAAGTTCCCCGGTGGCGCGGTCGGCGAGGCCGAGCACCCGTGGGCCGTCAACACGCTGTCCAAAGTTGTCCACTCGTCGTTCCGAATGGCCGTCGCCCTGCAGCACTTGGCCTCGGTTGTGCCTGCGCTTGCCTTTGAACGAGGACGCTTGGATTTGGACCACCGAGCCCGGGCCGCCCATTTGAGGAACCTGCGCGAGCTCTTGGACCAGCAGCTCTCTTGTGTAGCTTCTCCAATCCAACGATTGAGTTTTCGGACAGCGAGATGGTGGGCTCCGCCATGCGAGATGTGACCTTGACACCCAAAGCCTTAGTCCAGGCGTAAACATTCCAAAGGACTTCGGACTTGACCAGCTTGATATTTGGCTCTCCGGATTTGTCCAAGCTGGCGGACCACGTCCCACGGTGGTTACCCCGAGCGCCGCCACCCCGTACTGCTGAGACGGCTGCTTCAGGCAGCTTGTGCGGCGAATTGTAGCTTTGGTGCGTTTATAAATTCTCTCATGATAGCGGTTGCGCGACCTGGGCAGTTTGGACGGCTGCATTATTCCCTAGGTCACGACAGACCCCAGCAACTGTGACGTGCTGAATGTCCGGGGCCACAGTCAGACTGAGCAGCCCCACCTGCAGCGGTCCAGGGCGGCCTCCTCAGTCGCACATATATTTTGGAGTTGGAACATTGAGAAATCCACAGCAATTCAACCAGATTCCGCTCAAATGTAAGCGCATCCCAGGCCGACAGCCTTTTTGCCCATTGTGAACATCTCGTTGCCTAGGAACCGTTGTATCAGAAGAGCATGCACAGAGTAGCCCGGGGCGCGTGCGACTGCCTTGTTCGATTCTTTGCGCGCACTAGTGTGTGCGTGATCTAATGTTTGCATTACAAAATCCTTGTTAGACACGTAAGATAAGCAGACTAACAGCACGCGATGCTGTTTTCTGCCCCAAGAAAAACTGTGCGCGTGTGCGGTGCATTCAACTCGGTATTCAGCAGCAACTTTCACTTGGGCCCCTCTAATCGCGAAATCCAACGTACGCTCCTGGTTCCTATGGGTGTAATGGCGCGAAGGTGCATGACACTTGAGTGACTGTAAGCAGTAGCCATACACCATTTGTGCTGTGGTATGAGCGAAATAATGGGGGAGATAATCATGTCGTCATGAAGATAATACACAAATCACAAGAAACGAACCAACATGCCTTTGGAGCCGCAAGTGGAAACGTTGGCACCAGGACGGCCTTCCCTCATCCGGTGATTCCAACTAACAGCTGGTACTACTGATCGGCAAACATAGATCTACGGCCGCAGTTGATAAAATGATTTATTCACAGCATTTCTCCCCCAATCTGGGCCGAAGTGGTGGGCGGGTGTCAAATACTCATTTATGTATATATATATATATATATATATATATATATATATATATATATATACATATATATCATAATGTATGTCAGTTTGGGTACCCCTCCTTCACTACCCTTCGTTTAGTACTTTTTCTCAGCCCAGACGGGGAGAGTGGCTCACGGGGATGGGCTGCTGATGGCCGCTGGAGGGGCCGCCGTACCTCGCACCAATCGGGTCAAGGTCGAGACTGAGCATGTTATAGTCCGGTGTGGTCTGGTCTGCTCGGGTCTCGTCTGATCTGGCCTAGTCTGAACCAAACCGGCGTGGTGCCGTGATGCGGTGCGGTGTGGTGCAAATTAGTACAGTCCAGACCTTTTTAGTCTTTTCCAATTTTTTCGCCCCTTGCCTGCCTTATCTACTCCAGTCTTCTTCAGTTTTATTTGGTCTGGGCCGCGTAATTCCGCTTTGGTTCAGAGCTCCTGTGACTTTCGAACCACTTTTGGTCCTTGCAGACCGCTACTAGAGAATTGTTATTTGTAAATAAAAAGCAAAGTAGAATATCATGTTTCCTGGTCTAACGACAATGAATCATAGCCAATGCAGTCTAGTCTATCCAATCGCAGCATAGCGCAGTCTATTCCAGCCCAATTCAGGTTCGACAGAACGGTCATGTCTGGTGGGGTCCACTCCAGGCTTTTTATGTCCCCTTCCGTCATGATCTATTTCCAATTCTAGAGCGAACATTCAAGCTGTTTGCGTTTTGTCCAGAACTGCACTTATCCTGATAACCATTGACGCACATGTGCTCACATCGTGCTGGTTTTGGAAGATAGTTGTGAAGGGTGAGACTTCGCACTGTGTTCCTTGTAAGAAGAAGGTGCCAACTTTCTAGCTCACAGTTTGTGCTGGACTTAGACTCGCGCTTGGGTGGCCGGTTGAATACCATTCGCCTGGATGGGGTGGGGTGTGATCCGCCCGATATCTCAAATCTAAGAGATCTACAGACACCAAAGGCACGGCGTAGATTAGCCTCTATGTTAACTCACATGAGGCAAACTTTGAGGTTCATAAGTCATGGTCCAGGTTAGTGTCCGAGTGTCCCCAGACTTCCTCATACAACCACCGTTTACTTAAATAAGTATCCTTAGCAAAATGCCACTGGTTTTAATCAAGGTCAGCGACCTATTGTGACCTTAAGTAGGCCAAGGTGCTCTAGAACCTTCGATGCTGCATGTGTTCTGTTGCTTGAATATACGTTAGGGATGGCGCTAGGACGTGTGTTCCTAACTATAAATCATTGACAACTATGAAATATTGACCTGAGGCATTTTAGTTGGGTGACATAATGCGACCTTTAAGGAGCTCATGGGGCGTGTCTGTTGCAGTACCTGTTAGCAATAAATTAGAAATGAATATGGGGGAATACCCCCAAAGCGAGCTTTAGATTGAAGAACGGAATACTTTCTACCTCGGACTGTCCTTCACACCTGACCCTAGGTCGATGGAATCTGTTGAAATTCTAACCTAAATGGTCCATCGACTAGGAAACTCTCAGAGATACATGGCTTCGTTCAACACTCCATTGTCGCTTCAGGTTGAACGGTTCTCTGGAAATGGCCGTCACTGACAGCCATAGTCCGACATTGACCTGCGTAGCGTGGCAAGGCGCGTGAGCGGAATTTAGGTACGACGAGGCGTTTAACATTAGGCACGTTTCAAGTGTAAAGCACGACCTGTCCCAAATGTTTCAGTTGAAGTGTCATTCCTGTAACTTCACCCATGCCAGTTCCGTTCTGCATATTCCAAGCCTCCACACACTGAATGACACAATGCTTGCGTGCTTAGTTACACAATATTCAGCCTTTAACTGCTAAATCCAAAAGACGTCTTGTGATTAAGTCTGTCCATAGTTAAAACGGCACTTTCGCCACGTGCGACGTCTTTTATGTTTGCGTATGCTGGTGGCTGTGCTGTGATTTTCGACCATGTTGCATTATAAACAAAAACAAAACAATACGCTGGAAGCTCTGAGCTAATGTTTTCCGCACCGGGCATATGTGCAAACCTGCCTTGGCTGTGCGAAATTCGAAATCGTTTATACAGCTCACTATTTACATCCTGTGACCCCAACGCGGCGTTACCACTGCTGCCAAGCAAAGAACCGCAGCTGACGCGCAAGATACTTTTCCGGTTCTCTTTTATTTTCTTCTGTCCAGTTCAGTCAAATGCGGTCCAACCCGTTCCAAATGTCAACGTTCTCTATCCGTTCATTTTCTTCCTCAGATTCTGTTTCATTCAGCTCAGTTCAGTTCAATCCATTTCATTCCATTTAAATCCATTTCATCCCCGTTCCCTGTGGCCTCCTGGCCTTTCGTTTCGTTTACATGGCCTATCTTCCCTATGGCCTGGTATTATATGATCTATTTATCGGCTATCATGCTTTTCCTGGTTCAGCCCGCTGCGAGACACAACGGTCAGGAGTTAAATGAGCGTAACTGGTTCTTTTCTATCCAGTCAGGCCTGTTTGAGTCCAGTCATCGCAGCCTGTTCCATTCCATTCCGACCCAGTGTTTGCCGCACTTTTACGATCTATCCCTAAGTGGTTCGGACGAAACAGGACTGAACGGAAAAGAGAATCTAGGGGTGCCCGTGTAACTCTCTCCTGTCATCTCGATATAGTTCTAGACGCACCTTTACTGTCTATAACTGATTGGTTCGGATTATGCAAGACTGAACAGAACGGGGAACCTGGGCATGCCCGTGTAGCTCTCTCCTGTCATCTTGGTATCGTTCTAGTTTTTTCTGGCTCGTTTTAATCCTGTGCGGGATCTTGGGATCCTTTTTATTCACCTAACGTCCGTTAAGTTGCACTGCAGCCCATTTCAATCCAATGTAGTCTATCCCAGTCGGGTACATTTGTCCCACTCCCCCTGCCCATTTGTCTCGTTCCGGTCCGGTCTAGTCTGTCGCCAGATATGTTACAGTTTAAATCTGATCCCCGTGCAGTCCCTTTAGGTCCAGTTGGCCGGAATCAGTCCCGAAAACGCAGCAGTTGTTTGGTATATCAGTGACGTCATCAACGTCAAAAACACATTCGCTTTGGAACTGACGTCATCATCAGCTGGCACGTGCATACAGAAACCACACTTCCTTGAAAAGATGCGCAACACCTGGCGCAGCACCAACGCGGGCCTCGCGCGGCTCCATCAGTACGACGTTGCAGATACCCGGCGTTGGCGCGTGCCCCACTTATTCTGATATTGACAATGTACGAGTGGATTTGGAGTGTAAACGGCATGATTTTTCAAAACAATGTCAATCGAATAATTTTCGTCTAGTTTTCAAGATAATCGTGTGATAGAAACCTACCGTTTTTGGTACCTGAAAATTAAGCGACACCTACTTGGAGGGTGAATCAGAACATAATGGGCTGCTGGGATAAACAGTATGAATTTCTGAAACAATATTCGTGGAAGAGCGCATCATCCAATTTTAAAGGAAACTATATGATTGAATTTTAAAAAATGAGAACTAAATGACATCTACTTGAGGGGTGCCCTCAAGGGGTGCACCTATGAAGTCTGTGGGATTGATGGAATCCACTAAAATTGTTCCAAGCTTCGAGTGCTCTTAGCATACTGACCCATATCCTAAAAAGCAATTATTGCAGGTGAGCACATTCTAAGAAGTTTAATTTGGAGCATGTCTGATCTTCAAAAAATGGTTGTGCACTCAGTTACTCACCTCACCTCTGATAAATGCTTGTCAGTCCAGGGCACAAAAACCTGGTTCCAGTTGGTGGAGGGGGGGGGAAGTCAGGCCTTAAATGCCTGAATGAGCCCCCTAGAATTAGAAAGTGGACATTCTGCAAGCCAGAATGGTCATGGTCAATATGGTCAGTAATGGGCCCTCTGCAGGTCAGAGCAGGCCCCACAGGACATAAGCCTTGAAATCTTCAGCCAGACCATCCAGCTTTCTAAGGTTATTCACCAATTTCAGCCTTGTTTTTTCTCTGCAAAGGCAAAGCTTCATGAGCAGGGAGACATTTAAGGTCAGTAGGGAGGCATCTGTCTCCACAGGGTAGATGCCAAAATGCAAGCTGGGGACAGGCTAGTCAGAATTTTGAGTGTGAATCAATGGCTCATAGTGCACCAGGGTTTGTATTCATCTGTGTTTTGCTGCTGCTTTTCAAAAGGTAATATTTTAGGGTCAGGTTTAAGATTTTTGGTTGAGCTTAAGGTATAACAGAAACAAACTAAAGTTTTCTGCCAAAACAATGTGCCAAAAACAATGTGGCAACAACCATTAAAAGCATACCATAAAGCCTTAGCATCCCCTGTAAACAAAACCAAGTCACAGAATAGAGACTGTTCTTTTGGGCAGTTGTTATCAGAGCCCATCCACTATCTGCTGTGGATGGGAGGAAGGGGAGGCCTACTCGTGGTGGCGGCCCACCCATGACCGTCATGGTCACACCCACTTCTATTAAGTTTGTGATCATTTTGAAGAGATCTTGCCCATTTTCCGCAGTTATTTTTCCTTTATTGGGTGCATTGTTGAGTGCAGCAACCTGCCTTCATTTTAGCTGAGATTGGGTTAGCAGTAAATGTTTTAACAAGATTGGACTCCTTGTTAAACTTGTGCCCCATGCTTAGGCCTCCATAAGTTAAGGTAGTAAGTCATGGTAGTAGATAACTGCAAAAGGCAATTAACAAACCCTGTTGATGCCAGCTGCTAAGAAAGAAGTAACTTGCTTTCCAGAACCGTTTTGGGCGCACAGTTTCCCAGGTAGACAAGGCAAACAAGTGTTTGTCCTTTAAATGAGAAAGATTAAATCTCCCATTCCATGCCATGTTCACAATCAGTATAGTAGACCAGTATGCTGGAGTGACACAGGTTTTATGGCGAAGTTTATGTGCCCACTGCTTTCACGTAACGCCGTAGCGTGATGGCACTATGAAGCAATGACAGAAACTGTCCAGGTTACAATAGAAACAACAATATTTTCACTGTTCCATATGTTTGGAAAGTGTAGGGCATTGGTGCAGTTGCAAGTTTTGCCTCTTTTTTGAAAAGATGTAGAGGCATTGTGTACTGGATAAATGCAGTCACTTTAAGCACCTTTGCTGCGTTTTCTGCGTTTGTGTATGTGTGTGGGGGGGGGGGGGAGGAGAATACATTTTGGAAAGAAGACTAACCAGAGTCCCATTCCCTTTTCAGACAGTGCGTCACAGAATCGTCAGCAAATGACGAAAATTGGTAATCGTGTAAAATGTAGACATTCTATATATTTCACTTTCATTTAATGATGACATCGACATTGACCTTGCAAACCAGTGCAGGTTGGCTGCATGAGTGGCGTCTCGTCTCTGATGGGGACGTTGCATCTGCCACATCACTCATGACATCGTAACTGCAGTATCACGCCGAACATAATCGCAATGTCCGACCTTCACTTTCTGAAGAGGAGGCGTTTACAGCCTCAGAATCTGGCAACCAAACTGTATTTGCGCGAGATCGGCGGCCGTCGTCCACGGCAACCATACCGCTGCCACCGCACGTTCTATGTCAACGTCTTCCCGAACTACACGGTGCAGGCCGTGGAGAAGCCTCCGTGCACGCTGCGCAAGTTCACGCCGGACGGGCGGCACGTCATCGCAATCTCGGGAGACCAGCAGAGTGTGGAGGTGTACCGGTACAATGGACCCGCGGCGGCGGCGGCGCTGCTGCAGGGTTGCGCCGGCGACCTCCTGGCCGACGCCGGGCCGGCCGCCGACGCCGCCAAGCGTCGCCTCTTCTCCAGCTTTTTCACAGCGCTGCGCAGCGTGCGCGTAGCACCGCAGGGCGAGAACCTGAACCGGGAGTGCTCGCTCTTCACCGACGACGGCGTGCACGTGATCGTCGGCTCGGTGGCCATGGTGACGGACGCGCACGAGCAGCAGACGGCCGGCGCCGCGTCTCGAACCAACGAGTGGGTGGCGCCCGGCGCGCGCACGCCGCTCGAGAACTACTCCCTGCACGTGGTGGACATCGGGCGCGGCCGGCTGTGCGACACGATCCACTTCAAGCGCGACAAGATCTTCACGTCGCACAACCAGGGCCTCTACTTGTATGGCGACACGCTGGCCGTGCTGTCCGTGCAGCACCAGACGATTCACATCTACAGCGTGACGGAGCGCGGCTCCATCATCCCCGTGCGCACGATTGGCCGGTTCTGCTCGGACGACGACGAGCTGTTCTACCAGGTGACGGTTCCGCCTGGCCACATCCAGCCGCCGGGCGGGTGAGTAGCGCACGTTCCCTGTTGGCGCATGCTCTTTACTTCGAGAAGTTTTTCTTTCTTTTTGTTGATCTACTCCATCGAGTGGTGTTTCCACTGCAACCCCTCGCACCAGACACGCGCATGTCCTGCATCCATGTGAATGCAGGGAATGCGTGCGCCGAATGCGTCGAATCAAATCGCAGTGGGTTTTTCAGAGCGGGTGCCCGCTCGATCTGCAGCGGCATGTGCGTGTACGCACCACATTCGCGTGCTAGTTTTTAGGGCGGAGAGGTGTAGGTGCGGCGTGCACACGGCGGCTCGAATCGCGTGTTTCCCGCACCTGTGTGCGGGTCCAACTATTGATCGTCCCAAATCTGACCTTACGCCCCAGTTCGATGAGCGATGATGTCCAATGAGCTGTGGGGAATTTCAGTATTCCGCAATTATCCAGCCGTGTTGTTCCCGAAGGACATATGGGGTCTTTGAGGCACCTCTGTTTATGGATAGCCAGTCTATCGTTTTAAGCGCTTTGCGACCGGGCATCAGATTAAATGCAGGTTACGTAGAATGACAGAGCGCATCCGAGCCGTCACATCCGTTGTCTCGAAGGGAGGAGTTCGTCTGCGGCCTGAAACACCGGCTGCTGGCATTCCTGTACCAGCGAGCCGTGCGCATCAGCGAGGAGGAGGGCAGTCCTTACGAGCTGCGCCGCTTCTACCAGTACTTCAACAAGTTCCGCTCGCTGCGCATGTGGAAGATGCAGCTGCTGGACTCGCATCACCTGCTCATTCGCTACGCCAGCGAGGAGGTGAGCCGTGACGGGGGTGCCGGCTGCACACCCTCCACTCAGATTAGAATGCATCAGACGCGATGTATTATGGTAGGTACACTGGGGAGCATACTATCCGAGCTAAGCAGACCACATCCTGTCCTAGCTCAGCGGACCTTACCCTTTCCGAGCTCAGCAGACCACATCCTGTTCGGGCTCAGCTCCAGACTGGTCAGATTGATCACGCCGTTGATCGAACTGATAGAATGTTGATTAGTCGTGCATTGATCATGTCTATGTGCTTAGTTTCAGCGCTAAGTTTTACCAGCTATGACGCTGGTATGACGCTTGTTATCCATCATCCAAGCTGCTGTCGACCGCCGAGTGATATGTGTGGAAGTGACGAACTATTCTGATACTTCTTGTCAGGGGTGCGCAAAGATCTCTGACTCGTCTGAGTGCTGGCCACTCCCTCCCGGGTCCTACGCACGGTGTTAACCCTTCCGCTTCTCCACCCAGGTGGTGACATTCCGTGCAGAGCACAACCAGCAGCCGTCGGTGTTCGTGGTGTACAACATGGTCTCGAGCCGGGTGCTGGCTGTCTTTGAGAATACGTCGCCCCAGCTGCTCTACATCTACGAAAACTTCTGCGACAACTTTCGCAATGCCCGTCTCTCGGTCGACTCACGCTACACGTGCTCACCGTCCAACAACATCTATGCCAGGTCAGTCAGACAACTCTTGTGCCTCAGGGAGCCGTTTTCCGTGTTCCAAGAAACGCTGCTTGAAGAAGATGGAGATCGAGATAGAGACATTAAGTATTTACGTATATATATATATATATATATATATATATATATACACATATACACACACACACACACACACACACACACACACATATATATATATATATATATATATATATATATATATATATATATATACCACCTTGAACTACAATTCTGACTAGTTTGATAAGTATACTTGATCTGGTTGTCGATAATTTGGAAAACAACGTAGGGCAAATTCTCGTTATCATCCATATTAAAGCGTTTCATTCAACGTTTCGGCCGTAAAGCGTCATGATTCAGCAACCCGCGGATTGTCGCTACCAGGCATAGTAGGCCTGATGATCGTAAACATCAGCCTCTCAATGTACGCATCCAATGCAAGCCGACACTCCTCGGTGTCAACCAGCCACTGCAGGCTGCTAGCCCGGCACCACTTCGGTAGCACTGGTAAGAAGTATTTATTTACTGTGCCGGTTTACTTTTTTACGATTTATTGGGTACGGATTTACTGTGCCGAGGCGTCAGGATCTTGAATCTATACAATATATATATATATATATATATATATATATATATATATATAATATTTCATGATAATCCCCAATTTGTCCGCAAAACATTTGTCGTGGAAGCGCCTGTCATGCCCCCTACCAGCGCGATGTGTAGCAGCCGCGTGTGGCAACCGTGTCACAGCCGTGCGTCACAGCCGTGTGTAGCAGCCGTGTGTGGCAGCCGTGCGTGGCAGCCATGCACCACAGCCGTGTATGGCAGCCGTGTGTCACAGCCGTGTGTAGCAGCCGTATGTGGCAGCCGTGTGTCACGGCCGTGTGTGGCAGCTGTGTGTCACATTCGTGTGTGGCAGCCGTGTGTGGCAGCCGTGTGTAGCAGCCGTGTGTGGCAGTCGTGTGTCACGGCCGTGTGTGGCAGCTGTGTGTCACATTCGTGTGTGGCAGCCGTGTGTGGCAGCCGTGTGTGGCGGCCGTGTGTCACATTCGTGTGGCAGCCGTGTGTGCCAGCCGTGTGTAGCAGCCGTGTGTGGCAGTCGTGTGTGTCAGCCGTGTGTGGCAGTCGTGTGTAGCAGCCGTGTGTGGCAGCCGTGTGTCACAGCCGCGTGTGGCAGCCGTGTGTCACGGCCGTGTGTGGCAGCCGTGTGTCACATTCGTGTGTGGCAGCCGTGTGTGGCAGCCGTGTGTAGCAGCCGTGTGTAGCAGCCGTGTGTGGCAGTCGTGTGTGTCAGCCGTGTGTGGCAGTCGTGTGTAGCAGCCGTGTGTGGCAGCCGTGTGTCACAGCCGTGTGTGGCAGTCGTGTGTCGCAGCCGTGTGTGGCAGTCGTGTGTAGCAACCGTGTGTGGCAGCCGTGTGTCACAGCCGTGTGTGGCAGCCGTGTGTAGCAGCCGTGTGTGGCAGTCGTGTGTGTCAGCCGTGTGTGGCAGCTGTGTGTGGCAGCCGTGTGTGGCAGCCGTGTGTCACAGCCGTGTGTGGCAGCCGTGTGTCACAGCCGTGTGTGGCAGTCGTGTGTAGCAGCCGTGCGTGTCAGCCGTGTGTGACAGTCGTGTGTAGCAGCCGTGTGGGACAGCCGTGTGTCACAGCCGTGTGTGGCAGTCGTGTGTAGCAGCTGTGCGTGTCAGCCGCGTGTGACAGTCGTGTGTCGCAGCCGTGTGTGACAGCCGTGTGTCACAGCCGTGTGTGGCAGTCGTGTGTAGCAGCCGTGTGTGGCAGCCGTGTGTCACAGCCGTGTGTGGCAGTCGTGTGTAGCAGCCGTGTGTGGCAGTCGTGTGTAGCAGCCGTGTGTGTCAGCCGCGTGTGGCAGTCGTGTGTGTTAGCCGTGTGTGGCAGTCGTGTGTAGCAGTCGTGTGTGGCAGCCGTGTGTCACAGCCGTGTGTGGCAGTCGTGTGTAGCAGCCGTGTGTGGCAGTCGTGTGTAGCAGCCGTGTGTGTCAGCCGGGTGTGGCAGTCGTGTGTAGCAGCCGTGTGTGGCAGCCGTGTGTGGCAGTCGTGTGTAGCAGCCGTGTGTGGCAGCCGTGTGTCACAGCCGTGTGTGGCAGTCGTGTGTAGCAGCCGTGTGTGGCAGTCGTGTGTAGCAGCCGTGCGTGTCAGCCGCGTGTGGCAGTCGTGTGTAGCAGCCGTGTGTGGCAGCCGTGTGTCTCGCGGAGAACAGTGTAATGCTGGCGCCAGTGCCGTCTCCAGCGGCCGTGCACCGGCCGCACGTGACGGCCCGCTCATCCCGCCGGCCAGGCACGTGCAGGCGCGCTTCAAGCACACAATCGAGTCGGCCCGGAACGGTAGCCCAATGGAGGCGACGCGCCGCCTGCTGGTGCAGCTGCCCATCTCCGGCCAGTCGTACGCCTCCAGCCCCTACCTGGACATGCAGCTGTTCAGCTACGACGAGAAGTGGGTGTCGGCCATGGAGCGACCCAAGCCCTGTGGCGAACAGCCCATCAGGTGAGCGCTGCCAGATGGCAGCACGCGGCACAGTCACGTGCGGGGAAGCGGATGCTGGTCGGGAGAGCGGCGCAGCGAGACAATGCCCTATCTGATGAGGCTCGCGGGAAACGTTGGGGTGTAGCAGACGATCAAGTGTACTGAGCTAGGAAATATCAGTTGACCAGGCATATCTGTATGGGGAAACAGAAGTGCATGAAGATAGTCCCGCTGGCTGGAAAAAACCGGACTACGAGAGGGAGGAGGGGGGGGGGGGGGGGCTCGCTGAAATGCACCAATTAAATAGGCAGAATAGGCTTCGGCAGTGACAACATATCATCAACTGAACCCCACAGAAGGAAGCGTTGCATCTGGGGATGCCCCACCTCCGCATGTTGCCCCATTCACATGTTAAGCAAGATGACGTTTTCCAAGGGCCGGACGATCTTTGGACCGATCCGTCCGATGTTTGGGACCACCGCCTCCGTGTTCTGTGCGTATACCCAGGGATCAGGTATGGGGCCGCCACCACCGTGTGTTGTGCATATTGCGGCGTGTTTTGTGCGTATGTCTAGGGATCAGTTATGTGTCCGCCTTTGGTTCTGTCAAGCCTATAGCGCGCGGTCTCCGTGCGAGTTGCCCGTCCGCCCGGGGTGTCTGCCGCAATTACTTTATGGTCCATGGAGGAGGGGGGGGGGGGGGGGGGGGGGTGGCAGAGCAGTTACGGTCCCATGCAGGATGTACCAGTCGTTTATGGGCCCAGCCGGTGTAAGCCACATTAAGGACCGCGAGAGTCATCGTATGTGGTCAGGACATGTCAAGCTGACTTTCCAGGTTGCGTACCGCACCACGCCGACCGTCGCTCGCATGCGGGCAGGTTTTATTCGCGCGACTCTGGCCTGCTGAGGTTCCGGATCCACGCGGGTGTCAGCGGCCGCTCGCCGCCGCCCCCGGCCGGCGCCTCGCCGCGTCGACTGGTCGCCTTCATCTTCCACCCGACCGACCCGTTCGCCATCAGCGTGCAGCGCACCAACGCCGAGTATGTGGTGAACTTCCACGTGCGCCACGCCTGCAGCTGAGAGGCGGTTCTCGCTCCTGGGCGGCTGGACAGCCGAGCACGCGCGCGGCGCGGCCAACCACGGCCGACCGCGGTGTTATGTGCGGATGTCATATACACGATACACTTCGTGATAGCTTGTTACGAAGCGGTGATAGCACGTGTTGCGCAGCGGTGATATACATTTGTTTTTTACAGGATTTATACGAAATATATTTGCGCATCAGTGAAACGGATGTGAGTCATCGCAAGCCGTCAGCACAGATGGCGATACACAGAACAGTGCCTGGAGCGGCACTGGTAGTACAAATATTCCAAGCCGACTCAAGCCAATTGATGTCGCCGACCCACTAGGATTGGACGAAATGTCTATTTGGTTTTCTCTAGTTCTAAACAATAATCTGAGAAAATTAGTATGTTTAGGAGCACCGTTTTTGAGTCGTAGCGTATTCTGATTTTTCGTCCTGATTCTCGTCTCTGGTTTGCATGGTGAGAAAAATAAATTTTTAAGCAGCTGCATCTAGAACATTAATTATCAGAGACCCAACATTCAACGAGGCGATAGGTCGTAAGCTCGGCTACATTTTCGTGCCAATACGCCTAACATGTAGGACATAGTTACGTGAATTATTCGTTAGATTTTCAAATTCAGCTAGATTTTTGGTTCCCGGAAAATGTGCCGGGCGCATCCATACTGATTTACCTAAATCTGCCGCAGGCAGCCAACATCAGCCCGATTGATGGAACGTCTAACTCGTTGCCGCCTGAGTGTGAGCCTTCTACATACTCTGACGGCCCGTCACCTCCCAGATCTGCATGACAGCCCGGTGAAGCCAGGTTCAGAGTGTTGCTTTCCGGAGCTGCAGGCCGAGCTGAACAACTTCACTGAGAAACTGAGGCCCACCCAGGAGAGGGAAGGGAAGGGCAAGCCAAGCGGGCGCGTACTGAACAGTGGAACCGGGCGCAGCTCCGCTCAGTCACCTGCCCAGGCCCGCCCGCCTCCCCGTCACGCTGTTCGGGATCATCAGCTCGATAAAAAATGTCGGTGTGGTACGACCCGCGGCACGGGACTCCAGAACACTGGCGATGCGTGTTTCGTGAACACGGTGCTGCAATATCTGAGCAACACCCGCGGCCTGCATGACCACATCCTATGAGACGATTTCTCGAGAGGCATCAAGGCGACCACCTGCGCCATGAAGGGTGCCCTCATCAGGGCATTTGCCACGCTTATGCGCGACCTGTGGAAGAGCCCAGATGGGGTGATCGGACGCTGACCACCTCTCCATTTAAGGTACAATGCCAGCGGTTTGCGGCCCGATTCACGGGCTATCAGCAGCAGGACGCGCAAGAGTTCCTCAGATACCTGCTGGAGGGCTCGCACGAGGACGCCACCCGTGTCGACAACCAGCCCAAGCCCAAATCCACCCGCATCCACAACAGCCTCAGTGCCACTCAGAAACCGCTGGAGGCTTGGAAGCGTCTCTTGTCCCTGCAGAACTCGGGAAGTTCTTTGACCTGTTCGCCGGAGAACTCAAGTCCACGCCTCGGTACACGGTGCGCGGCCGCGCGCCAGTGACGTTTGACCCTTTTTGGAACCTGAGTCTGCCCATCCATGACCGGCCGGGTGTGCTTGAATGACTGCCTTGACCTTTTTACCAAGGAAGGGGTTCTTTAAGGAGAGGAAAAGCCCCCGTGCTCCACGTGCCGGAACTGTCAAAAGTGCTCCTAAATTGATAAATTTACGGCTTTACAGCAAACAGCTACAGCAACCCGAAGGAAGTGGAGATTCTATCTTGATTCTCCCAGTTCCACAACCAGGTTCTAGCAGCACTTCACGTCGTGGTAAAGGCTAATTCGTTCTTATTATCAACCTAAAAAATTCGCAGGGGAAATATATCACCCATGGTAGCTTTTGGCTTCAGCTTCAGGAAAAGGGTGCAACTTAAATCGAAAGAACTAAAAAGAAACGAAACAAGGCTTCAACGAAACCCACACGGAACGATCAGCCCCTTGGAAATCAAATGGTTCCAAATGCGATCATTGCTTGAGGGCATTATCGCCGCGAGAGGGCCTTCCGTTAGCCCCAGCACCCGTCTCTCTCCCTTACCAAGGCTTCGGCTGCACGGCCCCTGGTCGGTGGCAGATCCTTTCTTCCAACGTACTTTCAAGTCGCCTCTCTTGACAACACTACGAGCGCGCGCGCGCGCACACACACACACACACACACACAAAACACCAAAAGTGCACAAGACTTTTATTCGGGTCCATGAACGTCAAATACTGAAGTCTTGGCTCACAGCAGGCGAGCCGCGAAAGAGGCGGTGCTAACCACGCGGCAGCGTTGCCACCTTCGCCGTACTTCCGATGCCTCCGCGGCGTCGCCGCTCGTCGACGCCGCCTTGCCTTCCCGAGCGTTGTGACCCGAGGACTTTTGCTTGGTGTCTGTTATCACTGGACTATCGACCACAGTTCAAAACCGGCCGCAACAGCCAACACGTACATTGTACTGTACTTAACGACGCGCGCATGGTCCTGTAGCCCTGAGATAAGACCGCTTGTGGTATTGCGGCGTTCAGGTGACAGGCCCAGTGCGTACAGACACATATTCACACGATCCACCATCCCGACGTCTGTGTCAGACCAGACCCTCTCCCCCCCCCCCGCGTCGCCAGCCACCGATCCTGGAGGCACAATGAAGGTCCTGCTCATCGCTGATACAGACACATCGACCCCTCGGCCGCATCCCCGGCGTGACGTCAGAGCGCAGCGCGACCGGCGCCGCCCCGGCGGGCCGACGCGCTGATATGCTCTGCTGGCGATCCAACTCGGACTGCGCGGCCTGCCTTTCTGCCTTTCACAGCCTTATCGGAAACGCTTCAATCACACAAAAACAAGACGCGAGGTCTGTACAAAATATACATCTTCCATCCTAAAGCCCAACTACTATCGAAACCGCCCCGCGTGGGGCCACGCCCCGCTGTAGAGCATACGGCGTGGGTTGTGTCAGAGAAGAAAATGGCTGCTATCGACGACCGACCAGACCGTGCGTTCTTACCCCATCTCACACCCAAACGAACTGGTCTTGAGCAGCTATTTTCATACAATGATGGCATGCCGAGCAAAAAATGTACAAAACAAGAAATCCATGGAAGCCCACGGGGAGTCCCTCTCACGATTGGACAGTCGTTGGGCCGAATGTCACCAATAGTTTGGTTTGGTTTGGGTCGAGTTCGAAACCACGCCAAAACCTTACACTACTCACGCTTCACGGCCACGTCGGCGAGCAATCATCACTGTTCAACAATCGGTAACGGGGGAGTCACTTCACCTCTCCGCTCAGGTACCTGGTGCAGACGCTCGTCGTCACACCACCGGCGCAGCTGAATACGCACCGCAGCGAACCACACGGCCGGCGTCAGACCAGTCACGACCACGTGCTTCTGCAACGTGCTGACAGCCAGCGCGCCGAGCCGACGGGACAAACACCGCAGCATCCCGCACGCCTGCACCAGCTCACGCAACTCTCCAGAAACAGCCGTCTCAATGTCAAGACGCCAGGTCCGTCCATTTGCCGCGCCGCCTGGTCTCCACGAGATGAGGGTGGTCGGAAATTTCTCGTGCCGCGGCGCCAGTGGTGCCGACTAATTAATGTCGCTTCGGGCCGAGCCGCCGCTGAATACTCGGGTATCCCGCGCAACAACGCGTTGGCCAAGACCTGTCAGCGCATGCCATTATTTGTTTAGTTGCGGTTTTTCCCTGACTTTGCCGGTGTTTTTTGTTTGTTATGCGCAACTAACGCCGTCAACCAAAGCCGTTCATCAGCCAAGGGACATCTAGTCTGCTCTAGTGTTTTCAAAATTTATGAAAACGTTCTTTGTTCGTTTTTTGGCATTGTTGTACACATCCCCTTCCCGTTTTTGAGACAACATGCATATTGTAGTTGGTTCAAGGCTTCAGCATCCCCTTTTGAGCGCCGCTTTAAGTGTCAACGATGCCCAACAACCAAGGAGAACAGGCAGCTAGGTAGAGGGCCTCCGTACGCGTGCGCAAAATGGAGACCTTGCGCGAAGCACTGCAGCGGGAAGACAGCTCTGAAAACCCGATTGACTGACTGAACAACCTGGTACAGCACCTCCAACTGACAACTAGCGCTGTAGGTGTCTCCACCTGTGAGGAACTACAATTCGGGGAGTGGCAGGACAGCACCGCCAGGTCCTACTGGTACCAGGGAGACATTGGTTACCGCCAACAGCCCCTGGTGGGTCTCCTGGCCGTGCCGCAGAGGCTGCTGAACCCCAGAGCAGCTCTCTCCGCCCTGGTCTCACGTCATCCTGGATCAGTCCAATCGGACCTCAGCCAGTGCTGTGAAGCACTAACCCGGGGTGCAGCTCGGGACCTCACATCGCGCGAGGCGACATACAGACTAGATATTCCTCAACCGGTGGACGGCTCTGGCTGATGGCGTTAGCTCCACATGGAAAATAAAACATACCGCGCAGTCAGGGAGAAGCCGCAATTTAATAGATAACGCTATGCGGCTAACAAAACTCCGGCACCGATGCACCACGAACTGGAGCGCCTAACCAACGCACGAGCAGAACTTAAGACCGCTGTTGTACTGGTGTACAGATGAGACGGTCAACCTCTGACGGGAAAAACAGAGTCTGAACACGTCCCCGCAAGGCGAAGTAAAACTAGTGCTACCTCAAGCTAGTCACCTGGTGCAACAAAACTATGTGGACTCGTGAAAACATCATTGCTCAACCCTACTGGTGGAACTACGCTAAGCGATCGCTGCCTACGCTGCGCGAGACAACCTGTCTCTAGAATGAAGCGAGGCGAAACATTCTTTCTTCCAAAGATGGACGATCTACCCCAAAACATAACGCTGCTTGGTACTACGGACTGTACAAAACATCATGAGGTCAGGAGGGGCGCCACTGTTGCCAAACTGATGACGTCACGAGAGCATCGTCAGCCGACGTCCGATCGCTGACGGCGCAGGCGGACCGGAGCGTCCAGGCCGAGTGGAGCGAGCCGGAGCAGGCGGGCCGAGTGTGTGGTGGACCGGAGCAGGTGGAGCGAGTGTGTGGTGGACCGGAGCAGGCGGACCGGATCGTCCGGGCCGAGTGGAGCGAGCCGACGCGACCGGCGTTCCCCGCCCCGGCCGTGCGGCAGCGGCTGCGGCTAGGGCTGGGGACGCACCATACACTGCGGGGTGCTGACCGGGCCGCGGCGCTGCCGCCAGCCTGACGCCGCGGCGCTGACCACCAGCCTGACGCCGCGGCGCTGACCACCAGCCTGACGCCGCGGCGCTCCGAATCGCGGTGCGCCCGAGGCCAACAGCACGCCCCGCTCAGTGGAGGGGGCCGGTCGGCGGCGGGGAGGTATCCGTGGCGGCAGGTACTCGAGTGGCTTGTCGGAGCACGCCCTCCGACCGCCTATGAGAGGCTGGCGTGGCGCCGTCCGCGCCCGGTCTGAATCTTGGCGATAATGTTGCAGATCTTCAGCGCCGGCCCCAGCTTTAGGCCCATGTACTTCATCATGATGTCGGACGTGAGCAGCAGCAGCGCGTTGCCGTCAATCTCCTGCAGGGCATCACGGGACACGCTGTCACTATACCACATGCCGAGCGTGTGGCCACACGGCCAACCACTGCGACCATACCAGTGTAGCGGCACGGGGTCAACATCACGCCGGGGTCACCAATGTCGCGCACGCCACTGTCTTCGGCGACGAAAGAGAAAACGCGGCAGTAGTTGCCCTTTGTTTTCTTCAGTTAACAACCCGAGCCCCCGTGCAGTGCGACACAAGCGTTATCCCCCGCACCTCAGGACTCGGGCTGTCAACCGGCTGGTTACGGCAGAGTGGCCGGGACTAGCACCGCTACTGCTAGCACCCCGACACGTGGCGGGCATTGCAGTCAGTCCTCGTAAGGAGGGGGGGGGGGGAAGGGTACAAGGTTGGCAAACGGGCCCCTGATGGCGAAACGACCCCTGCCCCCAATACAACACAGTAACTGGATATGACCGACTTTATTTCTAGGGGGCACTTTCATCGCTTTATTTTTACTTTCACTTTCAACTGGAACGATAGCCAGAAACCAGCGGAAGATGCACTTGTTTCTATTTTTAAGTCAATAAACTGAACGAACCAGGTGTTAAATGACTGTATGGAACAAACCCAGGACGGTTTTTACGCAGCAATGTTTCAGCGGTCTCTCTATAGCACTCAGGGGCCTACCGGAAGTTTTTTGGGCTCCACAAGGATACTGAGCGTAGCGTAGCGAGCGTATTGTCAGCGGAGACTGCAGATCGAAATGGGCTCAAAAAGTGGTTTTAACGTGACCAGCCTATGATCACATGAGAATGTCCGACCCTCCTTCAGAATGGCAGAACGCCCTCCCTTCACCTGTCTTTTTGTAAACTCTCGTCGTCAGTTAGATCCGCTTCCATTGTCAGAAGACCCTGACCAACGTAAAATGCGCTCTGCCATTCGGGGTCCTGGGTCCCTCCCGCAAATCCCGGGCCCCAGCCTTTTTTTCCCAGCCAGCCTCGTCTCTGCTTGGGAAGTGGGTCCCCTGGCCACAAGTGGCCTCTGGCCGAAACTGAAGCTTGTGTTGTCCCAGGGAGTCCCCGTTCGGCGAAGAGACCCCTTGACTGACAAGTGAGGGCCTGGCCCTGCGACCAGGACCCCCTAATACGACACCCTTTTGGGGTCTTCGGGTCCTACAACGTCCAAGGAGGGGGCTCGTGCCCTCCCCCCTCCGGGACGCGCCTGTGGACGAGCCAGGCCGGTGGCCCAGTGTGATGCCTGATCCCTATTGTCCGAGCCCCATCACTCACGTGCTTCTGGAAGAGCTCGGCGTACTGGCCGAGCGTGGCGTCGTGCTGGGATATGTAATGGATGACCTCGTCGATGGTCCAGGTGTGCGGGTCGACCGAGAGCAGGGCACGAGTAGGCACCTCCGAAGTGGAAGTGGCCGCTTCATCCTCCTCTGCAGCACACAACAGCACCAGTGACGCAAGCGCAGGGAGGGTACATCGGCTTTACTTTACGCGGTGCTACTTAAATGATAATGGCAAGGAGCTTTCGACACATCGGTATGCAGTGAGTCTCATCGCCTTCAAAACCACAACAGGCTAAAAGAAGCGGTCCAACCGGACGTTCTCACGCTTTCTGAAGTTATTTCGTGCGCTGAGGTCGATTATGCAGCCATTTTAGCGCACCAGCTGGACGGAATCCAAGAAAAGGATAAACCTTGGGATATGCTAAGCAAAACAAGCTAAGGGCGATTGCACCATTTACTAGTATTTGGTCATTACTTGAGGTGGAACCGTGAAACAAACCCCGCTGAGTTGCTTGTCATACAAAAGGAGGCCAACAGCATCCATGAGTAAGGTTTAAACCAACTTTTGACTCCGCTGGTGAGGGCAATAACCCCAGTTTTGGGGAGCATTGTAAACTGCACTTTTGAATAGTTACAAAGCAAACACTTAAGAAGGTAGAGACTTCGCTAGCCAACGGAAGCTCTCTATAACACATTCTCAAGTCATTGGCAAAGCCGACGCCTTCTGCGGTGAATTGATCAGGTCAGGTCGCCCAGTGCGACACCAGGTCTGAATGGTATGAAAGCTTTTGAAAGGAATGGCATTTAAGCGTACCAGTTGGACATAAAAGACGATGCGGCCCGTCTGACGTTCCGAACCAGCGCCCTTAATATCCTCAGATATGGCACAATCCCAAAAGGTCAGTCGAAGTCAACAGAGGCTAACCCCGGTCAGTGAACTCAGTTGACTTTAGGTTTTGTCATTAAAAACAAAACATTGTTTGCGACCCATACCCATTTTTACGAGAGTTACCTTCAGTGTCATTACCTGGCATTAGTCGAGTTTAATAGTTGTCTTTATGCACAGATAATACAAACAAACAGGGGTGTAAAAGATGAGCATACACACGCCACGAGGATGTAGGCCCGGAACACGTGAATAGGGTTCTGATCGATAACTTCGGTGGCATTCTCCCAAATTCACTGCATTTCGGCAGGCTGCCTGAACGTTTCCGGCACTCGAACGGGCCAGAACACAAATATTTGACAGCGTCTGTGGATTACGGCATTGGCTGCGCAACCATCAAACAACACACCCCGTGATGGGCCCTAAGCTACCCACCGGGCCTAGGGCAGGGGCGCCCCACGTCTGAGCTGTACCCTTGGTTGTGAATTCTCCAGATATTCAGCTGACGGCACGCGGCACGCGACATGCGCCACCGGTCAATTCGAAAACGGCACCAGGACCTTCCGCCGCGCCGGCGCATCAGATGGCGCCGTTCGTGACGCATTCTGTTCGTGCATTTCAGCGTAACGCGGTCCGAGGCTTGGACACATCTGACCCCGCTCGCTCCCCCCCCCCCCCAACCCACACAACAGATACGGACAAAAATTTGATCCTGAACTTTTCTCACCGATCGCCGCGCATGAAATCTGGGCTCATCAAAATAATTTTAACTACGTCAATATCCAGCGACATATGAGTCTACTGCTTTGCCCCACGCCGCTCCAGCGTGACTGACCTGGCGACGTTGGGCGCTGTGCGATGGCGTGATGCGGCTCAAGCGCAACTGACCTGGTGACGTCGAGTGCCGCTTGGCGGCGTGGTGCGACTCGGGCGTGCTGGAGCGCGGCCGCGAGGCGCGCCAGTCCGAACTGTGCGACGACCAGCGCCGCTTGGCCGCCCGGCGCGAGGGCGGCGGCTCTGTGGACAGCGGCCCGCTGTCAGCCGCCTCCCAACCAGCACGCGACGCACCTGATCAGCGCGCACACTGACCAGCCAGCCGCCCAGCTGGCGGCAGGTGTGCCGCGACTCCGACACCTCACAAACACTGAACGGATCTGGGCACTGTAAGTCGACATGAAATTCAGATGCTTCCCCTTCTCGGCCATTTTCGCAAGCTGTCCAATGTCGACGCATGCGCAGCCAGTGAGACGGGCAGATGCACAGCGAAGGCGCGAGAATAACCCAGTTACTTGCACCCCACGGACTGCCGAGCCCATACCGCAGACAACAGGGAGGGCGATGGGGCGGGGGGGGGGGGGGGGGGGCAGCAGCTGGCCGCGGGTCGCTCTGCAGCGCTCGACCCACCAGGCGGGTGTTCTGGCGACCTGTGGCGGGCGCGGGAGGCGCCGCCAGTGGCACGGGTCGCCGCCGACGCCGTCGTCTTGGGCGGCACCTTCGCGCACTTGCTGCAGCCGGCGCCGTGCGGTTCGGCCGTGTAGAAGTTCTCACAGCACATGAGCTCCTCGAACAGCGCCTCGAGGAAGGTCCACAGTTGGGTGTCCTTCTCGATGGCTGGCAGACGGGCGGTCAGCTGCTGGCCGCCGGAGCCGGCTGACGCGACAGGGACCGGTCAGCGTCGCACTCACATCACTGCTGCAGCCAGGACACAAGGCACAGCAAGCACTCCACAGGCACATAAAAACTTCACGACATGGAGTTCGTTATATAGTACAAACCTGCACTCGGAGTCCATGTAAAAAATAGGTGCGGCGGATTTCTTCGCAGAGCGTTCAATATGACATTACTTTACAGAACACACCACAAATGCGTTGCATCAAACACGGTTGACGCACGGCCGTTGTTCACTGGTTGGCATGAAAGCCACTATTCCACTTAGATTACCACTACTGATGATAATTCGCACGGCCGTTGTTCACTGGTTGGCATGAAAGCCACTATTCCACTTAGATTACCACTGCTGATGATAATTCGAAGATCAAGCATATACAACGATATATGTTGTCCTTCACTGGACGCTGTCCAGCTGAGCCGTCTACGGGCCGCACGCGGCGCCTACCTGTGATCTGGACCTTGCCGTCGCCGGTCTGAAGAAGGCCGAGCACCTGGGCCGGCCGCTGGGCCGCGTCTACGCACGCCTGCACGCACTCGCGCAGCACGCGGTTCAAGTTGCCCGGCCCGAACCGCTCAGGCAGCTGCGTCACGCGTGCGCCGTCCAGGTACGGGCCGCACGTGCAGCCGTGGTTGACGTACACACATACTGGCGGCGGACAGAGCGGGACGGTCAGCCATCAAACGGCACACACACGCACGGGCAGCGGACAGAGCGGGACGGTCGGTTACCACGCGGTACGCACACGCACGGGCGGCGGAAGGGGCGGGACGGTCGGTTATCACACGGCACGCACACGCACGCACGGGCGACGGACGGAGCGGGACGGTCGGTTACCACACGGTACGCACACGCACGGGCGGCGGAAGGAGCGGGACGGTCGGTTATCACACGGCACACACACACGCACGGGCGGCGGACGGAGCGGGACGGTCGGTTACCACACGGCACACACACACGCACGGGCGGCGGACGGAGCGGGACGGTCGGTTACCACACGGTACGCACACGCACGGGCGGCGGACGGAGCGGGACGGTCGGTTACCACACGGTACGCACACGCACGGGCGGCGGACGGAGCGGGACGGTCGGTTACCACACGGTACGCACACGCACGGGCGGCGGACAGAGCGGGACGGTCGGTTACCACGCGGTACGCACACGCACGGGCGGCGGAAGGAGCGGGACGGTCGGTTATCACACGGCACACACACGCACGCACGGGCGGCGGACGGAGCGGGACGGTCGGTTACCACACGGTACGCACACGCACGGGCGGCGGAAGGAGCGGGACGGTCGGTTATCACACGGCACACACACACGCACGGACGGCGGACGGAGCGGGACGGTCGGTTACCACACGGCACACACACACGCACGGGCGGCGGATGGAGCGGGACGGTCGGTTACCACACGGTACGCACACGCACGGGCGGCGGACGGAGCGGGACGGTCGGTTACCACACGGTACGCACACGCACGGGCGGCGGACGGAGCGGGACGGTCGGTTACCACACGGTACGCACACGCACGGGCGGCGGACAGAGCGGGACGGTCGGTTACCACACGGTACGCACACGCACGGGCGGTGCACGAAGCAGGACGGTCGGTTACCACACGGCACACACACACGCACGGGCGGCGGACGGAGCGGGACGGTCGGTTACCACACGGTACGCACACGCACGGGCGGTGCACGAAGCAGGACGGTCAGCCATCAGACGGCACCGCGATCATGTCATGTGGCACAGCGAATCGCAGAGTTATCCAAAACCAATCCGCACAACGCGCCGCAGGGACAACGGGAACACACGAAGGAGGTCAACTCAACGCGTGGTGTCCAAGGAAGTGGGGATACAAGACTCGCGGTCCGAAACAGAAGGCATGCGACGTCAGCCGTGACGTCACATTCCGGATTGATCTCATCAGCACCATACAGTGCAGAGGGCCGACCGGTCGGTGGCGCGGGCCTGTCCGGGCCGGGTGCGCGTCCGCGCGGCTGCCGCACCTGTGGCAGAGCCCGGCGCCGGCCGGCTGTCGCCGCTCGACGTGTCCGGCTCGGTGACGGTGATGGCCAGCGGCTTGGTGGCGGCCGGCGGCACCGGCGTCAGCTCCTCGCCGTCGGCGCCGGCGGCCGGCGCGCTGTTCAGCCGCGGCGGCGGCGGCGCGCTCAGCCGAGCCGCCTTGTAGCGCGCGCTGACAGCCGCCGCTGGCGAGCACAGGGCGGTGGTCACCAGTGCCCCGGCAGCGAAGGCACAGCCGACGACGGCACAGCTGGTGGCACAGCTGAGGGCACAACTGATGGCACAGATGACAGCACAGCTGATGGCACGGCTGATGGCACAGTGCACCAATGCACCAGTGCCTCTACCGTGTTGATTACACATTGATACCAGTCAAATGGAGTTCACGGATATGAGGTTCCGATGGCATGAGCGTGCGCGTTCATGGAACGAACGTGCGCGCGAGGAACGTACTTTTCTGTCCGGGCGGCTGGAGCGGGTGGCCGCTGCGGCTGCACCAGCCCACCGGGAAGATATCGCGCGAGTCGAAACGGCACCAGTAGTCGAACGCGCCGCGCCAGCCGTCGAACGTGATGTGGATCATCTCACCCGTCACGGCCCCTGGCGGAGAAAGGACAGGCCCCATCGGTCACCTGGCCGCACCGCGTCCGCTCGTCGGCACCACATGCGTTTACCCAGCGGCGACGCCAGGCTTTACTCCAAATACGACCATGCAGACGGACGTGTTGAGATGAACAAGACCATCTCAGGAACGACGCGGTCTTGAAAAGAAAATGATACGAGCAACACCAGAGCTTTGTTATCAACTGCAGGCAGTACACACGTACCGACGGTGCCGGCACAGATCAGCTGCGGATTTTTCTTGTCCACGGCCTCCAGCTTCATGCCGACCTCGAAAAAGTTGCGGCTGGGCGTGGGAGGCTCCTTCTTGAATGCCTTCTCGGGCGCCATTTCTGCGCCGTTTAACGTCTTCAGCAAGAACATTGGCCACGACGAGGCGTTCATGCGAAAACCTGGCGACGGTGGACGGGGCGATGGTCAGCTCGGAACAGCCCGGATCCTGGACTGGGCCCTGAACAGGACGGGCCACACATCCTGCTCGACAGTTTTCCATCAGACGAACGAAGGGGGGGGGGGGGGGATAGGTCGGCGCGTCCCCACTCCGTGTCATTTCCAAACTGAGAATGATAGAGCGCCGTGGAGACAAGACAATAGATTAGCCTCAACGATATCTCAGTAGTGGTTAGAAGTTTCATGTTGCTAGGTCAAGACTTGATCCGACCCAGTTATTTCAAATACCATTTCTTTCCCGAACATGCCATAATTTCAGCATTACGTGCTAATATATACGAAAGCATGCAACGGATCATGGGCATGCAGGTGTGTTCCTTGCAAATTTTGAGCATTTTGGTATGGAGTTTTGTACGCTTTCAGCAAACATGGAGGATGTAGGGTTACGAAAATACAAAAGTCTCGTCCCCCACCGAAGCTGATGGGCGAAATTAGCGTTTACCGCTCACCAACCTCACGGGTTGTTGGTCACCGAGCAGTATTCGTAACAAAACTTCGCTGGTCAGAAAAAAAATCCCAGATTTATTTCTGGTGTCAAAACACGCGCAATGAATGCCTAGGAAAAACTAAAATTTTTGAGGCGATTGCACATGCCATGGAGATATCGCCTGAAAACCTTAGAGGGATTGCATTGCCCCCCCCCCCCCCCCCAGCCATGGCGAGGGTTGAAAGCTCCAACATCACTGGACACTTGCATAGGGATACAGACCAACGAGCCAAAGATAAATGTGCGAAGGCGAGGACGCGTCGGTACAGCATCACACAAAAATTCAACTCTCTTAAAAGTACTGACCAAAACAGAAAAACTCCACCCCTACACAACCCAGAAGTCTAACCCCCCACCCCAACCCCGCTCCCCGAGGCCACGTCGGCCGTACTACCCATCCCCGCCAGAATGGCCGGTGTTGCCTCTGCTGCAACTCTCCCCGACACCGGCTGGCAGCCGACTGACCGAGCGGGGGCTGCAGCATGCCGTCATGCTTCTCGCAGTGACCGATGGGATGGATCTCGTTAGAGTCCACCAGACGCCAGAAGTCGTTCTTGTTGTCGCCGCCGTCGAGCCGCAGCCGCAGCCGCGGCCCCAGCACGCCCACCACGGTGGCGATGCAGGTGGAGGTGACGTTGCGCGGGTCCAGCGCCTCCAGCTTCATGTCCGCCTGGAACTCGTTGGAGGGCGGCTGCGAGCGCTGCTTGAAGCAGTGCTGCGGCGCCGGCCGGCTCTCCGTCTCGCGCAGGTACTCCTCCCAGTCGAATTGCTGGATCGCCTCCTGCATCGCCATCGACGCCATCGACGGACGGTGGGCTGCCGACGGGGAACGTATCATACTCATCCGCCGGCCTTGAAAACTGACCAGTGTTTGAGCACCACGGCCACAGCTGTGAGTAGCAGGTGTAGCCCTATCATTCTTACTGTTTGGTCCCAAAATCATTGTTGTTGCTTTTGGGGAGGGCGACACGCGCCGTCACACATCTCTTCAATCAGCCTAAAGCATCGGTCTGTCCTCTCCCCAGCTATCACTTCTACCAGACATCGATCCTGTTCGTGCCCCTGATCCCTGTGACACAGCTGCTGGCTCGTGCGCGGCGGGACGGAGGGCTAGGCTCACCTCGCTTTTGTGTGGAGCCGTTGCCGAAGGCGGGCAGCAGCGGGGAAGCGATGGAAGCCGCCTGGTGGCGGGCCCGACAGTCTGCCGAGCAGAACAGCAGCGAGCGGCCCGCCTCGCCCGGCTCGCGCACTGGCTCGCCGCGCACCACGTCGTCGCAGTGGACGCACGCGCTCTGGATCACCACACATAGCCGCCGATTAGGCGACGCACAAACACATCGTCAGTGCTGCCACAGAGCATACAGAGGCGTCGCAACGTGCGACGAATCCGCATCTGTCAACTACCTACCTGATTGGTCTTGACAAACAATCTGAATGTGATGCTGCATTCTACTAGATTTTATTAAGAAACATGGTGTCCCACTTAATTACAGCCCAATGAAATACACAAAACAACAGTAATGCAAAACAAAAATCCTATTCATAGTATTATGGTAAAATCAAGTCAGAATGCACATACCTTGTTGTAAGCCTTTCTGTATTCAGTCAGGCACAGTTCAGAGCAGAAGTCCTTTTTTCTTGTCTGAGTTGGAAGAACATATTTCAAGGACATTTTAGGCTCCAGACACCAATTGCACACCTTGCTCTTGGCTCCTCTGGCAAGGCCTGAAAGATGAGATGTCAGCAACTTACACCACACTTCAATCAAACCACCCAAGCCTGATTATCAGCCAAATTGAGCTGTTTTGTGCTGTCTGTTTTGTTAACAACTCTGCTGAACAGCACCATCTTATCACACCAGAGGAGCACTGGGTGAGAACATTTACTGCCACAGGTATGGAGTGGAGTCCGCAGTGGCAGATGGGCATAGGTCCATACATGTGGCCAGTATTGGAATCAAGGATGCTTATAACCATTTGGGACCATTGGGCTCTGGGAATTAAGTCAATTTCCAAATGAATAAAAATCACACATGGAATAACCAAGTTGATTCACCAAAATTCAAAAAAAAATTATTTGCATTGTGAGCCCTGACTTTTTGACAGTTGGTAAGCCTCACATGAACATGCACAATGCCTCAATAGCTGTGGAGGCACTCGGCAAAAGGTGTAACTGCATCTCTGACATTGAGAGGAACAAACCAGGGTTGGTTGGAGAAGACATGCTGAAATCTGGAGAGGCCAACTCGATATGAAAATGACATCTGAAATGGAAATACATGATACCTGTGCATTCTACCTGTGGGGAGCATTGGAACAGAAAATGTGATACTAAGCAGAATCAGCAGAAACATGTGCCTTCCCCACTGGCTACACCCACATACTCAATAACTGAATTCAACTGCAGAGTGCATGGTCCACATTGCTATAACACCTGCAGGGCTAACAAACCTGGACTCAACCTGGGACTCAGGATTCAATGAACTGGACTTTCTGAATGAATTAAATAATAAATGGAACTGGATATAAACTGAAATCTGGAATGAACTGGCTGCTTATCCACAGTGAACACAAATTACCTTGGATGACAAATAGATTCACACTGGCCATGTTACCTTGCTCTGCTGACCAAACTTATTTTGTGGCAGAGTATGCCATTGACTCATGTCTTAGGCATGCCTCCAGTATGCCCCTTGACTCATGTCTAAGTCATGCCTTGAGATTGTGCCCCTTGACTCATGCCTAAGACACAATGCCAAAAGCTATGTACATATCCCATTCAGCCTGTGCCCAGAAAGGTGCACACCAAGCTCAAGCTGGTTTTATTTTGTCATGCGTGAACCCTGGAATGAGCCCTGAATAATCATCCCAATGTGCAGCATAATGCACAAAGTGCTGCAAAGGTATATGCACAAGTGGCATAATGCATACTGTTCAACATCCACACTGCAGTGCATTCCACTGAGAACACATACCTTTCATTGGCAGCATCTTGATGTCAGGGCTGAAAACATGAAACAGGTGAGTTTTGCTTTAAGTAGCCTTCCACTTGCACTTTAGTTTTCTTAACACTGCAACATTTTGTTCAAACATGTTATAAATCACCAAATGGAAACCACACTGATAGAAGCAAGCACGACAGGTTGTATCAATAAGCACACTGAGCCACAGGATACATATTGCAAAGCACAGATTTGTATTGTTATCTCCTTTATGCTTCAAATACACTCATGAGCAGCCTGTCTTTATGGTGCTAAGATGTGTCAGGACATCTACTCTTCACCTCTTGGCAACAGACTACACAATTGATTTGGCAGATGAGGTGTAGGCAATGCATCAATATTTAAGGGAGTGTTTCACATCTGGAGATACTGAGGCAAGTATCTGATATGGTGACATAGCCTCACTTACAACCATTGGTATACTTTTAAGTGAACAGGGCAGCTCTTAACCGCACATCTCTATTTAGTGCACAAGCTTCTCAATATGTCATTGCACCTTGCATAACATTGAGATCTAATTGACTACCATTATATCTGGACATGGTGCTCATGAACACCAGCTATGAAAAACCTGTCAATGATGTTTCTTTACTTTGATCACTTCATGTTCAGTGGAACAACATAATTTCAGTGATGTCATTATGGCATCATGGATGTCTTGGTTACCTTGAAATAAGTCTCCCTGATATAGTTTGCACATAATAGTGGATGTGTAGACCAGAAACTAAAATAGGCTAAATCTTCAGCAGGGCATGACTGTAAACTGTACCAGATGATCTTTAATATGGCTAGTTCAGTTCAAACCCCTATATAAAAAAACCATAAAAATACATCCTTTAATGTCAAAAATTATCATTAACACCAGGATACTAACTTTTAACATGCTTTCCATGTAAGATGCACATTGTATAAGAAAAAAACAAAGATGAAACTAATAAATAAAAAGCCAAAAAGTATGATAAAAACATGAAACCCTGAGCAAGCAATTTAAGGTATGCATTATCATTGTGGGGCATTAAACAGCACGCTGGCAAGTGGGGCTGCTGCCCAGTCCATCATCTGTCTTCTGCATGAGCACACAATTCTCCCAACAACTTCTGTGCATGCATCATTAACAGCACAATTCAGCAGATAGAGCCAAATTTGAGCACATAAAATCCAGCCTCAGTACAGTCCTCAATTTCAGTGTAGAATCCATGTTTTAAAAATATGACACTGCTACAGAATAACACATTTTTCAAGCAAAAATAAATAACAATTCAGCCAACTTTGGGCATGACAATAAAAAGCGTGACTGAAACATCGTCAAATAAATATTTGTTGTGCACAACACTTCAAATATATAAGCTCACTCTATGCCACATCATCCATTAGTAATCTCAGCGCAGGCTGCGCGCTCACGGTATTCTCCTATCCAATTTAACTTACGTAGAGCGTTTAAAAAGGCTCCCAATCCCGCGAGTTTCTTAAAATTGGTACATGGATTAGGTAATTTGGCGTTCTAAAAACCGTCCTGTTAACAAACTAAACCCCCTTATATGATGCAAAACATCCGCAATGTTCGCACACGACCCCACGCCTCCTCCCCGCAACGCCAGTGTTACAGTATTGCAAATGTCAGCAAATGCGCGTATCTCAAATGGTCATACCGCATCTTAACGGCGACGAAAACGACAAGTATTCTAGAGGTATTTCTATGAACAGAAATGTCTCTAAAAATATTTTGCGATGCCGCGGTAATGCCCGCAGTTTGACTCTACATTGAAATTCCCGCGTTCCGTTTGATGTTTCATGCAGGCAATTTCTGCAAAACAAAATCAAAGTAGGACCCAGGGGAAAAGAGAGCAGCCGGTCCATGTTTCCAAGATGGCTAACGTCCCGCAAGCAATGCGATATTTAGAGTCTAAACTTCGAAGGCAACGCAATAATTTTTACCAAAGGAGTGTGTTTTGGAGCATGTCATGCCATGTGATTCATAGGCACAGGAGCATTTCGAAAAGAAGGGGGCAGGCTAATGGGTATCTTCCAGGAACTTTTTATGAGAAGCAAGCCCGGTGACGGGAAGCGGCAGGAGGTAAAGGTGGAGATTATTGTCCGCCTTGAATTCGGATAACAGATTTCGGAAATCAGTAAATGTCATGGTTGCTATGCTAGATATACACATACAGCTGCTTCGCACTGGTGCACAATCTTGCCTATTCGACTTACGTATGCCATTCGGTAAATACATTTTCCCAAGACTATTTGTTCATTTTCTCTGGGGGGCGAAATTCCACGACCTGGGCCGCATTCGATCTGTCGCCAGCACTTTTGTCAGCACCAATCACAACCCAGTATTCGTTTTACGTCACGTGGCCTGTTGCGTCAAGCGCCGGCCGACGATGATGCCAGCGTGTTTTGTCAGCCCGTCAGCATGGAGAGAAAGCGCTACCAGATTAAAAAATCACTCCGAAGCGGGAGTTCAATTTGGTAGTTCTTGCGTTGGCGAGTAGGTTGGGTGAGGTTGGGGCACTTGTCCCTGATCTTGGGGAAAATGCGACGTGAGAAAGATAAGGAAGGAATTGAAATGCCTAGTGCGGCCACGAAAAGGAGACAGTGAGACAGCGATTGGTGTGGTGTGGGGTTGCGTTGCTCAGGACATTAATAGCGTTAAAAACAAACACTTGAGATGAGAGCGCAGAAATTCAAATGCATTGCAAATAGGAAGAAGCACTCAACACACAGATGGGATAGATGATGGTAATGCCAGAGCATAAGCCACGATTCCAAACAGCACCTATCTGAATTTTAAGTCAATAAACTGCAGAAACCAGGAGTTGAACGGCTGCATGAAATATAAACCGGTGCTTTCAATTTGCAGTGGTTCAGTGAACTGTTTCTAAACCGATAAAATGCTGACGCTTTGTCAGAATTTTTATTTGTGTTCTGCAGACATATTAAGAGCCCCGCGAAGGTAGAATGAAGATCTAAATGGGCCACCAATGTGTATCAAGATGTTCAAACCATATCTTAAAATGTTCAACATTCAGTCAGAATTGAACAGTTGTACAAATAATACGACGAAGTTTTGAACATACACGCTTGCAAATCTTAGCACCAATAACCTCGACGTCAGGCGTTGCGGTCCCCGTGGACCACGCGGCATTGGCCCAGCGGCGAATACCTGACTCGTGGCCGACGGGTGGACAAAAACGATCAAGGCTACTTGAGGACACTACGCAGACGTGACGTCACCTTAAATTTGATAGCCCGTAGTATGGTTTTTGGCTGATGCTACGCGATGGTTGGTAGGTACTAGTAACATGATTACGAATGAAGATTTCGCCGATGAACTGGGTAGCCATCAGGTTCTTTATCTTTATTCAAATGTTATATGAATATATATTTTACATTTTTCATTTAAACCCTCTAAAGACAAATCAGTACTACGATCTGCTTCCAAAAATACATCCTACTAAACCACGTTTCCCAGGTTCAATACCCGCGCCATATTCGTCGTTAATCAACTTGCCTGAACATTTAGATATAATGCCTCATTGTGAATACAGTGTATACTATGTGTAATATTTACATTAAATTTATAATTGGGCAATAATTTTCCATTTATCACCGTACTGCAGTACCTAAATTGAGTGAAATGTGAAAATAGGTATAGGTTATCCAAGGTGGGTATCTATATAAGGTATCTATAAGATAGGAATCTAGGTTAATGTGAGGAGAGTGGGTGTCAACAATTTGCTGCCACTTTACTATGATCTTACTAGTCGTTGCTCAACTTGCAAATACTTAATGTCGGATGGCTTAAGTGGAAAAGGTAAGCAGGGAATAATACCCGACTAACCTTATATATCCTCAAGACTATTGCCCAGCTGAGATATGGGTGACCGCTCTTTGACTGAAAACTTGCAAAACGTACCAGAAACCGTCCAATTTTACAGTAAAACCTGCTATGTTGAACTGAAATGGCGCACTCTGCATTTGCGCCTCCCAAGGCTCACCATCACTGCCTCCATTAGGCCAAGCCAACCCTGCATCCACCCTGGCAAAGCCTCTCCTAAGGCTACAGGATGTGCATTCCAACTTCTCAATGTGCGTCCCAGGATGCTGCAAGCCCGTCCGGGCCGCCGTTTCTCATCCCCACCCTATGCTGTTGTTGCATGTTGCGCTCTTTTGCATGGACTGTTTCTAAGCAATCCTGGCTAGAGTTCTCTGGGAGATTGCGAAAGGAAACCTTCATCTGGTGCGCGGCGGAAGCGGCGAAGTGGGCGCAAGGGTCGAGGAACAGCGGAAGCAGTAACGTTTTTGGCGAGAGCGGTGTCGGGGAGGGAGAAACGGCGAGGGGGCGCGTAGCTTGGAGGGCAGGGCACCGAGCTGTGTACGCTGTTGGAGGCCTGCAGGAGTGACGTGTTGCGTGGCTCAAATACATAGCATTTTTTATTAGATTCGCTAGCTGCTTGTTACAGAGAAATCACTGGTGAATGAGCTACCCCATCTCTCTGCAGGGGCAAACTGGCAGCGCATTTCAGCAATAAATTTGCAGCTCTAGTGCAAACCAACAACATTCCTCTGTTACAAATGCTTCATTGAATGTGTTAGGTCAACAAAATTTGGTTTATGGAAGTATTTCTGCTTACACAGGCCGCAAAAGCGACATTTTCACGCGGCCATAGCATTGGTGCCATACGATTTCGTCCCATGATGACGTCACAGTATCGCTACTCAGAATGCAGTAATGCGGGGCTTTAAAGTGATGACCTTGCTGGAAAAAGTACCTTTGAAAACTTGAATGGATGAGTAAAACAAATCATGTAACGTAGTTTTGAGCACGCGCCCTTGCAAAGCTTATCAACAAAAACCTGCATATCAGGCGTCGCAGTCTCCGCGAGCCGCGCAAGGTATGCCCGGCGGCCAGCACTGAGCCGTGACCAAAGGGCGGACGAAAGTGATAACGCATCTGAAAGCAGTTAGCATTTGAACATTAAAACAGTAAGTTGTCTCAAAGTGTTTGAACGTTTTGGGACATCAAATTAGGCATTTAAAAGGTGGTCCAGACGTACATTTCACCTGTGCGACTCTTGGATGATGAGAACCGATTGGCCCTTACAGCACCACGAAGAAGTGCTGGAATCTGGTGATGGAACTGGATGAGTAAAGGCAGAACCTCTATTTTTCGTATTGTTGAAACTGTTCGTCTGTCCAGAGGACATATGAGCGCGACGCCCGCCGCCTGGTGTCACTTTCAGTGGCCAACACCGTTCGGCTTTACGGAAGCTGCAACCCAGACCATCGCTGCCCTTCCTCCCAAGATTGCGAGCGCGCATGTTTAAACTTCAAACCCTTTGATGTGATTTGTGTCACTCATTATTCTGCAAAATAAAGAATGTTCTCAGGAAATATGGGTGATCTTGTCCTTTTTTTAGCTCATTTTGACCCAGTTCATTCAACAATAATGATGCCCCCTTGTTCCGTTCCGGGCCCCATGAGTAGTACACCACTCGCGGTCAAGGGCCGGAGTGTCATTCCGTCCCGTCGCGGGTGTCTTCAGGCTGTCATTCTGGCGACACGGGGTGGGATCCGCTGGCCAATGCAGTGGCCCTTAGAGCGATACATCATATCACATTATTCCCTTCCCTAACCCAGAGGTCCTTTTGGCCTGTGCGATTGACCCCGGATTAACACAGAACCCTTACTGACGCAACAACATCCCTGGTCCCTGCAGTTGATCCAATAACTTTCACATCAACTACAGCTTCAGATTTTTCCCTGTGTTCCCCAGAGACCTTGAGGACCGCTTGAGCGTAAATTATGTAGAAATGGCGTCCCAGATTTATCTTGACATGGCTAGCCCATGCTTATCTTGGCATGTTTAACATTCCGTATAAATCTATCACTGATAAAATTATCTAGCATGGTTTTGAACATGCGCGCTCACAAATCTTAGCAACAACAGCCTCAACGCCCGGCGTTGCAGTCTCCATAGGCCTCGCTGTGTCAGCCACGGGGCTGTGACGCTGAGCGATGGCCATTGGGCATGCGAAAAAGATGATGCATTTTGACGAAGATTTAGTGTGTTAGTATGTTACACGACAAACTCCTGCTTAACTCGCTCAGCACTCAGCGCTCCCCTCAGCCCCGTTGTCCTTTTGTCTTCTGCCCTGTGCCATCATCTGCTACCCCACCCAGTGCCATTATCTCCTGTCCTGTCCCATCCGTTGTCTTATGTCCTGCGCTCTTCTACGCTGTGCATTTCCACCCTGCTTCGACTGCTGATCTGTTTTGGCCTGTTCTTTACTATTCTGCTGTTTTCTGCCCTTCCGTAGCCAAGCATTTCAGGCATAATTTGGGTGTTTCATATAATGCCGCGTTTCACGATCGTGATTATATATATACATATATATATATATATATATATATATATATATATATATTATATATTATATATATATATATATATATATTATATACATCAATATTTACCAACATTTTACAATACTCACAAGACAGAATGAACCTACGCGTCAGCCACGTGGTTCGCAGCCGTGTTAAGCGCACGATTAATTTAGAACAGGTGTTCCGGAGTGTGTCAGCACCTCCAAGCGCGTACCAGCAGCCGCCGCAGTCAGCAACGGCGATCAGAAAGCCGTGACTGTATGAGAGACATTTCATTAAAAGTTATCGTTTCAGGGACTCGTGTTCCATTAGGTAGCGTGAAGCAGAGCAAAACAGCGCAACACCATGCACTGACAGCGCCGCGCAGCCTGTGCAATGTCTTTGTCTCAACGTTACGACTCCGCACTCTTTGTCAACAGATAAACGGACAAACGACAAAGTTAATTGGTCACACTCAAACAGCGTTTTTAAGGCATTTGGTGCCTTATTTATGGTCTTTGAGAGATGCTTGTATTCAGTGATTTTATATACTTCAGCACTGTCTTCAGTACTTACACACCCAAAAATATTGCTGCGTTATTTTTTGCCTAAAACTGCTTTATAGTTGCCGCACAAAAAGCGCAACAATGTTGAATACAAAAATACACCCAACCTGGAATACATTACGAAAAACAAGCAAAAGTTTCAGCAACACAAAAATTGGAAACAATATGGGCTACTGGAATTGATTTATAATTCTGCCGGCCTGGGTCCAGACCACATTCTAGTATGTTTTCTGTAGGGGAAGATGCCTTTACCCCCCAATAAATAATAACGCAAATAACGCAATACATCCACTTTTGAAACTTCGTCTCCCCAGTGGAAGTGACGTTAAGACGCATGCACAATTGTAGGAAACTGGATGGCCGGTTTGCCGAATGGTATGGATTCGTCGAGAAAATAAGACTGCGCACCTGGAAAAACAGTAGGACTACGATACATGGTGGCAAGTAGGTGTCGGGACATTCACTTATCTCTTTAAATTTGATGCATTAAGAGCCGGAAAATTCATCCCACTCCCCGACTGCCGGGCTTGCCTCCACAATACAAACTCCTTAAATTAAGTGTTCCACATTTGTATGGGGTTTTGAACGAAATAACCATATCGGAGATCATTCGTTGCAATTCATAGCCCTGCCCTTCTCAAGCACCCTTCTAGTTTCTGAGCTACACACTTGCAAAGATGTACAGACTTTCTAAGGGGAGACCATTTCAACATCACCCAGGCATCCATGTCGCCAAAATAACGTCACTCAGATCCTGCCATTTCATTGTCTGTGCGGCAATCAAGGCCAATAAAAATATAATTGCTGAGCTGATCATCGCTGGCGTTCGTGAGCACGATTTCCGGAAACAACGGCCGTCAATTCGCTGTCGAGTCAATGTTGAGGAAAGTACGGCAGCATAATCAATGACGTATTGAGAAACATATCTACTGAACAGAGGTATTGCGTTGCCTAGAGCAACCTTCTCCACTAAAAAGTATCCCTATAGGCATAAGTGAGCGTATTATATCATATCCGATTTTTACTTCAATATCTTCAAATGTGAAACGCTTCCTTTAAATGTGCCCCGTGCCTGCCCCCACACTTTTTGAACTGTTCCAACGCCTACGCATGTGTACACAATTTAGAGCCCGTACTCCGCCGTGAGGCGCTGGGATTTTGCCGTCACCGGCTGATTGTTTTATTAGGCAACAAGCGTGCCCGCCGTGCTCCGTCCTGACCAGTGCACCCGCGCTGGCCCGGGCACTGACAGAGCCGTCAATTATCCGACGAGTGGCGTCAGCAGCCGAGGACCACTCCAACTGCGCTCGGGGCCACTAGGAGTCTGGCTCGGCTCACGCCGGCGCGCGGCTCATGCTCGCAGTCGAAGGTCAAGTGGCGGCCAACATGCGCAGGCGAGCCATCCAACTTCACACGCCGGCTCTGGAATGTCACTATGTTCAGTTCATACTAGCACGCTCATATGTACACATACATATACTGCCGCCAGCGTTACAGAAAGGAAGGCACATATTCCACTGCATCACAAGCTACAGGACTCGCGTCACACCAGGCTCACTGAATCGCATGCGCTCAGCGCACTAACTCTGACCTCGCCGCGCTCACTTCTCGTCAGACTTCACGTCAAGCCAGGCGCCCGGCCCTCCCGGGCGGGAAGCGACCTTGCCACGACGATCGGGGCATGCCTGTCTCAGGTTTCCCTTCAGTACTGGCGCGCGCGCTCATTTGTATCACATGGTGTCCGTTCCACTGCACACCCGCTGCTCCTCGGCCTCACTACCGCCTCCGCCTGCGCCGCTGCCCTGAGTCCGCCTCCGCTGGCGGGCTGGCCGCCTCGGCTGCCGCCGGGGCGGCCGCCGGCTCCTCCTGGCTCGGGGCTGCTGGCGCCGCTGCCGGCTCCCGCTCAGCTGCGGTCTCACCCTGAGACTCCTGTTCCGGCTTTGTCTCAGCCTTAAGGCCTGCGTCCGCCTGAGGTTCTGGCTCGGGTGTTGTTGTTGCCTGAGGCTCCAGTTCGGGTGCGGGTGTTGTCTCGATCTTGGGTTCCGGTTCAGGTGTGGTCTCAGCCTGAGGCTCAGGTTCAGGAGTGGTTTCAGCATTAGACATCGGCTCAGGTGTGGTCTCAGCCTGGGGTTCTGGCTCAGGTGTGGTCTCAGCCTGGGGTTCTGGTTCAAGTGTGGTTTTAGCCTGGGGCTCTGATTCAGGAGTGGTCTCAGCCTGGGGTTCTGGTTCAGGAGTGGTCTCAGCCTTAGACATCGGCTCAGGGGTGGTCTCAGCCTGGGGCTCTGGTTCAGGAGTGGTCTCAGCCTGGGGCTCTGGCTCAGGTGTGGTCTCATCCTGGGGCTTTGGTTCAAGGGTGGTGTCAGCCTGAGGCTCCGGTTCAGAAGTGGTCTCAGCCTGAGGCTCCGGTTCAGGAGTGGTTTCAGCCTGAGGCTCTGGTTCAGGTGTGGTCTCAGCCTGAGGCTCTAGCTCAGGTGTGGTCTCATCCTGGGTCTTTGGCTCAGGAGTGGTATCAGCCTGAGGTTCCGGTTCAGGAGTGGTCTCAGTCTGAGGCTCCGGTTCAGGAGTGGTTTCAGCCTGAGGCTCTGGTCCAGGAGTGGTCTTAGCCTGAGGCTCCGGTTCAGGAGTGGTCTCAGCCTGAGGCTCCGGTTCAGGAGTGGTCTCAGCCTGAGACTCCGGTTCAGGAGTGGTCTCAGCCTGAGGCTCCGGTTCAGGAGTGGTCTCAGCCTGAGGCTCCGGTTCAGGAGTGGTCTCAGCCTGAGGCTCTGGTTCAGGAGTGGTCTCAGCCTGAGGCTCTGGTTCAGGAGTAGTCTCCGCCTGTGACCCCAGTTCGGAGAAAGTATCAGCATGTGTTTGAGATTGGTCTGTGGCCTCCATCTCCTCAATCATCGCGCCGCTGCCTTCCCCGGTCTGCTCCAGCGCTTCTATACTGTCATCCACCACCTCGTCCAGCGCCTTAGCCTGCCTGTCAAGCGGCTTGCCGAACACCCGGCCGCGCTTGACGGCCACCAGCTCGGCGTCCTCGTCCTTGACACCGTGGTGCAGCTCGTCATCAGCTAGTGTGGGCGGGTTGACCGGCTCGCCAGACACCTCGTTCAGGTCGGGCTCGGCCTGGGCGTCTGTCTTGACGTCCTCCAGCTGCTCCGTCAGCACCTCGTCCTCGCTGACGTCGGCCTGGCCGAAGGGTGTCGCCGGCTCGGGCGTGCCCTCCGGCTCCATGGCACCGGGTGCGTCGGTGACTGGGGCGCCCGCGTCGAACGCACCGTTCTCCCACTCTGGCTTGATGCCCATCTCGGCCCCCAGCTGCAGCTTCTCCTCTAGAGTCAGATCCTTGGGCACAGACTCTGGCTCGGCACTGGTCTTGGGCTCCCGCTCGGCACTGGTCTCGGGCTCTGGCTCGGCACTGGTCTTAGACTCCGGCTCCGTACTGGTCTCGGGCTCTGGCTCGGCAGTTGACTTCGGTTCCTCAGAGGTCGCCGCCTCCGCTACGAGGGCGGCGTCGGCCACAACGGCGCCATTTTCATCTCCCGACCCGCCAGTTGGCGCCTCGGTCGAGCCACTCTCATCAGCATGCAACACAGCAGCTGACTTTGGCTCTTCCCCTGCAGTTGATTCTGGCTCTGGCTCCGCGGTCGACTCTGGCTCCGGCTCGGCAGTTGCCTTTGACTCTGGCTCAGCAGTTGCCTCTGGTTCTAGCTTCACGGTCGACTCTGGGTCCGGCTCAGCAGTTGACTCTGGTTCCGGCTCAGCAGTTGACTCTGGCTCTGGCTCTGGCTCGGCAGTTGCCTCTGGTTCAGGCTCAGCAGTAGATTCTGGCTCTGGCTCAGCGGTTGCCTCTGGCTCCGGCTCAGCAGTTGACTCCGGTTCAGGTTCAGCAGTTGCCTCTGGCTCCGGCTCAGCAGTTGTCTCCGGTTCAGGTTCAGCAGTTGACTCTGGTTCCGGCTCAGCAGTTGACTCTGGTTCCGGCTCGGCAGTTGACTCTGCCTCTGGCTCGGCAGTTGCCTCTGGCTCAGGCTCAGCAGAAGATTCTGGCTCTGGCTCAGCGGTTGCCTCTGGTTCAGGCTCAGCAGTAGATTCTGGCTCTGGCTCTGTGGTCGACTCTGGCTCAGGCTCAGCAGTTGACTCTGGCTCTGACTCCACAGTCAACTCTGACTCTGGCTCGATAGCTGCTTCGTCAGCGTCGTGTGCTGTAAATGACACATACGCAGACATTAGTCTAGCACGTTCCTGTCAGGTTAACCAACACTTCGCAGATCACGTCAATCGAGGCATTTTTATCGAAGACCAATTCCCATGCTCCGACCATTCACAGGAGCACCATTCCAGCGGCCACATATTCACTCGCCCACGTCTTGATGAAATCTGTCAATCAATAACACATTGTAACCGTCCCATTCCGCCCTGTTAAGAAAATATTTCTTCACATATGACAAGCACCTGCAAAAGCAGCATGTGAGCTGGGACTAATTACATGATAACACGACGCGGATTGAATAAGGCCACTGTTAAATTGGGGTTCCACCTTTCGTCCCACTGTCCGGCATCTCCTCATCCCTTCACACGCCCGCAGTACGATGGTGCGTCCACTTTGGAGAGTTGACGTGGCACGCCACCAGAGCCACCATCCGGCGCGCTGGCTCATCTTTGTGCGAGAGACGCTCACCTGGTGGCGACCTGATGACCTGACCTGATGACGGCCGCGGCATCGATGCGATACCGACTCAGTGAGAGGGTCGGTCTGATACTGACATGAAAGCTGGCATCAGAAGATGCAGCAACCAACTAAAAGTGTCCGTGGGCTGGCGAGATATCAGTCGAGGTTTGTATTACGCTAGAATTCAAAGCCAGCAAACGTTAGGGGCAAGGGCGTCAGTAGATAAGCGCACCCATACATTGATATACGTATGCCGTGACAATGCTACAGGAGCATCTAGAAGGCTTGCCGTATGCTTTTGAAGCTCGTCGTCACATGCAGCCGTGTTCAGAGCAGCTACCAGGCGTACTCTCTGCTTCCGTTACAGCTAGACCGCGGCGCGTGCTGACACTGTTACGTACCGGACGCACCGCAGGTCTTCATGTCGGCCGCCAGCTGCATACCCTCCGGGCACCGACAGGTGAAGGAGACGTCCACCAGCGAGAAGGAGCACTGGTGGGAGCACCCGGCCTGGCCCGAGGCGCACGCGTCCTCCATCGCTGCCGATCACAGGCCACAGCGGGCGGTCAGCACGCGGCCGGGACAGAGAAGTCAGGCGCTCACTGGAGCGCGACAGGGTCCTAATACACAGAGTGAAGGCATGTTGCACTAGCGCAGTGTTGTCATTGGGAAATGTTGTACAAGCAGTTTCCCTATGGTCTACCGTATCCGAGCACGCACCGTACACTGTTAATTTCCAACATTAACCTAACATGAGGACATGGTACGGCTGTGTGACCGATAGCACGTCTACATCCGTCTGCTCTGCTCATTGTCGCTTCATCCTGCATCCTCACAACGCCCCGTTTATCCGGGACAAGCCGTACGCACCAGCCATGAGTGGGTCTAAGTGTCCTCTGTCGGGACCCGTCCAAGAGCTATACACACACCCCGTATCGGTGTCTCTGTGCAAGCCAGACAACTACAAAGGACCCTGCTGCATTTAGATATATGCATGATGCCCCACCACCATCCAATCTCATTTATCAAATAGCCCTGAAAGGGACACAATTGACCCAAAGGGCTCTTAATCCGAAGCGAACCCAACAAGCGTATGACTGGCAGGTTCCTGGCCATTTAGATCTCTTTTTCCACTTTTACCGAGACGACCTCTATTGGCCCCGAGCATGCTTTCTCCCCCGCAAGTAGCCCACCGTCAGCCGTTTGCCGGCCCCCGTCGGCGGGCGACTCACGCTGAACGGTGACGTCAGTGACGGCGAGACTGCGAGGGGCGGCGTCCTCCGCCGGCAGGAAGTACTCGGTCAGCCGACGCTGGAGGCGATCACTGACCTCGGCCGGCGGCGTCCCCGGCGTGGCGCGGTCCGCCACCAGGTCGTACGTAACCACCACGCTGCCGGGACTGCGGCGACGGACGGCATCAGCCACCGGCGCTGCTCGGCCGTCGGCGCGACCAGGCGTCCGTAATCGCACGCACCGACACAACACCGCACAGCGCCAGATGGACCGCTACATTGACAACTCAATGTCCACGCGATAAATCGCACAGTTACACGGAAAGGCAGCAGCAGGCGGTTTCAAGATATAAAACGCATCCCTGCTATCATAACTCATCGTAATGTACGACCATCCTGGAGCATTTTAACGACTCCGCTTGAGTTCGGCGTCTGGGACACTCCGAATATTGTAGAGCCATTGCATTAAATACTTAATTAGGTTAAACAGTGTTGCAGGGCAGCTATCGTGCGTGGAACCCGGCCGGACTGCATGAAACGAGGAAGTGGCAGCGAGCTTACGAGAATCCGGTGACCTTGGAGCGGATGGGGCCCACGTCAGCGCCCTCCTGCCACTGCTCTGCCGCGTACACCAGCTCCAGCTGTTGGAAACCAGACGTAAGCCGTCAGCCCCTGCCACGAGCGCTGGGGCACAGTCAAGCCACCCTCTGGTGCGAAAGGTGCATAGTGTGGGCTGCGCTGTTTTATTTTCTAACCTAATTCGGATCACCGAGTCTGTTGTCACGAGAACAACGTGCAATGAAAGTTTCCTCTGCCATTGAGCATTTGGTGCTGTGTGCAGAGTGATGCTGATCATGTCCTGTGCTACAGCGCGACGGCCTGACGCGATGTGGGCTCTCGCCACAACCCCCTGCGGCACCTGCCGGCGACGCTCTCAGCAGCGGGCCAGCGCCGTGACCACCCCCTGCCGGTCACGCTCCCCAGCAGGACACCCTAAGCAGCGGGCCAGCGGCGCGACCACCCCCTGCCGGTCACGCTCCCCAGCAGGACACCCTAAGCAGCGGGCCACCGGCGCGGCCACCCACTGAGGCGCCTGGCCATGACGCGGCCTGCTGTAATGGGCACCAGAGCAGCGCGCATGGCATATTATCTGACATCAAGAGCTTTGGAATTTGGACCGCTTTGTCATATGTTCAGGTAGTGACGAAGATATGTACAGTCATTGTATGCAAGCACGTAACGCTTGGCATATCATTGCAAATCACTGAATTATGGACTGCATATGACCGTGATCGTCTGCACTGTCGACTGCAACGAAGATCTGTATCTCCTACCCCCCCCCCCCCCCCCCTACGAGCGTTATGAGTTAGGGCTGATAGTAGCATTTGACCTTTGCATGCTCCTGCTGCGCTTTTAGGCTAGTACGATGGTATTTAGGTTTAAAAGTGCTTCGGCTGTAGCGATCATTTACGCTTTTTAGGCTATTCCGTTGCACTGCTTGAATTACAAGTTAATATGTATAGCAAATTCCCCGCCCTTCCAAATATGATACCAGGTGCATATTTGGTACATCCAGGAGCAAGTGCGTACCGTCCTCTACCTGTCTAACCACACGGATAATTCTACGTCACAGATCCAGCACGTAGATAGTTTTTTGTTGCAGTCCATACCAGATGACAGAGCAGCGGGGTACAGATATCATCCAGCTGCACGCAGGCGATGCACATTTAATAACACGCGGTCCTGCGTCCTTTACCTCCCGCTCGACGGTGGAGGCGAGCTGTTTGTACTCGGCCGACTCCGCGTCGTTCAGCGCGTCCGAGAACGGTTCGTCTAGACGCATCGAGCCAGTAAACACGTTCTCAACTGGAACAGAGACCCCCAGACATCGTGATGTGAAACAGTGGAAGAGTTCCCCACCTAGACAAGGCGTCGTTTTTATTTGCATGCATTATTTTCACGCTTCCCAAACACCAAATTCCGAGCACAAGCGTACCGCGTTAGAAGTGAGAACATCCAAAAGTAAACAAACGAATCATTGCGTACAAAATTTAAAATCAGCAGGAGGAAAAAGGTTAAACAGCAAATTGGAGATATTTGGTGACCGAAATCACGTGGCAGTAACGCATTGAGACTGCAGTTCGGTGGTATGCTTTGGCTCAGTCTGCACTCACTAAATGGTGCGGGGGGTGGTGGCCGTACAGCACTTGAGCTTCCTGATGGCTCTTTAGATGGCTCCACATCCAGGGCGGCCTGCTCCGTCGCGTTGACGGCTGCGTCCGTCCCGCCGGAGAATGTCCCAGCTGCAACAAAATAGAAAATCATGCCACTGCACGAAACACGCTTAAGTCGGTCCTCCTTGCATGAGCTCAATCCATTCATATTTGTTGACAACAAACAAGAGAATCAGAAGTCCACCGTCCAAGAACGGACTCGTAAGTCACACATAAATACAGAAAGTACATCCCTTCCCGCCGCATTTGCACGCTGTAACACCACCCCACAACGCCGATGACTGCCAAGATCCCGTCGACTGTCCCAACCAGCGCCGCGTCGCACCCAGCCCGGTCTGTCCTAGCCTCGCTCAATCCAGAGCAGACGGTTATATTACGCGCCGCACCCTGAAGGAGGCTAGGCCATGATGCGGTACAAATATGTGGGATGCACTGCAGCGACGGGGAGAACGTCACGTGGTTGTTGGTGAGTACTCCACCTCCCAGTTGTTCCTGGTAATCCACCGGGCCAGAGGTATCCAGCCCGCTCGGTATAAGCCGAGGTCTGAAAAATGCCGCGCTGCAAAGCTTGGGTCGATGCCGAGCGTGGACAAAGCCCTGCCGTCCTTGGGCTTCTCAGCCTGGAGAAGCTCCGCGAATTCGGCTTGGATAGATGGATGCGGCCCTTAGCTGTCGTTAACGATATCCATCGTCGACGGCGCTCGTCGCCACAGGCGTTGATCATTAGCAGCGTCCGTGGCTAGGGGCGTCTGTTCTTGCCGCTGTTTGCCGTTTCCGGCGCCTGTGGTGATCAACGTCTGTTCTTACCGACGTCTGGGGCATCGGTTTCCGTGATCTACGGCGTCTGCCCTTACCGACAACTGCCGTACCTGGCGTCTGTGGTGATCGACGTCTGTTCTTACCGACGTCTGGGGCGCCGGTTTCCGTGATCTACGGCGTCTGCCCTTACCGACAACTGCCGTTTCCGGCGTCCGTGGTACCTGGCGGCCGTTGTTATCAGCGTCTGCCATTACCGGTGTCAGTGGTTACCGGCGTCCTTCGCTGTCGTTCGAGTGGTACTCACTGGATAGGAGCACGATGAAGATGAGGACGGCCAGTATGGCCGACAGAATGCCGGCCCAGCACAGCCACCGTTGCTTGGTGTGCGTCTCCCTCCCGCCGGGGTAGTACTTCTCTCCCCTGCAAAGGTCGAGCAGGCCGTGTTCGTCAGGCCTGGCAGGGACACGCACCATTACCGGTGGGGCCAGTGTAAAGCGTGCAGTGGCCCAGATCACACAAACGTGCATGTCGCTGGGGGGGGGGGGGGAGGGGGTAAAGCTGCTGATGACGCTGGGCGTTGAAACCGATCCGACGCACACGATGATGCACACGCACACGGGTGTGGAGAGGGTAAATGGAGAAAATCAGTCGCTGTTACGCTTAGGCTACAGGCGCAAGGTGGATTGCTCATTTGCAGCCAATAGCGTGAACCTTTCGATCGGCGAACATCAGGAAGCGCTTCCGTCGCACGCATCAGCTAAGAGGGAAGTGTGCATTCTATCACTATTTGTCGAGCTCGCACAACAAGGTATTGTTCGCAGTGTAATAATGGGTTTAACGCTGCGTCAGCTGTTTTTCGGCCAGTCCGGTCAGGCACATTACGCAACTGAATACACTTGACAAAATCCCAACACAACTTATGCTCGTGTGGTTGGCAGCTAACTACATGGTGAATTTAGTAGCACTATGCCGTGCACTGAAATTGTAGCCTGTTTGCTACAAGACCACATCCACAGATTGGAATAAATGCAAAGATTCGGAACCCGCGCAATAAGTGTTCCATTCATGGATTACCACGGCGAGAACATTACTCATAAAAACCAGAACAAAAACATAATGATCACTAGCTAACTCACAAACAATCAGGGCTCTTGATCTAATCTCTGTCGGAGGTAAACACGCTATTCAAAACGAGAAATGCTTTTGTAGTTTGGGGATAGCTAATCTGAGCTGGCGCATCAACAAGGAGTGCAAACTTGAAGCATGCATACCGTAAGCCCTACGACCGAAGGACTACTTCAGCAAGACGCCACTAAAACAGACTCTCCCACTCGACTACGCATTCTGCACTATGCTGTGGAACTACACTGCACTATGCAAGCGCCTTTGCTGGTGCAGCTCGGCCTGGATGCTGGGCAGAGAGGAAGCCATATTCTGCGCAGGGGAAACTCTGGCAGGCGACAGTGGTACCATCGTCGGACGGCGGCAGCCAGCTGCTCAGCATTCAATGCCGGCAGGCTCTCTCGCAGCGTACGCTGCAACCGAGGCCGGTTCTCGTTCTCCGTGGGCGGCCCGCTGTCCCGCCGGCCCCGCTCTGCTGTGAGGCTGGCGGCGCAGCCAGCTCAGGAGGCGGTCAGCGGCCGGCGGCTGACTCGGAGGCGCGGCCTCCGCGCCGCCACCGGCCTCGGCTCGCTGCGCGGCCTGCTCGGCGCCGGGCGCCCCATTCACACCCGACCGCAGCCGCGCTGACAGCTCGGCTTTGACGGCCACGGCCGCGGCGAGCCCGCGCCGCAGCCGGCCGCCCCAGCCGTCTTCGGCCGACCCGGCTCGGTCGCCGTCACCGTCCGCGGGCGGCGCGCGGTCGGTGCTGCTTCCTGGCGGCCGCTCTGCCTCCCCTGTCACCGGAGTGGCGCCCCCGGCCGCCGGCAGCCGTCAGCAAGCGGCGCACGCCGCGCCGCGCATCCTCGGCGCTCGGCACCCACGCCGGCACGCGGATGGTGAGGTGCAGCGCGTGGCGCTCGGCCTCGGCTGGCCGCCGCGGCGCGCGCCGGGTCGCGCTCGACGCCGAGCTGTCGGCCGCCAGCGAGCCGGGGCTGAGGAGCAGCGGCGCGGCGCGCCGGCCGTCTGCCTCGGCCGGCGGCTCTGCGCGCCGTCTGGCGGCAGCCCGGCCCAGCTCAGCGCAGTTGAAGTACACCACCTCGTCGGAGTCCTGCAGCGCGAGCTGCGCGGGCGTGGCGACGCACCGCGGCTTGCCTGCCGACCGCTCCTGGATCGAGAACACAGCGGGCGTGGCGCCGAAATGCTGCGGCTGGGCCGCCCAACGATCGGCCTGGACCCCCCACTCAGAGAGCGCGGCGCCGGTGCCGTCCAGCGACAACGGCTGCGACGCAAACGGGTCGTCTTTGAAGTATGTGATACTCACGTCGTGGGCATTAAACCCACCGTCGTGGAACTCCTTTGGCACGCTTTGGAAAGAAATAACTTGGTTAAGCTATGGTCGATTAGGGTCGGTAGAAAGGTCAGGAAGAAAGGGGGTTTCTCGCGGTGGGTGGTGAGGCTGGCGTAGCACGGGTGAAGCGTGCCGACGCACGCCTCACCCAAACATATTAAGCTCATCATGCAAAACTAAGAAAATCGACCGAGCGTAGTTCATAACGGGCACACCAGCGTCTGCGTACACATCCAAGCGCACACACACGCTCACACCGACACGGTCAGATGGAGACAAGACATGACACCACCGGGGGAGGGACCACTAGGGAACCAGACGGTGTCTTTTGTCTTGTTAGTACCCCTGAGGGGAGCAATTCGCACGGACGGATGTGGCGGGCTCACAGCGGTCCTCATCCGGTCCCCGGGGCCTTTAGATAGAAGACGAGGTGCGCCGTTGCCTTTGTGAGGAAATATGTCAACGAGCGGCTTACGTTTTCGACCGACTACAGCCACCATCTCCTGCCCAGTCAATTCCCTCGCCCCTTGACGAGCACCGCGATACGCGTGTGGGGGTGATTGTAGTACCCTGACTGTCAGGGCTTCGTAAGAGACGAATGTTTCTGCTCCGTAGAAGCCGGCGTGGCCTAGCTGCCACCGTGCGCTATACTGACCTGACAGGAGGCAGTGCACATCTCGACGGATCTGGGCTGACGTTATAGTTCCAGCTAACCGGACGCTCACCTTCGCTGGAGTTATTAGTCACGTAACCAACCTTTCCTCAACACGACATTTTGCTACCACAGGTTTCGGAATTTTCCACTCTCAACTCGTCTATGCCACATGGTTCTCCAAAGTTCCGGACAGTCTTACGATGCAAGGCAGTTTTCCAAGTGACTGTCGGTCGCAAAAAGTGCACACCTTGCACCAGGTACCAAACGGAGTGTGCAGGTATTGATATTTGCAGCTACTAAGCGTTTCTGGAGGTGTGATCGTGTGGGTGCAGACATAACACCATGCCATTCCCTTTAAGTGACGTCACTGCAAGGTCGTGCAACGGTGCCGAAAACTTCACTGTCTGATTTAAAACGCTTACAGGTCCTACGAAATTTGTCCCTGGGCAAGGAATTATCCTGCTCTGTTTTTGTGCTTTGGTCAAGTCCATATGTTAAAGTTAGGCGCATATTGGTCGGTCATGCACGCGTTTTGTGTATAATACAACACACTTGGGTTGCTGAAATTGTGCTTCCCGTCTACCCAAGCCTTTCCACTATTAGCTGCCTCCCATGTCTCTCCATTTCTCTTGCGTCTGCTTTATAACTAAAAAATTGGTTGCCGTTTCTTGGAACGCTAACCCAGCACTATTATCGGCAAGTTATCATCGTGCTCTCCGTATATCCGTCCTCCACCGCTCCTCCCTCTAATAGTACCACGCCACTCCTCCCGTCCCTCCAGATCACTTTCTCCCTCTTTCTCTCCAGTCTCCAGTACCTGGGTGACCTTGACACGCTCGCCACCTGTCCCACGCGTTTGAATTTATTGGGTTATCGGTTACACGCGGTGCGGCGCCGGCGCGTCCTTGGGGCCCGGTGCGTGTCACCTGGACCCGGTCCACAAAGCGGGCAGCGTCACGGCTGTTTCGGCCCGCCCGCCGACAAACCGGTCCACTCCGCGGGGCAGCCGGTACCGCGCCCGGCACCACACACGCTGGGGTGCCGGGCCGGCGTCGCAGGGTGGGAGCCGGGACGTCACCAGAGGGAGCCGGGCCAACACCACACGGAGCCAGGCCGGCACCAGAGGGAGACGGGCCGGCATCAGAGGGAGCCGGGCCGACACCACAGGGAGTCGGGCCGGCATCAGAGGAGCCGGACCGGCACCAGAGGGAGCCGGGCCGACACCATATGGAGTCGGGCCGACACCACAGGGAGCCGGGCCGGCACCAGAGGGAGCCGGGCCGGCACCAGAGGGAGCCGGGCCGACACCAGAGGGAGCCTGGTCGACACCAAAGGAAGCCGGGCCGACACCAGAAGTAGGGCTGGGCCAGGACCAGCAACACTATCCGGTTTGACTGGAACTAGATTGGCCTGCAAGGACACGCCCCGCAGAAGTCCAGACAGAGGTGACGGTCTTGCCACTTAAGCTCGGAGACAATTCAACCGTTAAATCGGCAATCTTGCTGCTGACAGTAACGGCAATTTCATTGAAGCGCGGCTCGTAAGCCAGGTGCCAGCTGTTACACCGGTGAGTTAGCCAAGAAACCCGGACATGAAGTGTCCGGGGAATTTGGTGCCGTAAATGTATGGTGCTTGATAAGCAATGACGAGGTTTCGCAGCCGTGGATCACGACTGGAATACTGACCGACTGTGTTGTGCAATAGGAAACGTTTTACAGCATACCAAAAAGTGGGGCTACGGCGACATGAGCTGGAATGTGTTAATTGAACGAACGGTGTGCAGTGTCGGCTCCTTTCGGTAACCACATTACTGATCGCTGCATGGGTGTGTGTGGGCAAGTGTGTAATTGTTTGCATCTGTGCATGTGTGATGAGCTGTCGTGCAGCACATTACCTGAGATGTTAAAAAAGATCCAACAGCCAGTTCTACAGTGCATGTACAAGTCCGTGACGCATGCAGAACAGTCAGATGAGGGGGAGGAAGGGGGGGGGGGATGGCGTGAGATCGAGCACGACAGGCCACACCTTCCGCTCCAGCAACAGCCGTTCAGCTGACACACCCTGATGGGAAGCGGGGAGGTGGGGAATACGCTGTGACGTCAGAACGGCCTGTGGCAGACGCCGCCGCTGGGCCAGTCCCCCCCCCCCCCCCACCCCCCACCGCGACACGGCTACTGGCATCAAACCGTGCGACTGCCACCTGCCGGCCGTTCTTCCAGTCTTAGTCAATGAGCTTGGTTTGAGTTAATCATCGCTGATGTCTAAGCACGCTTCACGTGAATCAGTCACCAGTCAGCCGTGCATGCTCGCTGAGAAATGCAGGGACGCTATTGAGGCGTGGTGTGGGCCGCCTTACATCGTGCCAACGGAAGTCTTCATCAGCAGCGACTACGCCGGAATCGTGTTCATAAATCACTCACCGTTCACTGGCGTGAGTCATCTGCATTTGTTCCGAATCAAAATCATTGATGACTCGCGAACTCAGGTCTTAAACATGTCCAACGCGTGCAAATAAGCCAGCATCAAGGCAGCGAGTGAACAGAAACGTCTCTCGATACCGTCACAAACACAACATGCATACAGCGTCAAGGAGAAAAGTCAGCAGTGGAACAGATGAGAACGTTAAATGTCACAATGAGGAGAATTATCAACTCAAAAAGGCAAAGCTCGATGAATGACTCCACAGCCCAACCTTTGGACAGTTTGACAGCAGCTCGACAGTTCAACCTCAGACACAGATCATGCATCTTTCGGTAATGTCAGATGACTGATGAGTGGAAGCGGTTTTGATTGTTACGATCTGTCACGAGTCAGCCATACGCGGGAGTTCAAAAACAGCCAACAAACGGCAACTCCCCGTCAGCGCTTACCCGATAATCTTGCGGTGGGTGTTGCCGTGCGGCATGGTGTCGCCGTTGTCGTGGTACGTGATGTCGATGACGGCGTCCTTGCTTTTGAGACCGTTGCCGTTCTTCTCTGGCGTCATGGTGACCAGCTCGAGATCGACGGCCTCCTGCTCCTTCTTAGTTTCGCTGGACGGCTTGGTGGAGCTGTCCGCCTCGCTGGCGTCCGCTTCCGAGCCAGAGTGGTCCGAGGAGCTGGCCGCCGGCTTCTCATCGTCCTCGAATACGGGGTTGTCGAAGCCCTGGATGGTCACGTCCTCTCCCTCCTTCTCGTCCGACATGGCGACGGTGGCGGCGGCGGCGGACTCTCCAGAAGGCGGTCACTCCCGTACTCGGACGCGTCTCACAGGTCACACCACGTCACGAAGCCTGGCGGTACCAAACGCTGGGTTAGCGCATGCCGGAGGGCTGAATACAGCTGCATGGACCACGATTACACGAGTGACTATATACATCATCACTATGGGGGTGGTCTCCCTAACTGGAAATCGGTCTGTCGCATGTGGTCCATGCTCATACGCATCGTCCGATGTCCTCGGAAAATACCCTCGGTGAAATTCGTAACATTTTTGCGGTGCCCAAAGACTGTTTCATGACTCGTGAATCAACACTTTGAAATGACATATGAGGGCGTATCTTTCGATTGTGAAAGAGGCTTGCACAGAAGTTAAATTGACGATCATTGTTGTGAACCATTATCGGGGTCGATTATTTGCGGTGCATACATGCGCTAACGTTTACAAATAACGCTAGAATTAATACGTGCGATATGCGTAACACGAGCTGACTGACATCACAGCCGTGCATTCTCAAGCTGTCCCTGGCGGCAGCATAGCCATGACGTGCTCTGAAATATCGCTACGTGGCCGACAGCCATCGAAAAGCACGACCCCTTTCGCCGTCTGCCGAGCTGGTTCGACGTCACAGACGAATGAAGGAGAAATCGGCACGTTTACATAAGCTACCACATCTTCCATAGGCAGGAGCGGAGCCTTGTCCCTGGTGGCGACATCGTTATGGCCAGCTCTGAGAACACGGTAACGGTCCGGCAGCGTAAAAGGTGCATGCATTGTGCAGCAGAGCCCGAATGGCGGCGCGACGGTGGCCGGCGCCGACTGGCCGCCGCCGCTAGAACTTGACCGCCTGCAGATGTCATCGATACCACTGGTCACAGAGGTCCGGTGCCTGAAGCCCACAGCGACTGGCGTGGGGCAACAGGTTGGAAGTTGCGGCCAATGGGCGCCAGTCAGCGGCAGACGCCCTGGGCTGCGGGATGTGGAGGGAGGGGGACGGGGGACGGGACGCGCTCTCGACACGCCCGCCCGTCCCGGCCAGCCCAGGGGGACGGCTGGAGCCTGACGCGGCTTGGTGAGTTGTTGAGCTACTCGGAACTTCTGTTCCGTAGTCGTCTCCGCCTGGTCCGGCAGTGACTCAGCACCCCAGGCCCGTGACAGTCCAAACTCCAGAGTACAGAACGTGTTTGGCGGATTACACCGGGATAATGCCGGTTCATGGGCTTGGCAGGTGGCACCTGCAGGAAATCATGCATGCATGCACATGCATCTGTGGAATGTAGAACAGTGTTACTTTTCAGATCAGTAGAGCCTCTATCGAAAATAATGCGCACACTATGTTGTGCAGGGTCTAATGGTTGGTTCAGCTGCAACAAAGTGCATCATGTGATGGGATATTTTCCGCGGCCGTCTAAGCACAGCATAAATGTTGAGCTTTACCTAGTGCCGCTTACACTACTGTTCCAAACGGCAATAACGGTGTAGTCGCATATGTGCCAGTCTAATTGATCAGAAAATACCCCGATCGTCTCAGGGGGCGTGATATGGGGACGTCGTCACGACATGGTGTACCTCTTCCACCTCTGAAGTCCCACGCCATCAGAAGGGGCACCGCCACAGGCAGCGTGAGATCTTTCTTCAAGTGTTATGAAACTTATTTTCCAATTATACTCCCCCCAGTCATAAATCCAGTGAAAGGAACTGCTGAGGGAACCGGAACGAACTGGCAAGGGAAAATAGCACCTCTCTTTCTAAGACATCACACAGATATTTTCCTCGCCGTTTCTCGTCCGTCGTCTTCTTTCTCTGAATCATTTCAGCCGCCTGCGTCTACATGCCTCCTCTCGTCCATACCAATGGCCTCCTCACCGCTTCCGACTGCAAAATTTCCCAAATACAGCCCCGCTTGACACAACCCTTGACACTTGACTCACGCACTGTGACACCGGTGTCCATAGTCCATGTAAACTGCAGACGGTGGTTGGTGGACTTCCCACGACTGTGGGAGTAGGGCGTGGCGAGGTGGTAAATCACCAGGCTGCCGCCGGCGCAGGCGTGTACAGCGGCTGCTGCCCCCCCCCCCCCTCAGCCCACCCGCTCCGCCACTCGTCAGAGATCCAGTCCCATCTCACCATCTCAAACCCTCGTAACAAGGCTGTTATGTAACACCGTCCAGCTGCGAGATGCTTTGGTCAATGTCCAGTGCAGCTTAAGAGAAGAAAACAACGCCAAGGAGTGCCCTTTGGAGCCTGATGACACAATCCGTGAAAGAACACAGCTCAAATGGCGCCCCTGAAGTGAACTCGGTCAATATATAACACTCGTGGCTGGAGCTGCCTCCCCCGCGAAACCCACCTAGCCCGGCCAGTATATCATCAGCAGCGGCGTCATGGTTTGACCGCGGTGTGAACGTTATTGGTAGGCCCTGACCCATTATGACCGCGGTGTGTGCGCTGTCGGTCGATCCTGACCCATTATGACCGCGATGTGTGCGCTGTCGGTCGACCCTGACCCATTATGACCGCGGTGTGTGCGCTGTCGGTCGACCCTGACCCATTATGACCGCGGCGTGTGCGCTGTTGGTCGACCCCCGACCACGCACGACCGCGGTGTGTGCGCTGTTGGTCGGCCCTGACCCATTATGACCGCGTTGTGTGCGCTGTTGGTCGACCCCGATCAATCATGACCGCGGTGTGTGCGCTGTCGGTCGACCCTGACCCATTATGACCGCGGCGTGTGCGCTGTTGGTCGACCCCGACCACGCACGACCGCGGTGTGTGCGCTGTTGGTCGACCCTGACCCATTATGACCGCGTTGTGTGCGCTGTTGGTCGACCCCGATCAATCATGACCGCGGTGTGTGCGCTGTTGGTCGACCCTGACCCATTATGGCCGCGGTGTGTGCGCTGTTGATCGCCCTGACCAAGCATGACCACGGTGTGCGCGCTGTTGGTCGACCCCGAGGCATTATGACCACGGTGTGCGCGCTGTTGGTCAGCTCCGACCAATGATGACCGCGGTGCGTGCTCTGTTGATCGCCCTGACCAAGCATGACCACGGTGTGCGCGCTGTTGGTCGACCCCGAGGCATTATGACCACGGTGTGCGCGCTGTTGGTCGGCTCCGACCAATGATGACCGCGGTGCGTGCGCTGTTGATCGACCCTGACCCGGCCCCGTCGACACCGCCGGCGCCGGATGGGCCGCGGCGGTGGTATCGGCGCCGTCCGCTAATAGGATGGCCGTTACAGGGTCTCGGAAGCCTCAGGACCGTGGCCGCCGCTGTCATCGGGGCCGGAGTACGCCGATACATGGCGCGCAGCGTGGCTCGCCCTGAGGCGGGGCAGGTCACTGGTGAGGCGGGGCAGGTCACTATGAGGCGCGGCAGGTTACTGGTGAGGCGGGGCAGGCCACTACGAGGCGGGGCAGGTCACTATGAGGCGGGGCAGATTACCGGTGAAGCAGAGTAAGTCACTATGAGGCAGGGCAGGTCACTGGTAAGGCGGGGCAGATCACTGGTGAGGCGGGGCAGATCACTGGTGAGGCAGGGCAGGCCACTATGAGGCGGGGAAATTCACTAGTGAAGCTGAGTAAATCCCTATGACGCGGGGTAGGTCACTGGCGAGACATGGCAGGTCGCTGATGATGAGGGTCAGATCACTGGGGAGGCGGGCAGGTCACTGGTGAGGCGGGGCAACTCACAGATGAGGCGCGGTGGGTTGCTGGTGAAGCAGGGCAGGAAACCGATGAGGCGGGGCAGGTCACTGGTGAAACAGGGCAGGTCACAGCAATGCTACCACTTCTTTACCGATACCGTACTGTATGGGCACATCACCACGCAGTGATAAGGCACTAGGCTGTTGCTATGCTACACCAGTACCGTGCTACACCGGTGCGGTGGGGCACAAACGCGGTATTTCATCGGTGCCGTCCCGCCCTGTCAAGGGAGGGCGACCCCAGGAGGCCGGCTGCGTCCGTACCAGGCATCCCTCAGCGTCGACCGCAGGCGCGTCACCGCAGCCGCCGGGCCGACGTTACGCCACGGCGCCTTTGCACAACGCCTGAGAGCCGGGTATCAATGACAGCCGCTGCAACACGTGGCCGGGCCGGGCAGCGCCGCCGCACGGCCCGCCAGGCTGGAGAGGCCGCGCCGGCCCGGCCCGTGCCAGGGCCCGCCCCAGGGCAGAACCGAGGTCACGGGACTGGCCCCGCCGCTCCGCGCCACCGCCCGTTTCCAATGGCCGTCTCGAGAGAACGCGGCGGCTCTTGTGTGACCGGCTAGGGATGACTATTCACCTGACACCAAGACCAAGGGCAGCGGCTAGCTAGCTTCTACTCACGCTTGGCTTTCACCGCCTCCGTCTCCACTCATCGGACACTAAGTGAATCACGTGAGAGCGCTGGGAGAAGCGCAAATATGGTGAGGAGCTGACACACGGCACCGAAGTGTTTACCGCTCCGGGCGGCAAGAAAAGCTGCAGATCGTTTGTACCTGCCCATGCAAGGTGCGACACTACCGTAGATTGATGCCAACAAGTGGGCTGGAAAACATGTGGACGTCATCACACGATGACGCACAGGTGCTACTTTCAAATCTTGAGCGAAAAATAATAGTTAATAATGTGAACGATAATGGGAACGAAAGCATTTGACCAACACTGAGTTCACTCTTAGCTCCCCATCCCGGATTTTTTGACGGGCGGTTAAATTCAGTGCCCGAGCTGTCGTCTTGTGAATTCGTTCCTGGTCATCACACATCCAGCAACGAGAAAGCGTGCATGACCTTTGACATCTCTTGCCATCGACCGCACCACACCTGCTCCGAGTCACTAACGTTTTTCGTCGCTGACTAAACAGTTCGTCGTTAAATGACTGTTAAATGCTGCTGTCTTTTCCACAAGCAAATCCGCTGTCGTTGGCTTCATTCAATGAACTCCATGGAGCTCTTGGTCGATTCTCTCCGACGGTTCCATGCAAACAAACCCCCCGGAGCGCGGTCCGGTGGCGCGTTCAGCGGTTATAACGGGCCACAAACACAGCGCTGGTGTTGGCCGCCGGTTGGCCGGGCCGACTGAAAAAGGCGCTCGACCGGCGTCACAACCGCCCAGCCCGGCACGTGACAGCCAGGAAAACAACGCCGCGCTGCAGACGCGGCAAACTGGCCCAACGGCGCCGCTGTCTGGCTGGCTGCCACATCGACGGCTGCAGCAGCAGCGGCGGCCTGGCGGCCTGTCAGCAGTTACAGCTGCTGATGTGACTTTCCACGGTGACTGGAGCTCCAACGAAGCTGGCATTTCTTTCCGAGCGTCCTGACTGTGCCTTACCATACAGTCGCATCGCGACCAACGGGAGTCACTACGGAGGGCAGAGGAAACACGGGAACTGTTGGTAAACCCACGATCAAACCCACGTCTGCCATGGAAGATGCGGAGACCCTGTATAACTAGCGATCGACACGATCGACACATGTGACGATCGTGTACTGGGTGAGCCGAGGAGCCTCCGCTGCCAGCGCCGACTGCGCCGTCGGCCCCGGTCCGCCTCGCCCGACGTGCCGGCTATCCGAGCTGGCACGCGGCGGCCCGGCAGCCCCGGTCCGCGGCGCCCGGCTGCCCCAGCTGGCACGCGTCGGCGAGACCTCGTACTCACCCCGCACCTGCAGCCCTCGCCAGGCAGACCGGTCCGCGGCGCCCGGCTGCCCCAGCTGGCACGCGTTGGCGAGACCTCGTACTCACCCCGCACCTGCAGCCCTCGCCAGGCAGACCGTGCCGCGGACCTGCGCCGCACAACGGCGCACGACACACCTCAAATGCCGGCGGGTTTCTCCCGGCGCACTAGCAAAGGGTGTTGCGGGTCTAGCGTCGTCACCATCTGTCGCCCCGTGTGTCAGCAACAGAATTTGTGGGCCGTTTCCGAATCAAGTTCAATTGGGCGCCGGTTGCGAACAATAGCTAACATTGCATGCGGCGGTCATCGCAGCTGTACGATGTGTTTGTATTGCATGTTCTCATGCTGCTGGTTAAGCAGTATCAAATAATGCAAATTTGGCTGCATTCCCATTACCTCTTACAGGCGATTGCAAGTAGCCATACCATCTTAATAACCATCTTAATCCTTCGTGAGCACGGCTTATAACTCTAAACTGATCTTCCAATGCTTCGCTTCTTTAATTGAAACTGGTACGGCATTTTACCAAGTCACTACTGTTCACACGATGCGCCTGAATGGCCGGCAAAAACAGCTAAATGCCTTGACATAACGTCGATGACGCCCACATGTGGGCTGAGATTGCGTGAACTAACCGTCGGTCCGAAAAACACGACTGGCCTATAAAACAATGAGTATGTATATGCTTATAGCTACGATTAATATATATCACAGTTAGGATGATCCGTGAGTACCAGCCAGTGCCCAAGATATCAGTACAGAGAGCAAAGACGGTTCGGATGTGCCGATGCGGAACAAGAGACAACGGAGAGCAGCACCTGGCTGAGGGAACGATGTCATCCAGCTAACCAGAATTACCCGTCTGTATCCCCGTAAGCACCGTAAGTGGCACCTATCCACAGTCATCGTAAACTGAGCGTCCGCTGAGCACTGTTGCGCTGGTGGCGCGGGTGAACGCGGCACTGGCGCGGCGTGACGCCGCTGGCGCGCCCGCGGCAATGCCAGGTCTTTACCACTCCGAGCGGGGGGACGCGCGACAGGTGGTGTCACTTCCGGTGGCGGGGTCAGACGCGGCTCACGGCTGCCCCCCGCACGAGCCGCGGCAAGGCCCGAGCCGGCGGTGTCCGGGAAACGCGGCACGTGACGCCCACATACCACGTGGGAAGACAAGCAACAAGACCGAAGAATACCGCAGCGGGGCAGGGAGACGAGGCAACAGGGCATGCAGAGGACGCAATAGGGCAGCATGACGCGGAAATAGGGCAAGGAGACGCGGCGATAGGGTAGCAGGACCCCATAGCAACTCAGGAGGAAGCAGACAGTAGAAGGTTTTATTGAAGGACGCCGTAGAAGGAGAGAAAAACACACCGCTTTAGCAGGCCAACTATGGGATCACCGCCACAACGCAAAGCAGGGCCTTCGGCCTAAGCCATAGTGAGTGCCATAGTTGGAGCTGATGCTTGGTGTTTGTGGGCGCATGTTGAGGCAATTCCTCACAGTGAGGGTAACATAACGATGAAATGTGCGAGCTTACCAGCAGCCTTTGCGAACCGATCAGAAGGCCTGAGCAAAGATAAGATGCCACAAATATGCTACTTGTTCGTTCATACACCTACATCTCAGTTGTAAGGCGATACACTTTTATGTGTCGTTCACAAGTGAGTAGGAAAACGGCATTTGTTACACCAATGTTTAGTTGCATGTCTTGTACACCAACGTCATAATATTTCCCACAATAAAGTATGCAAGCTCTGGCACTATGGCCAGAAAACTTGGATGGATATATGCGCAATATTAGCACAAAGCGGGTTATAACGCATAGTACATCAACTATAAGAGCCGCCACTATGTGCAGGAGGGACAATGGCGAATAGACCTACAAATGCCATGAAAACAGACACAAGGCCCACAAGTTTTTGTAGACGGAGCAGACGCCAGGGAAGGACGCTGGACGCAGAGCTGGTCTCAGGGACACCGGAACACTAGCATTCCTGCTCTGAATCCTCACATCCGCCATCCCATGCAGTCGGTGATGGGATTGCCAATTCTTTATGCCAATTTCTGAAAATCTCTGCGTAGCTTCGATAGTTGGTTTACGTTTGTTTTTCTCAGTTAACCCCTATCACAAAACCGACGCAGTGGGCCGACGACCGGGCGCCAACGACACGGCGAAGACTTCGACGCATCCACGCCGATCTAACACCGGGAATTCCGACGCGGCATGCGTCACGAGCAGCGCGCGCGCCGGCCGCTGCTGCGGATGTCCCGCGGGGCGCGCGGGTCGGCGCGGAGAGGGCGCCGCCGGCTGGCGCAGCCCACCACTCGCTGTAACTGCGGCCGGCCCGCTCCGCCAACGGCCGCCGAGCACGTAACAGCGCGGAGCCGGAGGCGCCCTGCCGGCTCACGGCACGGCGTCGGCGCGGCGGCCGAGCGCGCAAACCTGGCTGCAGTCGAGCCGGTAGTTGCACGGGTGCCCTGGCACCAGACCGTGGCAAACACGGCGTTTCATAACACGCTTTCGGCACAACTGATCCGTGAGGCGGGACGAAGAATCCGGCTGTTGGGAGGGCAACCTTGAACTGCTTGTGCCGCTGTATGGCCATAAAGTGCCAGTGTCAAGACTCTTTCATTCTCCAAGCATTCATTCGATATTAGTCTTTGATGTGTATCCCCTGGTCTGCATGTGAGCCAGTTTGTATGCAAGACCTGGAGCCAAACAGCGAGGAGCACACGCCCTGCCAGCGTTGCGCAAATAGCACAGTGCATTGGTGACGCGATAGGCGATGCTGATCAGGCCGGAGAGACCTCGATGCGTGCACAGTGAGTGTTTTCTGCCTGTACGAAGTGTTGGGTCAAAGAGAACAACAGCGTTCGCTTCAGCCCAGCGCGCTCACCCAGGCTCTCTGGCGACAAGTACAGACTCGCCACACTCTGCAGCCCGGCACACTTCGGAGGCCGGTCGGGCCGTTTTCCGTCGCAAGCCGTGGCAAATGACGGCCAGGTCAGCGCGGCGGGGACGAGTTCCCAGAGCGGCCGGGCACGTGGGCCGGCTCGCAGTGGTTGCGACACCGGCCACAGTGGGCCGCCGAGGCCGGCGAGGTGAGCTGCCCGCCCGCCGACCGGCGCCTCGCCCTGGCTCGCCCGATCAGGCGCCGGTATTGGCCCGACCGGAGGGGCCAGTTTTTGTGCCGGTCAGCCGGGACACCATGAAATTGTCTATAGGGCCGGTGAGGTAATGCCCTTGGAATTATACGGCTGGAAGAGGGCCAAGACATGGGCCACGCCGAGGGGGGCATTTTTTTTCCAAGAAACGGGCGGCCTTGAGGTGCCTGTTGGCATTGTCACTCGGAATGCCGGTGCTTATAACAAATTAGGGTTACTATTTTCCACCGCGATGTGACGTGGCAGGCGGGAAGAGCGGGGGGAGGATGCAATGCCAACGGCGATATGCATCATTGAAACGAATAAACCTGTTAAGATCAACCAGACGTTTCTCAAGTTGTTCTGTTATGATTAGTCGGTTCGTCCGATATGCACACAAAATAAAATATGAGCCTAGCAAAGAACTGCATCGTCCTTCCCCAAAAACTTTGTTCCATTTACGGCGTCACTGCGCCGACATTTACATAAGACCAGGAATGTACGCGAGAGATCTCCGTATCCTCTGAGCAGAAGAGCACACACACGAGCACAAGCACAAATCACAACATAACTTATTTTCATATTCAGACGGTTTACTGAACGGGGAAGTGATTTCAAATAAGGATTTCTGACATCTTCAGGCAGGACAGGAGTGCAAAGCAGACCACGTCAGGCCCGGCCAGCAGGTCAGGCGCAAGCCTAAGATGATTAACGAATAAACCATTTATGGAAAAGTGCTCCCACTCTTCGCAAAAGCGTTAGAAAGTCAGCAGGTGATATCCAAACAAGGCACCATCTGATGAATTGCCTGTCACTTGCTCAGATCGTTGTGACTAAGTGATCCGAAGTTTCAAGGTGTCTCCTGTGTTACATAGTCTCCACGCTGTTGCGTGGTGTCGAGACATCCTCCGATCGTGGGCGGATGACCTTAACCCAGCTGATCAGCGCGATGGCAGGTCATCTCTGCCCGGCCCCATTTGTGACGCGCCGCAGCGCGGGCCGGACCTGCTGAGTTTAACAATCAGCCTCGTCCGTGGCGCCTACGCACCACCGAATCCCATTTCAAATGACTGGCAGGTGAAACCCTTCGGTAAGCTGACTCATCGTTCAAACCTTCACCTCACCTCCACCTCGACTGCCACCTCTCACCCCAACCGTCTCCACGGCCTCCCGCAGCCGGCAAGGGCATCTGCCCACGTGCAGTGACAGCGTCCGGTGTCCTGACGTCTCGCGGCATTGCCGTTAAGCTTCAGTGCACGGCAAGCGGATGTGACGTTTTCCTTTCACGCCATTACGCCCCCGCTTCATTGAGAAAATACAGGATTCGAACAGAGAGTGACCTTCGGGATCAGGGTGGAGCTCCTGGCCGCGGGCTGCAGCGCCTATCGGCTGTCGCTCGGTGTGTGGTGATCACTTCAGCTCCGTTTCAGCTCTAGGATAATCTTAAAGTTCATATTCGATGAACTGACGGCTTCTCACAGCGGCGTGTTTTCCTGGTAAAATAATGAAACGCTTACGTAATAGTTCATGGTTTCAGTGAGCTGTAATACGCCAGGTAACTCAGAATTGTGCACAGCCACAGACACTCATTTAGCGTGATCAGCACTTGATCAGTCGCTAATTTGAGCACTGGCTCAACCACTGGATCAACCGAAGGTTCAATTAATGGTGCAGCCGCCAGCGCAATCAGTGGTTCAGCCTGTGAGCCCAGCTATGTTGCGTAGGCCCAGGGCACCTCCCCGCTGTTCGCCGTCGCCCGTGCTGCGGCCGGGGTCATCACCACGAGCCGGGGTCGCCGTCCTGATGCGGGTGTTTGTGCCGAGCTCCGCTGCGACCACTCAGCCAAATAGAAACACTTCCTGCGGCTGCTGCTGGGAGCGTCCTGAGCCGGTGGAAGTAGTTTCTCCTCGGCTGGCGCGCATGCGTAATCGCATCCCGGCGGTTTCGATTCGAATTTGTGGACGTAGACGATGCGCTACTTCTTTGCGATACAGAACGGAAAAGGAGCTTAAAAATTGAACATGTGATGACTTCTCAATTGCTAACGAGGGTCTCTAATCCTAAATCGTAAATCCCAAGCGCTTGTTAACTGTCATGCTCTGAGAGCGAAGTGCTGTAGAGGCGCATGCTGCGTTTTCGTCACGTGGACCATGGCGTCAGCTGACGCGTGCGTTACGCCATATTAGACATACCTTGCCACGGGCAAGGCAACGACACAAGTTTTGACATCATATCTTAACCTCAATCTCCAAATCCAAGGATGAGTTTCATGGACGCTTCTGAATGCCAGAGCAAGCGCGCGGAGGGCACCTAAACAAAACATTCATGGCCACTGAGCTCCGTGAGGCACCCGCAGAACCAGAGCTGTGCCTTCTTCCGCCCAACTTGACACTCAGTGAGATCCACCGATAAGAAAGTCGGCTGACTTTGAACTGCATCTCTTGTCTGATATAACACCACGCTCAAGTTGGTTTGAATTACGTATATCTAATTAAGCAATGATACTTCCTCTCCAGATTCTGCGAAAAGCGACGCGCTCTGACATACCACTTTTCGTTTCACTGCTTCCAAGGATTAGCGAAACATGATCGTCACCACCCTTCTTTCGGCCACGACAGACGCAGGACGACGGGAATGACGCCACTCTCGCGATGGTTTGATGGGCCGAGATCGCCTTTACGCTGTACCCCAAACACTGGCATATTTCAGAGTAACACGTCAAGCGCTGCCGCATCTGAAGGCATCGATGCTTTCGCCGGCAGGGCTAACGCTAAAGCCAAGTCTTAGCATTCATTGCAGCACGCACTGAGTGCTCTCTCTGCGAAAGGAATTCTAACTGAACAAGAACATGTAGAAAGTTTCTTTGGATCTACGCCAAAAATGATTGTTAATCAATCTGTATGGTCCTTATTGACTAGAAGTTAAATCCGCGGAAAAGACATGGATAACCATGAATCGGCTAAAAAAGCTCACGGTAACGGCACTCAAGTATAAGCGGTAGTGAAAACCGATAGAAAAATCAAAACAATATGTAGAGGACATTCACAACCCTATGCGTCTGGGTGCAGCACTTAAGGTGGGAAAGAAGAGAAAAGGTAGGACAAGTGTTTCAGAGTTACGCACCCGTCAGTGCTCCTCGTGAGGTGGCTGGTAATCCACGATGAAAGAACAAAATGAGCGTCCAGAAATTCCAACAGTGCTGCCAGGAATGTCTGTAGAGCTGTTGAAACCTCCTGAGATTTCAACAGCTATAGCCTTCGGCGGTTCATAGCTGACGTTCGTGTGACCATAGTGTGAAATGCATCCAGATCTAGGGTGGGAATATTGGTTTACCTAGTCCATTCAACCTGGTCCATTAACATTCAACCAACACATTCAGTGTTCAACAAGACATTGCATCGATTGGGCTGTGCCGAATGTTACACAAAGACAGCTGCATTACGGAGCACTTGACCCTGCGGTGTGGTGTACCGTCCTATAACCAGTCTGAAATCAATAGCTTACAGTCTGGTAGCTACTTGTTAGTTGCAGTCAATAGACGCCGAGGGCGTAATTTCGCAAGCTAAGTGGGGGGGGGGGGGGAGGGGAACAGCGAACTACGCTCTGACTAAAACCTACACTGAACATTAAAAAAATACATTAAAAATCGGGTTTGGCCCCTAATTTGGCTAGCTCCCTATCCGAAGTTCAGGGACTTGAGCCACCCCCCCCCCCCTGCAAAAAACTACAACCTTGCTCACAATCAAAAGCTTTCCATAAACTGGATAAACTGGAGTCGTATGCCGACGCGCCGCTTCTCATGGGTTTGGTTGCTGTGGGAGCGCCCTCCCCCGCTCTGGAGCCCTACCCCATGAGCCGGGGACGGCGATGGCTGGCCG
>NW_023596576.1:34829074-34941574 GCF_011947565.3 Pollicipes pollicipes
GCAGACGGGTAAGGATATGGTTTCCAACCGGGACCGCCAAAGTATTTGACAGCCCCGTTCTGACGTTATCGCGGGCTTTTTGGCAGGCTCCAGCATTGCAAGCCCATGTATTACACATTTAGGTAGATATAAATCTAGATAATACTTTTGGGAGGCAGTTTTGGGGTACATTGCGAAAGCACCGACGGCTCAAATGCTTCCAGTATCAGGCAAAGCGTGTGCTTCTTCTTGCGGCAGGTGTACCTTCGGCGGCCATTGTCCTCATTCCAAGCTTCAAGTCACTCTGCAGGGGTATTATACCGTTAACATACGTGACGCTGGTCGTATCAGCGGTTTATAGCTGGCGCTAGTGTGATGTCCATAGTTCGTGCTGCTAATCCAGTTACTTAGATATTTACCTTCGGCCTCCCGAAACGTTCTGCCTATGTGAATGTGAGCTGTGCTTTCTGGGTTTTAAATCTCACAATGTCTTACGAAATATATTTCTATGTTATTCCCAGGGCATATTCTTGATCCATACGTTTCCAATTCAAGTCTAACTGTGGTAGTAATTGCTGTCCCTGTACTGTTTACTTATAGGTGTACACGCGTAAAACTTGGCGTCTAACTTAAAGTTTGGCGACTATTTTTATCTCAATTGGCGCTTTTCATCGTCCTTTATATTGGACGTAATTATCACTACAGGTTCTTCAGAACGTCTTTTCATTCAAAAATTCCTTAAATGTTTTTGTTTTGTCCACTTAAGGTAACGGTATTAAAACTCATTGCTCGTGTCGAATCATTTCATGGTTCTCGACGACATCGAATAACAGCACATTTCGAAATTGTGCTGTTATTTCCTCTTGTTTGGTTAACATGGCGGGCTAGCTGTTAGAGCAATGTGAGGCACGGTACAAATCAAATAAACATCGCCAAAACATTCAAAAGGCGATGCCACTGTGAAATCTAAGGCACCGCTGTGTGCAACGCCAAAAAATGCATCGCAGCATTACACAGACGACTTCAAACAGCATGCCACACGGACGCTGTCACTACTTTCGCTTGATCGCAGCCGGCGAAGCTCATGACGCGCCGGCATTAGGGGAGCAGGACGATGAAAGAATAGCTCTAGCCCCAAGGGCAAAGCGTTCTATCTGTGTGCGAGATGCAGATCATATGCAGAAAGAGTGCAGTACAGAGAAAACTAAAGTTCGTTGCTCGTGATACAATATACCACACGTTATACACCTGTACGGTATCACAAACACAATGTACATATATGATGCCGGACGATATATTTAGGAAATCCCGTACACAATGGAAGCAGAAGCACCATAGGTGTTGGTGGCAGCGGGCTTCACGCGTCATGCGATCCGCGTCATGCAATCAGAATTATGCAATCCGCATCGAGGCCTACATAGCTGACCATATGTCCACTGACCTGGACACAGCCTCTGCGTCCAGGCCAATTTGAAGTGTCATGATGTCGTCGAAAAGGCATCACCTGCCGTCTATGCATCCCAGAACCAGGAGCTCGAGGAACGCGCTTAGAAGTCCCAGGAAGCATGCCGGGACCTGGAACCTGGTCCGGTCCTGTCTAACCAGCGGTAAGGTAAAGCGCTAGTGCAGTCGGTCTGAAACCGTTGCCACCGGCCAAAACGTGCCTCTCGAACTACTACTCTCTTTTGCACTTTTCACGTTAGGCTTGCGCCGCAGTTTGAAGCTGGCCCATTCTCAGGATAAATTAGTTCAAAGTTCAAATGGCTTTTATAATTATTTTGCAGTAAAATGGTTTGAATAAGCCCTGACATTGAAATGTTAAACAGAGAATTAATGCCCGCAGGCACGAAACCACGCGTTTTAACGCGTCTTGGTTAATGGAGATCTATGAAACGTAAAATTGAGGATGTGGTCCCGTGTTCGTTTCAGTGTTATATCCGCACACGGCGCATAAAATTTATAGCAATGTGACTTAGATAAAAGACGCACTTTTATGCGTCTTAATTCTGTGTACGAACTTGCTCTGAACCATGGGTTGGCGGAGCCTCGTAACAATATGACATATATATATATATATATATATATATATATATATATATATATATATATTATGTAACGATGACAAAATATGTGGAAGGGGAGCTGAAGAAATTAACACTCCCTATATCTCGCTATTTTCCGTTTTCAACGACAAAATAGGTCCCTATCTATTAACAAATTACGTATACGCCCTCGCGTTCGATCGACTCCACCTTGCCCATAAATTGGTATGGTTTAGCTTGGAATCATATGATACACCACAATCATGGAAGATGAGTGTTTTGACCACATCCTGTTGAACACGCTTTCTATTTGGGGGAGGGCAACCCGGCCATGCCTGTTCAGTCCACACAGACACGGCCGCGTCGTAGTAAACCAAGTCAGTGCAGTGGCATCGTCCCACAAAACATGTTGGGGGGGGGGGGGGGGCCATGAGATGACGTAACCTAGCCTCACAAACATCAACATACGGGCTTCTCCGCGCATTTGCCCACCTTCTTCTCAAAGGGGCGGGGAGACTGGAATGCGCATTCGGGATGTGGAAATACCATGGTCGAATGTCCTTCTACACTGCAGTAATTAGCAAAGCCGCTGTAGTCGGCGTTGGTCGAAAAGTGACCTTCACGGCAGTTACCCGATTGCGACCTGTAAGACACTAAGACCAGCGCTTCGAGTCAGGTCACGCCACGGCCCGGGATGACGAAATTTAGCAGCGGCCCGCCGCCAGGTCTCCCCACCTGTGCTCCTGCTGGTTGATGTTGAATTCGCCGGCGCTTAGCACGGCTTCCAGTTTAGGCCTGATCTGGAAGTAGACAGCCAGGTCCGTGGCGATGATGGCCTCAAACATGATATCCAGCACCTGGCGCAGGGGCACGGGGTCAGGAAGGAGAGTCAGAGACGCGCCAGCTGTCAGCAGCAGATGCGCGTCACCGAGCATAGAAGCGATAGCAGCCGAGCTCCCAGCTGTCAGCAACAGACACGCGTCACCGAGCATACAAGGGACAGCAGCGGAGCCTGATGCCGAGCTCCCAGCTGTTAGCAGCAGACCCGCGTCATCGAGCATAGAAGGGACAGCAGCCGAGCCTGGTGCCGAGCTCCAAGCTGTTAGCAACAGACACGCGTCACCGAGCATACAAGGGACAGCAGCCGAGCCTGGCGCCGAGCTCCAAGCTGTTAACAGCAGACCCGCGTCACCGAGCATAGAAGGGACAGCAGCCGAGCCTGGTGCCGAGCTCCAAGCTGTTAGCAACAGACACGCGTCACCGAGCATACAAGGGACAGCAGCCGAGCCTGGCGCCGAGCTCCAAGCTGTTAGCAGCAGACCCGCGTCGCCGAGCATGGAAATGATAGCAGCCGAGCTCCCAGATGTTAGCAACATATCCGCGTCACCGAGCATAGAAGGGACAGCAGCCGAGCCTGGTGCCGAGCTCCCAGCTGTCAGCAGCAGACCCGCTTCACCGAGCATAAAAGGGACAGCAGCCGAGCCTGGCGTCGAGCTCCAAGCTGTTAACAGCAGACCCGCGTCACCGAGCATAGAAGGGACAGCAGCCGAGCCTGGTGCCGAGCTCCTAGCTAGCGACACTCGGCCCCAGTGTGCCTACGCTTCACCGAGACCCGTGCGAACAGGCCGGGAGCGCAGTATCCGAGGTCGCGGCGGCGGCCGCCAGACCGTCTGACCTCCTTCCGTTCCGAGCCGCTCAGCTGGGACAGGATGTCATGGTTCGGCCGTTGCAGGATGCTGGCCGTGGTCGCGAAGTGGTGATTCTCCATGACGGACGACTTGTAGAGCCCGCCTAGGCCGGTGTACGCCTTGGCAAATGTGTTGCTGTAGCCGCGGTGGTCGGCGTCGTGGCACACGCACGCCACCAGAAGTGCCAGGATCTGGAGACGGCGGACCGGGTCAGACCGGCCGGGTCATGCCAGGCCAGGCCAATGTAGCACCTCGGTCGGGCCACCGGTGGGCGCGCCTTGCATCGAAATGGAGCGGCTCGCAGAGCACGCCAGGCGGTGTCACACCAGCGCTGGGCCGGAGCCCGAGTCGCGACTGCCCTCATGGGCGGCACACCCGGCAGTGTAGCAGCACTGTGACGATCGCGCCTCCCTTCGCAAACCGCGACGATCCGCCCGGACAGCCACCGGACCTCGAGACGACTGAAGACGCTGGCGTTGCGCTTGAGGATGTTGTACATCGTGTGCGCCACCATGAAGGCGTGGGTGGCGTTGTGATAGGGGACGCGCCGGTAGGACTTGATGACGGTGGTGGTGAAGGTCACGATGCGCTCGGGCGGCAGGCGCGTGTCGCCCACCAGGTCGAAGAACATGTGCAGGTATAGGCGGTTCAGGTTGTGCTCGCGGCCCGGTGCCCACCCGAACCTGCCGCCGCGGGAGGGAGGAGGGCGCCGGGTCAGCGCCGGGTCAGCACCGGGTCAGAGCGGGCGAGGTCCGGAACGGGCCTGTCCTGGCGAGCCCCGTGCGACCATCTGGGCTGACGACACGGCGCATGCCGAGAAGCAATAACAGGTAGACCGCTGCTGTCGACCGTGCCACGAAGCCGAACTAACGACAACAATGACAGGGTAAAGCCCAACCACGACAATTCGGCGGCGAAGGCGTGCGTACGTGTAAAACATCAACGTACGCTGAAGCATCGCGTTCTCAAATGACCTTGAGCTTGTGGTCATGTCACACGAAATGATGACTGACAGCACCCAGTTCAAGATATGCAATACTTCCCTCAGTTTTGCCCAGTTTTGGCACCAGGCACGAAGCCATTATTACCCTCCGGAAAAGGGAAAATGTTAGTTTTTCTCCAAATTCTGCAGAATGAGACCAAATTCTTGCAGATTTGGACGAAATTGCGCACATCTATACACAATTCCTCCGATTTATCTGATATCTAGTGTAGGACTCCTGGCTGAGTGAGGGGAAGGAAGGATGGCCCTCGGCCCTGCCATTGGCTATGTCTCTACGGCACCGCACCTTCACTTGTTTGTGCAGATTCTAGATTGCTTAGATTTGTCTACATAGTGATCCTGAATAATCAGAAATGCCGGCAGAACTACCAGTAACAGCAGTGACAGTCAACGATACGCCGCTCAAAGCTTCAGAGCTGGATTTCGCGAGATATTTGCAGCGTAAAGTAATAGTACGCTCATTCTTGTGTTTGCCTACGACGACAGCGCGTTTCATCTCAGGCACTCGCGCCACAACTGACTTATCACCGTATACTTAACGCAATAGGCCATTCATCGTGTGACGCTATGTGTGGGAGACCAAGGGCTATTGTGCATCACTTTTTACTTGCGAATTTGTGCGCGCCTGTAAGCACTAGTAACAAATTTTGATCAACATATTGATAAAGAAAAATATTACTGATTGCCGACAAAGGATGCCACGTGTAGACCACAAATGCCAATGCGTGCGTGGCGGCACCTTCCATCGCGCTTTTCGAGCATGTGTGTGCTAAACGCCCAAGCACAACGTTAATCTCATCCTGTTTTGACAGCTACAAACAATTCCCTCTAAACACGCTCTAAGATCGTGACATCGGTCGAAACGGCAGCAAAGCCTTTGACTTGCTCGTCGTGAATTCTCCTCAACCCAGACGTTGGGTTAAGGGGAGTCAACGGATCGGGTCGACGGAGATGTATTACACCTAACATTTTGGGTGGGGGTATAAGCTTTTGCTTCACTTAATTCTGTCAAATGGCGAAATGGGTTAGATCGCTTGGCTTTTGAGGTTACGCCATTGTTCAGGCTGTTTGCCAAATAAACTAGAATAGTCATTGTCAACGTACTGCAATCAGATTTCGATCATTGTCAAATACTAATAGAGGCGGTTGGCGCGATAATAACTATCATGGCTTTGGCAAAAATCCATTTCACGGATTATCCTCGGGCCACGTTTCTGGGCCTTGGCCCAACTTCTTTTTTTTTGCACTCCCGGAACAGATCTTTCCTTGGCCATATTTTCGAAAAGTTTGTTAAGTACACTTATGGTGCCACGTTCAGCGACTAGCCTTCATTAAACTTCCAAAATAAGGCCATTTACCAGCATTGTGATGTGACCTGTGGGGGGAAGGGGGCTTTCGGGGTCGCAGCTCTTCAACTTCAGAACGTGGACGGCGCCAGATGGGAAGTGTGCTAGCTAATAGGCATGTTGTGAGTCGGCCATCTTGTTTATTTATTCCGTAGTTACGGCTAACCGTGGTGGAAAAGATGAATGTGGTGTGATTATTCAATTGCGAGTACCTATATATTCAGTATGCCCAGTGCTGGTAGGGAAGGGGGACCGTGTGAGAAAGAAACCCAGCTAATTACTCGTCCCGCACTGGAGGCTGACTGAAGGACTACATTAGACGTGCTCTGCCAGTTTCACATAACTATCGAATATCATTTAGCGCTTAGCACATAGCACACGTAGCACTAAGCACATTCAGGGCGCGCTTTTGCACATTCCCCGGCAAACGGGTGGAATTCCCCTTCCCCCATTTCTGCTTCCGCCTAGGTGAACTAGAAAGAGAAACTTATGCCTGGGAAATTGTCTGTCCTTTCCGATTCTACTGTTGCTGCTTCAGTGTGGTAGGTAGAGACTGCTGACTGGAAGAGATGCCAGCGGTCGGGAGAGTGGGGTGGGGGGAGCTGAAAGCGTACCTGGTGCTTACGGCGGGATAGTACCCCCAATTTCAAGAATTAGTCATGCAAGTTTCAGAAATATTAGATAATGCACCTCAAGCGCAAGCAATGCAAAGGTGTGCAGCTCTTTTTTCCACACATCTTTGCGCTGAAAAAAATATGACTCTGGCCAGTATAGAATATCACACCCTTATGTTAAGTATATCCTCAAAAACCCTTCTATTTTCGGAGTTCCTACTCATTTCGCTGCGCAGAAGTGAGTACATACAAAGAAGCAGTTCCATGAAGTGGGCCAAGTCTGTAGGGGAGGAGCTGGGTTCTAAAATCGCACTCCCTCCTTCCAGCAAGTTTGACCCGTCCACACTGCCCACCGTTCAGAGCGTAGACCTCATGCTCCAGCCCTGGGTGGGCAGAGGTCGGGGGTCACCGACCAAGAATCGCTCTGGGGTCGGAGTCCCGGTCCAGAAGTTCCTCCAAGGCCGTCGAGGTTGAGGAGCTGAGGCGCTCGTGGGGTCGGAGTCCCGGTCCAGAAGTCCCTCCGAGGCCGTCGAGGCTGAGGCGCTGAAGCGCTCGTGGGGTCGGAGTCCCGGTCCAGAAGTCCCTCCGAGGCCGTCGAGGCTGAGGCGCTGAAGCGCTCGTGGGGTCGGAATCCCGGTCCAGAAGTCCCTCCGAGGCCGTCGAGGTTGAGGCGCTGAGGCGTTCGTGGGGATGGAATCTCCAACACTTTTTTATGAAAGCCTTTGGGATTTACGCGAATATCACAAAGAGAAGTGTAATGTTTAGCAACTACTCTGTGAAGAAATTGCGCCGAATCCCGCACCTCCGCCTGGAATACACTAACACCTAACCTGGGTAACTTAGATAGAGGGAGCTTGTCTGAAATATTTAATAGAATGGAGCCTGTCCGAGTAATTTAAAGTCCAAGTCTGAGGTGTGATCTTGCCGCAGCCTCCAGCCGAGGCGTGACTCGGGTACTCTGCACTTTCCAAACCTAGTGGTGCTGGACCATCAAAACAACGCTCTGGACAGCGGGCGGACTGGAGGAGTTTGAATGTGCTGGAACGATGGAAGGCAATTTTAAGAACCAGCGTCTCTCCCGCGCACCTAGTTCGTTTCATGGCAGTGCTTCCAGCTGATGTACTTATCCCTGCCCGGCAAAAAATATGTGCTGTCTGGAATAGAAAGGAAGTGCGAAAATGTCGGATGCATGAGGATGTCATATTCTTTACTGGCAAGTCACACAGGGGTACAGCGCCAGAATTGCTGTATAGAAAAGTACCTAACTAGGACCTTTGCTCCTAGCTGGGCCACTTCTTTCTCATCATATGGAAAATCGCAACAAAAGCTGCATATGTCTAGAAGCCGTTTAAAATAGTCACCAAACGAGTCGGTTTAACTGTACTTCCGCTTCCCGTTTCTCCCTCGCTTCTGCCTTCCACGCTGAACCGGAAGCAGGGAAAGCGTTATCGGTTAACAATTTTGGTACACGGGGGGCTCCCATTTGTGGTCCACTCCAGCCGCGCATACAAGAGTGCACCGCTTCGCTTTGACAGAATATTATTCTCACCACGTTTGGCTACAAAGGGCACTCTGCAGGGGTAAGACACATTTAACACTTTAGAAGGGGGCAAAACACATTTTATTTTGCCTTTGCTGAGCTAAGCATTGCTCCGCTAGCAATGCCCACGCCAAACATGGACCAAAAAGGCGAAAACACGCCAAACATGGACCAAAAGGCGAAACACGCCAAACATGGACCAAAAGGCGAAAAGTCACTCTCACTACATGGCCTCAAACCACCAGTGGAAGTGAAAATAGTAAAAAGACAGGCCAACCTCGCGCACAAGCATTATCAGAAAGTATTATTTTACCCCGGCGTCGAGAATGAAGCATGACATTTTAAACTACATTATAATAAGCTATTGCGTCTTACTACTCTGGATTCCACGATCCCGGAAACCCTGTAGGCTTGCACCACAGGAAGAGTTTGCATGCTTTTCGAAGCTGCTTACACATGTGACGAACCGTGTTCGTTTGAGGCTAAGATACATTTCACACCGCTGAAAATCTGTGATGTAAGTGTTCATGGAACATACTGATAGCATAATATCTTTACGAGCATTACAAACCAAACCAAACTGCAGTTATTCTAAATGTGCTGAGCTCATCCACGTAGGCAAACCTGACCTCGGAAGGAAAACTACGAACGTCACGTGAGCAGCTGGGCGCTTGTGTGCATGCATACAGCCGCCCGCAACACGAAGGGGCTATTCTAAATGGTCATGGCCCGCTTGTCCAGTTTTTCGTCGCGTAGATGTGTTATACTGTATCGCATATCGGGGCGCATATGCCGACATCCCCCCGTTCGCGAGGTACCCATACGCCGGCGCAACCTTTTTCTCGCATCCCGTCCCGTCCCGTCCCCTCCCCCCTCGCCCTGGCCCGCTCCGGCTCGGCCCGGCCCGGGCCGGCCTAGCCCGACCCGCTCCATCCCGCCCCGCCCCGCTGTGGAACCGCTTACGTGCCGAAGGCGGGCGGCACGACGGCCGGCAGCGGCTGCTCGAAGTAGAGCCGCAGCTCGTCGGGACTGGCCGTCGAGTGGTACTCCAGCATGTCCATGCACTCGCTCAGCTGGTGCTCCTGGGTGAGGTCGGCCGTCAGGACCGCCAGACACCACAGCCGCCTCTCGGGGGAGCGGGCCCGGGCGCGCACGCTGTGCGGTTCTAGCGCTCAATGGTCATCGATAAAGCACGCCATTCTGATACCGCCTGCCAACGAACGACTGTGATTATGGGATCAGTGCTGCTTAGTGTTTGTCTCCCTATGTAGTTTTTGGCTTACGTTCCAAAGACACGTTCGATTGTGATACAGCGGAATGTAGTGACCGCTTGTGTTCATTGGGTCACGATGGCAGCCCTATCATACCAACCAAGGCCCACATAAGACCATACACCGCGTATCTCGTTCGCGGTCACGCTTTCTAAGAACGCAACACTACTCATCAAGGAATAGTGCGTGGGAAGCGGCCGTGCCTTCTTCTGGCTTCTGTCGTGCATGATGCCGTAGTAGAGCGCCAGCGAACAGTACACGCCGAACATTCGGATGGCCGCCTCGTCCGAGGCCGTGAACAGCTCGCCTCCTGCAAACGCAGCGGGCCAGGGGAGCTGCCGGGGGTCACAGTGGGCGCACACCGGACGCACGGTCGCAAGGTTACAGGCCCCAGCAACGAAAATACCGTACGGGTAGAAAAGAATGTTCGAGGTCATTACACGCGTAGCTAACGTCCCTGATGTTATATCTGCCCTTGATTAGTCCCTTGATATAATGCCGCCATGCCAAACAAATGCGCAAAACAAATTCAAGAATGTGTTTTGAATAGGATTTTTAAAAAAATATACATACGTGAACATTCTCCAAACAAGAAGCTTTCGATCAAATTTTCTTGTCTATAAGCGACTCACGACAGGGAATTGTGGCCGTTCACCTCGGAGCAATATGGCTAGCGTCAGCATTTTACTTTGCTGTAGTAATATCCTCTGATTGGCGCTTTCCGGCTTAATGCGCACCCGGGTTGCTGGTTGAATATGACGCGCTCAGGTGGCGAGTATGATGGGGTTGGGGTGTCAAATGACCGCCTGAGGTGTTGAAAACTAAGAGCTGGAGTCACGAACTCCACAGTGACGGTAGAACTCTATGTGAACTCAGTTGTGGCAAACATTTAGATCCTTAGGTTGTGGGCTTCGGGTTAAACAACTTGAAACTCGAGATCGGTGTCATAAGCGCCCCAACATGCTCTCACGCCACCAGCTTTAACCAAGATACTTTTCTAAGCAGCAAGTGGCTCGAGTTTATATCAGGCCACTGCCCTTGCCTGAGGTTTAAAATACCAGAACTACACAATATCGTCGAAATTATTTTGATCTATTAAGTTTAAAATTAGCGCGAAACTTACCTTGGGCGACATGTTCCTCATATCAAAAGGTTAGATGTCATTTGAGGTCAGCCAGTAAGTCGGCGAGTCAACATAATAAGTCTGCTGTCCTCGCTGTAGTCAGGGAATTCAAAATGGGTGTCAAAAACCATCCCCAAAGAGCGACTTTTCCCGCAAAAACAGTTTGGCTTTGACCTTGATCCCACCTTTGTAACTGACCGAATGTCAACGAAATTAGTTGTAATACAGATCTCCATCACTCAATTGTCTAAGAAACTACCCCAAAGTTGCATGAAATCGTACAGCACTCCGTTGTCGCATCAGCCTGAGATTTTCTGAGAAGCGCCCTCGCAGACAAGCATAGCATGACTGACCTGCGACAGGCCAGCGGCCTTAAGAGGTAGGCATAATTTTGTTCTAGGGAAATATTGACTATTCAATTTTCCATAGCAATATAAAGTTTGGCAATGCTTCACCGCAATGTTCGGGAATTATCCAGGAAAACCTTAGGCTGGGGCAGGGGTCAAATTGACCACAACCCGAGCACGTATGATAGGACGTATGGTAATAACGTTGCGGAACAGAAAAGGGCTCAAGTCCATGTGCCAGACGACTAGAGATTTAATTACGTGCTTGGCAGATAAAGTGGGAAATATCGAGAAGCCACATCAGTACTGAGATTTGCATGTCACCCCAGCATTAATATCACAAAGTACAAACACCAGCAACCATGATTCTACACACCAAGAACCTGAACCAAGAACCCTTAGAAGCAGTACCAAATAAGTACCTACCACTACAAATATCTAAAGTACTTACGAAGATAGATAATGGATAACGCCAATATGGAAATAAGATGACCTGCAAGCATACTTTCATAAATTTCGGATAATTGTATCGTATCGTTTTTCTTTGAACTGAGTTAAACAGTATGCCCAGTGACTTTCTTTTTCAAAAGGACAAACATATGCATACATTGCTGGAATGGATAGTGATATACAGATCATCCGAGTGACACTAACTAAAAGCAACACGGACACGCGAAGGGTAAAACCCGCAAAACAGGGGTTCTCGCGAAGAAATGTAATATGAAGTGCCGTCCCGACACGCTATTTCTAAACATTCTCAATGCAAGGTAGCCAGACACCAATTAAACGATACGCGCCGGAACTACCTAGATATCAGACAAGACAAGGCAACTGACACCCCGGGCGTTCTCTGCCACCTCCCTTTCGGTCGAGACTGGCCCGGCGCTCGAGTCACCGCCGTGACGGCACGCGCACCTATCTTATTGACGACCTGCAGCACGCCCAGCAGCCGACCCTTGGCCTTGACCGGGTAGGCGAGCAGACCGCGCGACTTGTAGCCCGTCCTGCGGTCCACGTCCGGGTTGAAGCGCGGGTCGGCGTACGCGTCCGCCACGTTTACCAGCTCGCCGAGGCGCGCGCAGCAGCCGGCGATGCCGCGGCCCAGGGGAAAGCTGATCTCGCTCCGCTTGGAGAGCACGGGTGAGCCGTTTATCACCTGCGGCGGAGCGAGAAAACGGAAGATGGCATTCAGCATCCGGCTGAACACACTGCGCTGCTGGAGCAGTCGTGATAAAAATGACTAAGCGCGCGTCGTCGGTGCTTTTTCTGGGCTGATTTGATCTGAATATGTGCAGCGCTGAAATCGGAAGTCATCACCATATAAAATGGTATGGCACGAGACGGGTGAGAGGCGCCTACAATACCTGTGTTTGTGTTTTTTTCAGCGGTTATTTTAAAAATATTCGCCGCTGAGGAGACACTCCCTTGTTTTGCAATCCTTCTTCGGCCCATGAGACCGTTGGATGGGTTGGTTGCACATAATTTATGAAAATAATTTTGTGTTCACCTAACTTTCACAGCAGTATCACTGTTAATGCCGTAATAGAATTGTTCTCTCTGGCGTATATGACAACCACGTCACTCCCATATTATCACTTAGTTCCACCAACCTTGTATATTGACGTCTACAGGTAGGGTTGCGTCACCATGGCTTCATGCGTAAGCCTGGGAGAGCTGGGCTGTGGTGGCCCACTTTATCTCAACAGGGAATTTCATGCTCGAAGCTAATATGACGTCGCAATGTTAAAGGCCCACTTCTCTCTCATGATGTACATTGTATGTAGTTCTCTCTACCCTTGATATTTTTTATTTTACTCCAAATGTAAACATTCTTATTTCCAGCGATGATTATAGAGACAATTACACTATACTTGGGTAGCATGAAAGGACTTCTTTAGGTAACTGGTTGCAGAACTTCACGGTAATCAGGCTTGCTTACCGTATTGAGCTCGCTACCAGACTGCAGTGACCCTTCGAAGTCGGCCTTGTTCCCCTATCCAACTATTAAGTGCATGTAAATTGCGACGGCATATAAACACCACTTAAAAGCAATGAGTGAAGTACTGTTTCTTTTACGACGCTTTAGCCATAAGTAGCATGTTAAAAAGCATCTAAACGAGTTGTCGCTGTACCCTGTGAGCAACACTCTGCGGTGATGGCCCTGTAAAAGGGTACTGGTCCTACCAAACAAGTTCTGCAACTTTATGATCTATTAAATTGCTGCAAATTAGTGGTACCGAAAACAGCGACTCCAGCAAACGCAGAGTGACCTTTTGAGCTTTTCGCCTCGGGCGATATACTCACGCCCTAAAAATTATCATAACTCTGGCAGACAGTAATGGTGTCGGACTACCACAGGGTCCTTATTACACTGCTAGCACCGCAGAAATGCTGAAGAGCGAACGGCTGGTAAAAGGGGAGATAACACATCACCCCAAGGTTACATTGATATCTCCTTTCAGCGCAAGTAAAAATATTTCGCTGGCAAACTCCCGTCACTGAAGTGGCAATTACACCATATCCAGGTCGAGTGACTTCTGCGGAAAATCAGATCCCAATGCTGGGACACTTTTGTAATTCAGGAGGAATGCAAGACCAGCGGCGGTAGTTGTACATTCGTTATGGCAGGGCTATAGTTACACTAAACACTGCCGTAAACATAGGCACGGCCGAAAACAGCGCAAATGTTGCAAGATATAAGCTGGCCGCGATTTGTTGTGGTTGAAAGACTTAATTCTCCATTCTCCTGGTTTTTCTCCGAGGAATAAGGCCAATGCTACTGTCTGATCTACGTGAACAATGTTCCTCGCTAAGGTACTGAACAACTTACGTAATTGTTCTGGTAGAAATGAGTTAACCATTTGGGGCAGGTCTTACTTCAACCTAACCGTCACCGTCCATGGAGCACCTTGCCTGAACATCGTCGAACAGAGACGCCGCCAGTTCGGACCAGCGTACCTGACCATCGTCGAACAGAGACGCCACCAGTTCGGACCAGCGTACCTGAACATCGTCAAACAGAGGTGCCACCACTTCGGGCCAGCGTACCTGACCATCGTCGAACAGAGACGCCACCAGTTCGTTCTTTTCCTCCTCCAGCGAGAAAAAGGTGACCCGCTCGGCAGCGACCAGCGACTTGGCGTACACCATGATCTTGGAGATGAGCGTCTCCTGCGCGAACACGTCCTCAAACAGGGACTGCGCCACCTCCAGCAGGAAGCCGTTCAGCTCCTCCTGGTGCTGCAGTACCTCGCTGAGCTGCCGGGCGGTGGCGGCATCAGCCCCAGCTCCAGCTCCAGCTCCAGTCACAGCCACACCCGGCTAGCTAGCCCAGGTCGTGACAGGCAGCCTTGCAACACGCATTTACCACAATTCACCGAGCTCGGAAAGCTAAACTGCTTCAGCTGTTGCTGACTCACTTCTCAAGCAGCAGCAAAGCCGGGGGCAGCGGCTTACACTGGTCGGAGCCCCTGCACCTGTCAGAGACCCACAGTGCCAACAGAGTGTTCTGTGTTGGCACGGGGTTCCCGAATCCACTAAGGGCGGTGTTCAATTAAGCCCGGAGAGGGGCACGGGCGCCCACCGAGACCGACGATCAAGAGCCTGATTGGAGGGGGGGGGGGGACATAAGGGTCTGAAGGGCTGCCTTTAGATCACAGAAAGGATCCCGGCTCGTAGGGCCGTGACCTGAAGTACCAGTCATGGGGCATCTTACACCGGCTGAGGACCCTGAGACAATGCGAACGTCTATGTCGGCCAGAGATCACCGACACGGAACGCTGGTGCCGTGTCGGTCTGAACCCTAGGGTCCCTTTCCGGAAGGCTGAGCAGGGCCGGCACTGCAGACGCACGATGTGTATAGGTCTAAGTCCCTGAAACAGCTATCGAGGCGCGTCCATAGGTCAGGGGCCACGGCGCTTAACAGGGTCATGTATCGGCAAGTGGCCCCGAGTCCGTTTCGGGCTTTGTCTGAGGAGACACGAAGAGACGTTGAGGGGCCCCTTGGGACCGAAGACCGATGGCCCGATTGGAAGGCTAAAGGGCCGAGGGGCCCGGAGGACTGGCCGCAGGTCACGATAAGGACGGCCCCCGGGCGTAGGGCTGTGACTTCGAACGTCTGTCAGGGGGCCTCCGGCATCGATCGGGGCCTCGTGGGCCGGTGTGGGCCTCTATTTCGGCCAGAGACCACCAACGCCCAACAGTCGGCCCTGTGTCTCATTTGTGTGCGGACTCATTTCCCAAGCACGAGCAAGACCGGGCCCATGATTTGCATCGGCAGGGATCCCTGAAACAATGAGGGTTCCGGTCAGGGGCAGACAGTGCCTAACAAAGTGTCGTATGTCAACAGGGGGCCTCGAGGCGATCAGGAACACATTAAATGAACAGGGACAGGGACGGGACCCAGAATGCCGGAGGGCCTCTTGCGTTGGCCGGGGCCCTCTGACAATGAAAGGAACTCGGAGAACTTATGATGAGTGTTCACATTGAGGCAATGAAAGTGCTAGTGTTAGTGGAAGTGCTAGTAGAATTGGGCCCAGTGTTAGTCAGACCCCCAGTATCGAACGGCGGGCCCTCCTACCGAATTTTAACCGTGGACGTGCTAATACTGGCCCGGACGGCCGGTGGAGTATCCTTTGTTCGGGTGGTGGTGGGTTCAACCTGACCCTCCACTCCCTGAAATCTCCAGAACCAAGTGAGCTAGAGACACCAAACTCTCAAGGCAGGTTGGTCTTAGGCGAACTGACTTGTGTCAAATTTTTAAGTTCATGGGTCTTCGGATAAAATATTTTCATAGGATTCATAGATCCTCGGCCCAAAAAAGGCCAAACAAGTTCAAATTCCCGATTGCTATCCGAAGTGGTCCCAGACCTCCTTATATAACCGACTCAAACCCAGATTTCTGTTCTACGCAGAAGGTCGCTAGTATAAATTTTTGTTCAGTGACATTGTTTGGCCTTTAAAAGGTCATGGTAACCAAAAACCTTCGGGACTGTTTTGATTTTTGAATTTTAATGCGCGTGAAGGATTATGCTAGGCGGCACGGTCCTAAAAAAGGGTTGATCTGTTTCATTTTAGGGCAGATACCTACCCTGGCTTTTAAAAATTCAATAGAAGATGTCTGCTGCGGTCCATGTTATTAACAAATCTGAAATGAACATCAGAAACTATCTCACAAAGCACGCTCCCCAGTCAAAAAGCAGGTTGGCTTTGAACTACGACGGCTTACTGCGCAGTGCTTCAAAACACATTTGCCGCCGTAAAAAGTGCTGCCTTCAAAATCCAAACAGTGTTAATATCACGACAGCTTCTGACTTCTGTTCCAGCTATAGAAGGCAAAAATGATAATAAAACAGAGAAAAGTGGGCTCCTCGTAAACGAGCGGGCCATATCCAGGGATTTTTTGGGAAGGAGCCTTATACCATCAGGGGGTCCTTTCTCAACCCTGCGCCCCCCTCTCCCACCCTTGAAAAGACTCTAGCTGTGACATTGGTGATATCTACAGGTATGATCGGCAACATCCTGTAGTGGGGTGGACCAAGTCTGGTTTGCTACCTTTCATTCTCGATCAAGTTGAAAAATAGTCGTTAGTCGATAGTCCCATCGAGCGTTCTTTTACTATGTTTAGCAACATGTCGTTTGTGATATTTGACGGGAAGCAAATAAAAATGTTTAGACGTATATCTCCTCTCCTGTTGGCTTGCAGGCGGAACTACACCTGCGCAGCGTACCACCTTTCGGTCGTGCTCAGTTAAAAAGGCAGTGTCAAGCTTCTCTCCCACGGATCTATGCTGCTCCTACTGTCATGTCATCATACCCGACCATCAAAAGTGCTTTGAGCCTAAACCACCACACTACACGAGGTAGTTGCGGATACTTGCAGCCAGCCCACACGGCCCAACCGAATCAAACACCAATGCTGCTCAACGTTCCCAGAAATTGTGAAGGAGCTGGGCGAAGCAAAAATGCTATCTAATGCAAAGGAATCACGCACGCTAGACATATAACTACTTCTGTGCTATGTTTCTGCCATGATGATATAGGCCAAAGGCCGGCCTAATATAAAAACCACCGGGTGGCGCTCACCTTCTACTACATCAGTGTTACGGTCAAAGCTTTTGAAAAAGCATTACAGCACAACAGAGGGAAACCCTTACACATAGATAGATAATAAACGAGCCGGGCGAGGGAAGCAAAACATATCCACTTCATTTTCTTCCTTTTTTGAAAGACTCCAGACCCTGCGGGACGCTGGTCATGAATATTCGTCTGGTTCAAACCGCAATGCCTGCTTAGAACATGTTGACACTGCCGCGTCGCTGGAGAACACGGACCTGTATTTTGGAGATGGCGATGTTAAACCAAGCGAGAATGGCGTTGACCGTCTCCAGGTGGTGTACCTCGAACGGCTCGTGCTGAAGACCGCGCCGGAGCTCCAGCACCGCTAGTCCGGGCAAAGGCACCACGAGAGCCGACCGGTCCTGTCCCAGACCGGGCCGTGTCACGCAGTCACAATACAGCCCGAGGCCGGACGTCACAAGAGCCGACCGGTCCTGCCCCAGACCGGGCCGTGTCACGCAGTCACAATACAGCCCGAGCCCGGACGTCACGAGAGCTGACCGGCCCTGCCCCAGACCGGGCCGTGTCACGAAGTCATAATACATCCCCAGCCCGGACGTCACAAGAGCCGACCGGTCCTGTCCCAGACCGGGCCGTGTCATGCGGTCACAATACATCCCAAGCCCGGACGTCACGAGAGCCGACCGGTCCTGCCCCAGATCGGGCCGTGTCACGCAGTTATAATACAGCCCGAGCCCGGACGTCACGAGAGCCGACCGGTCCTGCCCCAGACCGGGCCGTGTCATGCGGTCACAATACATCCCCAGCCCGGACGTCACGAGAGACGACCGGCCCTGCCCCAGACCGGGCCGTGTCACGCAGTCATAATACGGCCCCAGGCCGGACGTCACAATAGCCGACCACTCTTGGGCAGCAGTGCCACGTCTTATCGTACATCACACACGCCAGCAGAGTAAGGAGTGCAATCGAGGGTCACGTCTCGAGATGCACCGACGGGCACAGCTCTGGCGACGGCCAGGAGGCGTGATCAGCCTTCCTGCCCGTAGGCGGCCGACCGGTGGGCGGCAGACAACGAGGGCCGTGCGCTGACACCCTGCGCTGCAGACTATTGCTATCTGGACGGGCTCGGCGCGGACCGACCTTCTCTGACACGCCCAGGCCGAATCCCAGCGGAAACCGGGCGTCGACGGCAATCGAGTCGATGATCAGCGCCTCCCCGCTGGCAGCCGCCAACGCTGTCGGCGTCTGGTGGTCCACTGAGAGGGAGGAGGAGGTCATAGCCCTTGAGTATACACGTCACTGAGAAGGAGTACTGTCTTGTCACAAGCAGCAAACTTGAAAGTGGGTGTTGGATTTATCCGCGCTCTTAAGTAAACCCATCGCGTTGTTATAGCAATGGGGATTTATCACATTCAAAACGCATCAAGGTCCCCCTCCCCATCTCCTGGGTGATGGCACACCACTACTTCCCTGCCAGCTAGGTGATGCATCTCCGTTTCTTATCCAGGAAATGATGGCCTGACAGGATAACGCAACGCAAGAGTGTTCCCTGCTTGGGAAAGGAGCCCAGGGTCCAGACAGACCAGGTCTGTAGTTTGGAGTTGGTGCCCCCGATCAGCTGACTGACAGAAAGCCCACTGTTCCAGGGGATCGGTGCAAGAGCAGTGGACAGAACCTTCGGCTGAATTTGAAAGGTCTGGCCTTCTAACTGGGTTCCCTTTATTTGCCTACGGCATGCCCCTGGGTCCTCCCGATCGGACCGATGATTGTCGGCCCCTCGGGACACTTCGGACCTTCAAGGCCTAAGGCTGTTCACCTGCCTATGGTGGCGGTGGCATAAAGATCTCTGGACGATTTGCTGTGTCCCTGGAAATTTATGCCACTTAAAATCAAATTTTTGGGGCTCCTTGTTGTAACTCCCTAGAATTTGGTACTTCTTAAAAACACAGGCAATGCTTCCCAAATTGAAGGTTTTGGCCATTTCTTCGCATAATGGGCTGATCCAGGATTTCGCCAATGAAGCGCCACGGATTTTGAAACTCTCCCTGGAATTTGTTGTCTCTTACGAATAAAGATGTCGGGAACCTTTAGATGTCCCTGTAATTAAGTGTTCCTGGAAAACGAAGGTCATGACTGCCCAGAAATGAATGTTTAGGTGCCACTTAGTCGAATGGTGAATACTGAGCCAATCAGGAGTAGTGTCAGAATGAAAAGCACGTCGACTTGTGTTGAAAAATAAAGGTCATGGCTCCCCGGCATTTAACTTTGGGTGCCCCTTGCCCATGGAACCGATCCAGGATTGTGTTCGGGGTGGGAAGTGAAACATTGTTGTGTTTGTGGAATTTGGCGCCTCTTGCCTCTTGAGAATAAATATCTTGGGCCATTTGTGGTCGCCTCTGGCCTTGGGTGCTCTTGAAAATAAAGGGTTTTAACTCCTAACGATAGATTTTAGTGCTCCTTTTCGGAATAACCCAAGCCAGGATTTCGTCAAATGGACACGGTGCGGGTGTCGTGGTGCTCCTGGGGTGCGATGGCTCTCGAAAGTGAGCATTTGGGATACTTTGCGAAGGCCCAGAAGTTTGGTGCCTCTTTAGGATCAAGGCCATGCGGTTCCGACGTGAAGGTTTTTGGCATCCGTTCATCATGACATTTTGGCGCTACGAAGGGGCACCAAAAGTTCATGAGCGGTACAACGGGTGGGTGGCATGGTTGCATCCCCCCCCCCCCCCCGCTGGATCCACTCCTGTCTGCACATATTGTTCGATTACAAGCAAAATGAGACAATCAATTTCCCGGCCCTGGAGTTTTGTCATCACACTATTCAATCCAGTGTTTTATGTGGCCTCATTGGCTGGTCCCTCCGGGAAGAGCTTAACATCTACTCGAAGTTGCTGTCTTTCCGCAGCGTCCTGGACCGGTCTGAAAGCAACACCATTTGTGGCACGTGCGGCCCTGCTGTGACAGTGGGATGCTATGGCCATATGGTGACAGTTTCTTCTCCTACAAATAATCCGTCTTTGAACCGAAACAAGGTGACAAACTGGCGTTTTTAGAAGTTCTGAGACGTCTCTAAAGTAGCATCTTTTAGCATACTGAACATCGTTCACTCATCAGAATAAACTTTCAACTCATCGTAACCAAAAAGCAACAGGAGCTGAAGGCCTTTCTGTCTCATATCAACTTCAAATTGACAACAAACTGGACGAAACCTGTGAAAAATGCGTCGAGGAAATCGCATGGGTAAGGTCTATGAGTTCACCCCCCCCCCCCCTTCATGAAAAACGCAAAGCTCCGCCGCCGGCTGCGCATGTAGCGCGGGAAAAGAGAGATGGCAAACCCGACCGAATCCGCATCGCCGCGGCAGTACCGCCCGCCCATCATTTGCTGGAGACGAACCGGAGATCTGCGCGCTGCCAATATCTCTCACAAGCAGAAGAACGCGAATGCGGCTAGCGAATATATTTGCATTTAGTGGTAGGTGTCACGACACAGTACTAGAGCAAAAAAAAAAAAACTACCGACAGGAGCGCTACGACAAGTTATACCCGACATTAATTCTACTGCTCTCGTGCACGACAAAATGTATGTCTCAAAAACTTGTACACGTCAGATGTCTACTCCACCGTCCAAAGGCAAAAAGGCCTGAGAGCCATTAGTTAATATAGCACTTAAGCCTATTGCCTTTGGACGGCAGCAACTGCAAAAAAGCTTATACAGTAGCTGTTTTCACGAAAGAAAACAGTGCAAATTAATGGCTCAAAAACCCTTTCTGCGTTTATTTTCTAACCACACAATTTTTGTGAGCGATTTTCGACTAAAAATATTTCGGAGGTGTTTAAAAACACGTTTGTAAGGGTGCATAGCTTGATAGAATTGTGGTCCGCTGACTATAAGGAACATCGTGCTTTTATGGACAGGTATGATGCTAGATCTCTGCCCACCAAAATTTTTCAAAATTCATTACAAACAATTGGTGACATCTATGACACAAGAGCGACAAAGCAAACCCGTATACCATTGCTGCTGTTCAAAGGCATGCAGTACTTCCCGAGCTTACTTACAGTACTTATAGCGTTTGCCTACAGCCCATACAAAGCTTACAGGGCCTACATACCTTACCATAGTCCAACATGAATGATTTTTGAATGAAATGATACTCAAAGCCGGCCTTGCTCCACACAGCACCAATGTGAACAATCACGGGGCAGTCGGCGTCCAACGCACCCCGCCGACCCACATTGCTGATTGCCAGGCCTAGGTTTGCAGCGGAAGGAATGACAGGTACAAATTTTTGCAGCGTAAAATTTGTCACGTAGTACTAATGCCGTGTATGAGTATTTGCAGTGGAAGCAATGTCATAGCACTCCTGTCGGTAGAACGTCTTGTTGCAGCACTTATTTCGCGAAACCTTAGTGGCAGGCATTATCACTTTCAGTGGTTCGTATAGACATAACTTACTTATTTTCACGCATGTCTTGCTCTTGACAAAGTCGTCTCTTCCTGGAGTGTACTCGTTGAGTTCCTGGTTTTGAAGATCAATCAGAAAAAGCGTGAAGGCTGGAACACAGTTTAATACAGTTATTGCAGCCCCACATAGCACAAGGCCAGTATTAATGCATTTGCATACTACCGGCATACACTAGGGACGTTCCATATTTTGTGGGGTTTTGAATTGAAACAGCCATCTTTAAGCTCATGCGGTGCGGTTCACGGCCCTGCCCTCCTTAGGGCCTGAAACTCTCTAGTCTCTGACATACATGCTTGCGAAGACATGCAGACCATCTCGTTAGGCTGTTTCAATGTCATTCAGCCATGCATGACGCCATAAAAACACCATTCAAATCCTGTCACCCCATTGGCCAGGCAGCGTTCAAAACCAGCAAGACTGTAATCGTCGAGTCGTTCATAGCTGGCAGTCAAACGTACTATTTCAAGATAGTACGTTACGGACGTCATTCCGCTCTAAATCAATGTTGTCCAGGCTGTGCAAGTTTCCGAAGTTGCATTCTACGTAATACTACAAGTTGGAATGGGTCCGAGTTATATTGCGGAAATAAAACCAGCAACATGATAATCTAGGAATAACGTTATAAGCGAGTATGTGAATACAAGTAAACAGCTTAGACTCCACATGCAAGAGCACCGCGAGGGGCCAACACGCGAGCACGTAATAGTTGATTCGGCAAACACTTCCCGCACCACAGCGGCCACCTCTTGGTAGAATGGAGTACTACAAGTGAGTGCGAGGGTAGCAATGTCGCACGGCCAGTTTGGCAGCGTCTTAACGTCGTCCGGACGTTCCATGACACAATGACACAATGACAAATTGGACGGTATCTTCACTTAATAAATTTTGTTGTCTCGAATACCCTATTCCACTTGAAAGTATATGGATGGTCACAAGTAATCTTTTTTCACCTCATCTGATGCTTGCTTCAATAATTTCAAAGGTGGAACATTCCCTCTAATTGGACGCCTGTCAACTATACATACCGCAGTGGAATAAAACAAAAATGTGGACTGTCCATTGATTACATTACACGATTTTGGTCATTATTCCCGCCTCCTGCTCTCTCCCCATCGGATACCCACAGGTTCTGCTTCACGAAACCGCCATACCAATGTTTACATCATGTGTTTACATAGGTTTACATAGGTGGTATAATGTCCCGTGGCACCAAATTTATTGTAGACGAAAAGCTGGATGGGATACGCTTTTAGTCAAATTTCAAGCAGCCGAAGCAAAAGGTAAATAGCGATGATCGAGCCTGGCTTATCAATATTATATTTTGATGGTTGTAAGTATAATTTTTTCGTGATGATTAGCAATCAGGTGGATAAAACGGCTCCGCCCACACGTAGAAAGCAGCGGGAAGAAAACGTTGTGATAGCCGAGCCAGGCGAGGAACATTTCACTCATCTTGCGCCAGCATCAGGGAGGACGCACGCGATATTCACTAGAGGTTCCAGTCTGCCGATGCCGAGTTTGTAACTGTGGTCGTCTTTGGAGCGGATTCAGCTGCAGTTAGGCGGGAAGAAACAGTGACATCTGTCATCTGTTTGAGGTCTTCGACTGCAAGCCCGTGCATTGGCTTATCCACCAGCTTCACGCATGCTGCGTGAGCTGTATACCAATTTTGATGGCGTCACTAGTGGTCCCAAACCATTTCTGGCCTCGTCGGTAAAAAGTTAGCAGAGGATCTGGAGAATAAGCCAGTGGTATCGTCCGAGACCATGTCTGGCGCCTAAAATTGACAAGCAGTTTATGGCATATTCGAGTGCAGACTAATAGATGTTGTATCAACTGTCGTCAGTTGCAGTAAAAAGTCGCATTCCATGATATTTGGTGTTGAGAAAGATAGGTCCTCTCAGCCTGGCCACACGGCTGACGCTGGCAGTACGGCTTTTAGGCTCGTGTGTTACGACTGCGCCAAACGACAGGGCTCAGACACTTACCGAGCGTATTGTGAGGCCCCACGCGCCTGCCTGGGTCGAGATTCCGTGTCTGTCACCCGCATTGTAGCAACGGCTTCAAAAGTTTGCTCCGCACCGTTCATCCACTCAGAAATCTGGATCCCTTGGTCCAGAGCATGATCCCACCACTTAGCCAGCGGAATGGCCGCTGGACTCAGCCAGAAGCCATCCTTCTGGCTCTGCTCGCTGATCCCGTCGAGGAGACCCACCAGGAATCCGTGGCTAGGGTCGTCCGATGCGAGATCAGGTATGCGACGAGGTGCGGCCGCACCAGTTCAACGACATCAAATCTGACGCCCCCAACCACACCGACTTTATCGATCGGTCAAAAGGGTTTACAACCAAGCCGCCACTCAGTACGTCGAGGAGCGTCACATAGCATCTCCGAGCTGCCGACTGCGGGCCACATGACCCTCCATACCCTACCACGACGACCCCCGCCCTCATCCCCCTACCACGATCCACGGACCGTCGAGCAAGGAGTGCAGCTTGTCACGCGGGCGGCGTCTCCCGTGGTGGGTCGGGATGCTCACCGTCGACGCTGCAGTGATGGGACGGGACGCTCGCTATGGGACGGGACGCATACGCCTCAGCAGCTGGAAAACTGCTTCGGATGCTTTGGTTAATGTCCCACTCAATATGTAAATGGCGCTTCGAGCGGTGTATACAAATCCGGAAAAGCGGGAAGTGGTGGTACGCAGCTACTTTATGCATAAGACCACATAAATATCTTCTGTCGTCAAACAGCATACGGACAACCTGAGAATGATATTTAAAAAACTAACAATTCTTCATCCACAACATTACGCTTTTGACAAAAATATATTCGAGCACCATGTAAAAAAACAGCCGCGTGCCTCCTCCAAACCTCATTTTACAAATAGGAAAACATTTAGGTGAGTTTGCTATATGCGCCCAGTAAAATCACGAAAATTTTGAAGCACGTTTTCGCCGCCCGGGACGTTAAGACGCTGCCAAACTGGCCGTGCGACATTGCTACCCTCGCACTCACTTGTAGTACTCCATTCTACCAGGAGGTGGCCGCTGCGGTGTGGGAAGTGTTTGTTGAATCAACTATTACGTGCTCGCGTGTTGGCCCCTCGCGGTGCTCTTGCATGTGGAGTTAAAGGTGTTTACTTGTATTCTACTGCTTACCATATTTGTCTTTCCGCGATGATGCTCATTGCCATAAGAGGAACAAACTGCAGGCAAAAATCCTGACGATTGAAGCGGCAGAATCACACGCGATAAGCCTGGTTAGGAGCGAATGGGATGAGTTGTATGAATGCATGCAGTTTGAGGGCGATTTTCTCCAAATCTATGCGATAGGTGCCGGTACTGAGTCACTCGGCTGACGCACCACAGCGACGTCTACCTTTCAGCGTACTGCCGGCATGTACTGCATACGCGCACTCGTCTTGGGGTGTCCGTGACATTTTTTTTCTGCATATCGCTGAAAACTCTAGGATCGGTGGAAATGTGTGTGTAAGGTCTTACGGTACAGCCAGACTAATCCGTGCACCATACAACGTAGTGGAAAGTACGCATGCCGCATATCCCGTAAAATATTTGGCGTCTGCTTGCGACTGAATTTCGTGGTGGCGCGAGCTTTGTTCTAAGATATCGAGCAGTGCATGTTGTACCAGCTGTGTACGGGACGTGTTGTATCAGTGATACAGCGCGCCAACAATGGTGTCATTGACTGATGTACTGTCAATCACTGTCTGACGTAACTGTCATGAGTTATTGAACTCCAGATGATAAGTAAGCATTTAAAATGTCTGTCCATATTCACAATGCTTACCTGAGCACAAGAAACAAGGGCGGCAATAGTTGTACAATAAGCACTGACTGATTAAAAATAGCAAAGATTTGTTACGTTGTAACAACGGTTAATCACGAAAAGGCGGAGACCAGCGTCTTCTGTCGGCCTATCGTAACACATCCAAATGGCTGGCGATGCGCAGAGCATTTAGCTTGCATCATGCACAAGACCAGTGGAACTTCCCCCACCATGTGATACACTCTACCCCAGGATGGGTCGGTTTGTATCCTTTGAAAGGGGCTCATTCAGAGGTCATTTACAAAAAACAAACGAAGGCGTACACTCCGAACCTTTCCACTACTTATGTATCTAGAAGTTACAGCCGTCTGCAAATATACACATCTTGGTCGTATCCTCAGTACTTGTGGTGCGAGAGAGCTCAGGGTATAAACTGATATAGCTCTTCCTGCTCTCCCTTACATTGTCGCTGAGATCTGCCCTGACCACCAGTTGCACTTGTTTATTCGACCATGCACAATTTAGTGGCTTCAATTTCTAAGATCAAATTCATTTATTGCTGACCAAGAACCGTACTCTTCGAATGCGTGCAAGAAATCTCCCAACGTCCATCCAATAAAATGAAGGTAAAAATTGTGTCAAGACCTTGGCCACCACACTTCTTGTGTATCCAAATATAAATGAAGGTGGCTTGTCTTTTCACCAGAGTTTCTTACTACATTTCGCTGCATTGTTGTCACACATCGCTACCGCACTACATATCGTTGCGAGTGCGTCGTTAAGTCCCAATAACTGCGGTGAATACAAGCACTACAACTGACGTAGTAACGCGGCTACTCTTGGAACCATTATAACTCTAGACAGAACGCAATCCGTGGGCTCCCTCGCACTGATGGGTGGGCGGTTCCCACTACTCAGGAAGCTACCGTCCACCCATACGGACAAAGCCATATTGCTCATATTTGGGTAAATTTCGTATCAAGCACCACACGATCCCCGTACAGACGTGCCCTACAGCCGTAGCCGTGTCTGAACCCAGACCCAGATCAGCTACTGGCGGGGGCACAGGCCTGCCGCGGCCGGTCTACAGACTCAGGCCCAGATCAACTATTGACGGTAGTACAGACCTGCCGCGGCCGATCTATAGACTCAGACCCAGATCAACTACTGGCGGGAATACAGAACTGCCGCGGCCGGTCTACAGACTCAGACTCAGATAAACTACTGGCGGGAATACAGAACTGCCGCGGCCGGTCTACCGACTCAGACCCAGATCAACTACTGACGGCAGTGCAGAACTGCCGCGGCCGGTCTACAGACTCAGACCCAGATCAACTACTGACGGTAGTACAGAACTGCCGCGGCCGGTCTACAGACTCAGACTCAGATAAACTACTGGCGGGAATACAGAACTGCCGCGGCCGGTCTACAGACTCAGACCCAGATCAACTACTTACGGCAGTACAGAACTGCCGCGGCCGGTCTACAGACTCAGACCCAGATCAACTACTGGCGGGAATACAGAACTGCCGCGGCCGGTCTACAGACTCAGACCCAGATCAACTACTGACGGCAGTACAGAACTGCCGCGGCCGGTCTACAGACTCAGACCCAGATCAACTACTGACGGCAGTGCAGAACTGCCGCGGCCGGTCTACAGACTCAGACCCAGATCAACTACTGACGGTAGTACAGAACTGCCGCGGCCGGTCTACAGACTCAGACCCAGATCAACTACTTACGGCAGTACAGAACTGCCGCGGCCGGTCTACAGACTCAGACCCAGATCAACTACTGACGGCAGTGCAGAACTGCCGCGGCCGGTCTACAGACTCAGACCCAGATCAACTACTGACGGCAGTGCAGAACTGCCGCGGCCGGTCTACAGACTCAGACCCAGATCAACTACTGGCGGGAATACAGAACTGCCGCGGCCAGCGTCTAAAGACCGGCCACGACAGCTCCTTCCGGTAGCTGGCCAAATTAGCCTACTGACCGTCGGCGCCGACGGAGACGGCCGCCACGCGCGCCAGCTCATGCAGCAGCCGGGGCGTGTGCTCGGTCTCGGCGGCCGCCTCCACCAGGCGGTGCCGCAGCTCCTCTGCGTGCCGTTCACTGTAGGGGCTCGCCTCGCCGCCCACCGGCGCCTGGTGCGCGCGCAGCGTGCCCGACGTCTTGGACGCCAGCCACGCCTGGCGACGACGGAGACACAGGCAGGCGATAGCGCTGAACAGTTGCCGCCAGGGCCGGCGCCAGCGGCAAACGACTGGGTGGTGGATGTGACGCCCGTGGGTGGTAGCGCTCGCCACCTCGGTGTGTGTGGCGTTAAAATCAAAGTGAATTTCCCAGTTCAAGAATAATGTTCATTCAATTCCTTTATGGCCAGAAATACGGCTATTGCAAATTTATTCATGCAAATTGACTATTTCTTCCTGGTCTGGCGGCACTGCAAATTCCTTTGGGAAGCTGCGGTGAGTTCTTTTGCTGCATGGAATCCTGCCATGTTCACATGGTAACCACGATGCCCAGCAATGCCAGATGTTTACCTTCAAAGTAGGGACGTCCACATATTCATCAACGTAATGGTTTATGACGGCCGGGTTTGCATTGAGAAACTTGACAACATCTTCCTGGTTTATAGAGTTAAAACGGACTGTGAACAGAACAGTTCGCAAATAAGGGTTTACACATAGTGTCCGAGATCAACTAGCAAGCGATTACACGACTAGCCACGAGTCACAGTCACAACTCTACACTCGAACAGTATGCACTGTATGGGCGCCACCCCACGAACATACCACTTAATCGTCAAAGGCCGTGGACCCCTGCCTTTGATAGTTCTCCAGCCTGCAAGGGGCAACGTGGACTGCTTGTAGCAATGCAGCGTTGCTTGAGGCTGGCTGGGGACGGGTGGCCATGCATCACAACGCCACGTGTAACGCACCTGCTGAAGCCAGCGGCCCCATGCTTGGGTCGGGCAGCAAACCGCTGGGCGCCGGTGCCGCGGTTTTGCGGCGTACATTGCGCGAGAGCCGGCGCACGGCGCCCAGCGCGGCGTCCGTTATCGAGCCGTGCTGCCCGAGCGAGACGCCGCTGCCCGCTGCCGGCTGGCGGGACAGCTCGAGCAGCTGGCTGTGCTTCAGCGTCGCCTGGTTGGACTGGTTCCAGCTGGCCTGCAGTTGGCTGCGCGACTCCAGCTCGCGACGCCACTCGGAGTCGCGCCGCGCCCGCAGCGCCTGCTCAGAGTCCTGCAGGAAGTTGCTGCCGCGCTGAGACCGCGAGTACATGTCTTCCAGACAGACCACCGGCCGCTCGATAGTCCTACGGTGTCACAAACACCAGTGGACGGGGTCAGCCAACGGTGTTGAATACAAATTAGACTTATTCCACTTGGACTCCCTGCTTCCGAATACACGGAGAGTTCCAGCGCGCTTCTATGCCCCCCCCCCCCCTCCCCCCCTCCCCTCCCGGGAAACGTCGTTCAATTGGACTGCGACTTCGGAAGCCGTGGGGGGAGCCCACTGCTGGTACCATGGGCCTGCAATATTTGAATTCTAGGGTAGACCTCGTACCACGGGCGCAGCCCAGGGGGCGGGGGGGGGGAGGGGGAGGCGTCTCCCACCCATGCCCGTGAGTGCCTCCTCCCCTAGACAGGTCACATCAGAAATAAAAAAACAACAACAAAAACAGAGCATGTTGCGTTTTCACTGAGCTCCGTATTTCACCCTTCAGAAAATCCTGTCTGCACGTTTGCCTCGCACTTTTAAACATACTGAATTAAATTAATCTAGTGCACGAACCATACGATCTTGCCATTACTGCACCAGTATGTGTGCTAGACATTTATAAACCCTTTTCAAGCATTTAGTTCCCTCCATGCCATATCATAGTCATAGATCTATCTCTCGCATCTGACACTCAGTTAACCGACATCAGGCGCCGACCGTACCGGCGCGGCTACCTGGCTGACTATATAATGATACTGAAGGTCTCCAGTTATTGGATTTTGGATACTGGATATAAGAATGTTGGAAATCCTCAAGCTGATAGTAGAATGACGTCACCAAACAACTAAAACACTACCAGCTGGGTGATATTCACCTCAATGAGCTGACTTTGTCTTTAGATCAAGGGGATGATCGCTTGAAGCACGCGCTGTAGTTTCGCAAAACGAGTTGGCGGGTGAGGTGGGGGTGGGGGGGGCTCTGGAGCCTCATTTCCCCGTCATCTAATGAACAGGAAACTTCATCCCTGGCAAGTCCCGAAAGGCCCAAAGGGCTGGTCGTATTAGTAACCCCGGCTCATAGGGACGGAACACCAAATGTCGGAGGGACTCTTGTACCATGAGGATGGGGCCTATTTAGGGAATTTCGAGTCAGTGACATCCCAACGGTGCGATCGATCCCAAATACGGATTCGCTTAACATATCCCAAAGTACTGATTTCGCCTCAACTTGGGACCACTGTTCCTACATACAGAAAAAAACCACAAAAGGTGTGCCGAATCGGTTGCAATGTGTGACACACCAAAACCGGGCCAGGCTGAGTGACAGATCCTAGATTTCGTAAAAGGGCCGGGCACGCGACATTGTGGCAAGCAGCGACAGAATGCAATACATTTGTTAGTTCTCGCCATTAGGGGCAGATACCATATTTCCTCAAAGAGCATACTTTATTGTGGTCCCCCCGGTACATGAAAGATAAGTGTTCTTTTACTACTTTTGTTGAACTTCTTTAACAGCAAGATATGCAAGAAGCTATCAAAGGATACAATTCATTATTTATTTAGAAGCAAACAAGGAAACTGATTGTTAATTAAATGACTGCATTAGGTAAAACGCGGGGTTATTCGTCTTATAGTGGTTTATTTGTATCTTTGCATTAAATCATGCAAAGCAGTCAGCGATGTTGCCGGATCATCTAGAAGTTTTTTTAGAGATGTTGAGGGGCCCGTGGAATGAATGGCAGCGAAGGTCAAAACAGGGCTCAAAATTTGCATTGAAATGCTCATCCCCTGCCCGCCTGAGGAAGTTCATCCTTTCTTCAGAACCCATCATCAAAACACAAAAAAAATGGATAAAGTAATATGAAACATGTGCATTCGCCATCTAGGAGAAAGTACACTAGTGCCCGGCGTTGCCGTCTCCATGAGGCGCGCGTCGTCGGCCATCATCAATAGCCGGCCGCAGTCCACGGGCGGCGAAAATGACCACGCATCTTGGTATCGTGGTACCTTGGTGTTGGGAAAGTGGTTGATCAATTGGTGAACTGTAGAAAGCATAACGGACCGTAGGTTTTACCCGTGAGATTTTCAGATCGTCACTTTTAACGAATTATCCTGGGAGTTATTCATGAAGTTATGACGCAATAGCATAGTGTTTGTCGTTTGTATTACTGCAGCTCCTATTTCCGTTCAGGGAGCCAAGTTCGAAAAGTGCAAAAATAAAATGCTAATGCAATGTAAAGGCAAAATCCAGGAGCTTGAGGATATTCCATCCCATTCCAGGGTCTCTAGCGGCTGCCATTCCAGTGATTGGCGGACAGCGGCCCCTGGTCGGTACGGAGACCCTCTGGGGCATACATCATACACCTGTCCCCTCCCTGACGCCACAGGTCCTCTGACCGTGACATCCGGCACCTGATCGACGCAGAGGCCCTCACTGATGCAAATGATCCACTGCCAAAGGGCTTAAAGCACCCCTGGAGACCCTCGGACCCTTAGGGCTTAAGGGGAGTGAGAGGGTTGCGTGTCTCCCCCCCCCCCCCACCCACCCTCAACGTGCGCCTCTTATGACTGCGACCTTAAGATTTGGTTCCTCGTGAAAAAGGAAGGTTTTGAGGTCATTTCTGGTGCACCATGAAATTTACCGTCACTTTAAAATGGAGGTTCGGAATCCTTTTGGTTCCACCTCACTGTACTTGAGTGCCATATAGAAATGAGGGTCATGATGCCAAAGAGGAAGATTTTAGTACCACTTCTACAAAGGACAGATCCAGAATTAAATGTCACCGTGAAAGTCTAGACAATTAATGACATAACCGACAATTGTTCTATCCGTAAGGTCTCACATCTTTTGCATCGGAACTCGTCTCAATCTGTTCACAAAAGATATGTTTTCTGATCCCATGATTTTCACAGACGGGAAAATAACTAACCTTTGCAAAACAACACCGCACACTTGAGTCGGCCTCGACTTCAGGCTCGTGATTTTAAGCTGATGAGTTGGATCAGGGGCGTCGATTGGTGTGCGTTCCTGGGGGGGGGGGGGGAGGGGGCAAGTGGCTGATAGCATGGTTTCCGTACAAAGATGTGTTTTTCATCGGAATTGGCTCACCGTATTTTTGGCACACGGCAAATTCTCTGTTTGTGACCCATTTATGGAAAAGCTATTTCAGCAAAAAGGTAGTCTTGAACATCAAATAACGACTACACGAAGGTGCTCTTTGAGCGAAATTCGGCTCTTCATTTTTTATCCATATTCCAGACACAGTACTGGGGTCAAACCAGTATTGGCTGGGCCGAAGACAACATTGGGGGAGGGGGGGGTCAAAAGTCAATATTGGGAGCCCCTATCAGCATGGAGGGAGCGCCCTCACAAAAGAACAAAGAGTGTCACTTCCAGACTCGGCCTTGGTCTCACGTTTCCTACGTTCTTAGCTGTTGATCGGCTCCCGCTTCGCGCGTACCACATTTGGAATAAGGCTTCACGTGTTAAAGAACGAAGTCAGCTGCAAAAGTGTTCTTGAATCAGCTAGTAGCAAGCGTCCGTTTCGACATGGGAAATGCCTTCCTTGCACTTATGCAATTTGAATGGTCCTACAACTGACGATTTTGCTTTTCTTCATGTCAGTATTTGGCCTGTTCGTCGTTTCGGCGAGCCATTTCTATATGCTCCCATCTGGTATGCGTCACGCAGCATCCGTAAAGCAAGGAATTTTGCGCCTCTCCCCTTCCTCCCCCTGCGCCCCAGCGTACTTTGCGCCGGAAAGATCGCTAAAAACAGCGTTGGTCAAGCTGGAAATAACAACTTCCAGCCCGGAAAATGGATCGTGTTTACACAGAGCGCCCGCCGTTATATCCCTTCGCCGCATTAACCGTAAGAAGTCATCATCGGGAAGTTAGCACACAGGCTTTCAGCTCAAAAATGATCCAGTACCTGGTATATACCGATTGGCTCAGGGGGAAATGACTGGCGTGCCCCTCCCCCGCCGGCTTCGTTCATGGCTCCATGCACATTGGCTCAGTACCTGCAGCTGAAAATCCCGAGCTTCGAACTCATTTGTCAACACACCTACTTTTTCAGCCCAAAAAGAAGAAAACCCTTCTTTTTGGGCGATCCCCTGTGAACTATGAAGAGCTATTTTTATTACCCAACATGCGAAAAACAAACATTAGATGACTGGAGGCACTGATTAACCGACTAAACCCACCTACCCTGGCATCTAAATCGCAAATGAATGCTGCTTTCCAAGTTCGAACCGCGGCGCCAGCTTTCAGAACCACTTACGATGTGCACCTCAATCTCCAAGACTCGCAACAGAGGTTCATGCAGCACCGCAAAACAACCTAACAACATGCAGCACAAACAAAAGATAGCTCTCCAAAATGCAATGCAACAAAACTGAAAAACAGCAATCGTGCAACGAGAAATTATCGCGGCGTGAACCAGTCAAAATCCCCTAACCCAAGGCCGTATAAGGTTTGGTAATTCGAGCGTTCGGAAAGTTGTCTCTCCATTTTTGTTTAACGTTAGCGTGACGTCAGTGGTGTCGAGAGTTTAACACGGGACGAGCTGTTTGATGCCGACGCAATGCTGATGTTCAACTGGGATATCAAAATATTCGTACAGGTAATGAAAAAGCCGTCAGCAGAAGGTGCATATAACCACCAAGCCGATCGTATAACAATGTATAGCGAATATCGTTATGCGCTTTGGCATGCGCATGCAGCAAGCCTTTAAATGCATTGACACAAAAAGTAAGGATGTACACACCAGACTCATTCGCAAAATGTTCGTTCGTTAGGGCGACAGGAATGGAGGGCTACCTTCGCATCCAAAGCGACAAACTTGGTGGCAGACTGTGACCAGCGAAACGATAACGTAGAGTTTAATGGGAATGTTTCACATTTGAAGACATCGAGGCAAGCATCACATATGGCAACAAAAGCTTGCTTATAACCATTCGTGTACTTTGAAGTGGAAAAGACTGCCCTAGACAGCACAGTTTATTCATTTAGTAAATATTTTCCGCAATATGTCTTGTCTGATTGCGCCATGGAAGGTTTGTGTGACGTCGATGTGCTGCCAAACCGACTGTGCGAAATTGCCATCCTGGCACTCTCTTGTATAATCCAAATCTTCAGAAGCGGGCGGGCGGTGCCGAAAGTGTCCCTAGCCCGGTTATCATGTGTTTGTCTCATGTGTTATGTATCTCATGTGTCTCATGTTTGTATCATGTGTTTGTCATTCTCATGGTGTTCTTGCATATTTATCCGCAGGTTTAAGGTGTCTACTTTTATTCACATGCTCGGTTATGGCGCTATTGTTGAAGGAATCGTTCGGCATTTGTATACAGGTCTGAACTGAACTAGCTGTTTTTAAGATCACTGAATGCAGTTCGCAGCCGTGTCGTTCTTGGCACCTAAAACCCTCTAGTTCCTGACCTATACGCCCGCGAAGATGTGCAGACTGTTTCGTCCAGACTATTTCAAAGTCATTGAAGCATGCATGACGTCTTAACAACGTCATTCAAATCCTGCCACGTCACTGGCTACGTAGCGCTCCAGGAAGAATACTTCTGTGGAGGGGTTCAGGCCTGGCATCAATGAGCACGATCGCACCGGCTGTCTCAAAATATTAAGCAAAATATGTAAGTTCTAATCACGATTTGGTTGCTTGGTTATTTGGATTAGAGCCCTTTCGACCAGTAATGATCATTTCATGAGGGAGAATGGATAGCGGCGGGTAGGACTAGAGCTAGAGAGGGGCAACCGGCGAGCCTCAGCCCGCGCATGGACCCCTTACTGGGTGTGCGCCGGGCACCTGGTTGCGGTCCCTCTCCAGGTGGCCTCTTGGCTTACTCGTGGTTGTCGCATGCGGCCTGCTCGGACAAGCATAGCATTCACTAGTCGACGGGTAAGTCAAAAAGAGTCCTCTCGTCTACGAGCGTAGGGGGCTCATATCAATGCCCATTCTTCATGAACGGTATTCATTGGCAAAATTGGGTATTCCCTTTCTCGTACCTCGCTAAGGAATGTAAGAAACTAGGTTCTCACAACTCACACTACTCACCAACCGAATGCTAGTTTACTTTGTTTACTGGAGGAGGGAAATAAATAACCTGATAAATTGATGTAACTTTAAGCGTCTGTATGACAAAACCGGCATGGTTCAGCGGTGGTGCCGTAAAATAAAATATGTAATTAACTTTTACATGCATAACTTCGTTCTTGTCACAGGTGCAATTTGCCTTAAAATATGTCATTAAAGCACTGAGCACTGTCAATCGTTTGGGTTCGTGTCCCGGTGTTTGTTTTGCCTGGGGGATTGTGTGGAGATAGTAAGTGTTGGCATATTTGAATGTAACATTCAGTGGGCGAGAAGTGTGAGTTGGGAGTAGAAGCCTACACCTACATACCCTGGTGAAGCACGTAGATATGGCATACCTAATTCTGCATAGGTGCACGTCCGACAATATGTGCGATGTGTCTGGACGTGAATGGGACATAGGACCGAATATCTAGGTTTTGAAGATTTTGTTTTCTCATTATGTGAAGATATTCAGCGTGCTGTAATTCACGCCTGACAATTGAATTCCAACATAAGGTCTCAGTATGGAGACAGCAGCATTGTGAAATTCATTTATATGATGCTTGAAAAATACGCTGGAAATTGGCTGAGTTTGGCAAAATTTTGTTGGGACAGCACCTTAGCAAACCTAAAATGTGGAATGGATGTCGGTACTTTTGGGATAAATTCAGCATATCAGTGCAAAGTGTCTGAAGACAATGATATTTCCATTCTAGGAGTATACTTGCCTGACAGGCAGTACCACAAATGAAGCAAGAGAGAGTGTCTGCTTTGGGGGCAGGATTCAGGCTGGTTGTTTAATCTCATTGACATCTTCGCCAAACTTTGCCAATCAGGAAAACTGATACCAAAAACCTAAAACTGTTTCAAGCCACAATTCCCTTTCACATGTGTTTGATATATTCAAGTGTGCATATTTGAACATGCTCTTTTCATATTCAGACACAGTCAGGATCTCTTCAGGCTCGACATATTGCTGTTATATTTGTCATAACGTTGAAGGTTCATTGATTACTTGAAAACAAAATCCGTTATGTAGATTGAGCTGGTTTTCCATGACACACCATATGTTGTGGTTACAAGGGGGTTGATTCATGCAAGTAATTAATTTTTGACAAGATTTCCTGCCGCACAACATGGATACCTAAACATATATAAATGTACTATGCGAGTATTGTGTATGTGAGGCAAGGGAGGTGTGCCACACTCACTTCCTCATTGGCGTAAATAAAAGGAAATCCTTGAAACTATTTCTGTTTTTGATATGACCTTAGGCTTATTGGCTGACAGGAAGGGGATGCAGTTTAATTCGCCCAAAAGGCTTTAGTAAGTAGACTGTACTACAAAAATCCACAAGCTGCACATCTTACATCTGGTTTCCTTTTTGCGCGGCAAATCATGACCACCCCTAGCATGGTAGGAGGGGGGGGGGGGGAACGTAGCGCCTGTAAGAGTTTTTGACGATACCTCTCCGGGATGCCGTGCAGTCGCGCCTAAATCTTCGGTAGCCCATGGGTCGTCCATTCTTGTGTTCTACGCCAAAAAATATGTCCGTAGCTTCTCTAGAGAACACTGCACCGTGATTTGCGGCCGACGCTTGGGGCAGACGGCGATTGATGATGCCGTGGAACGCGCGTGGTGGGCCGACGTCGTTACATTAAAGGGAATGCCTCACATTAGAAAATACTGAAGCGAGCCCCAGATATGATAAAACAAGCTCCATTTTAATTATTGGTGTACGTTCAATGAGAAAAGGCTGGTCTGGACAACACAATTTCTCTGCTAAGTAAATATGCTTTTCGATGCGCCATTGTTTGATTACGTCATCGTACCTTGCACAACATTGTATGAGAGCTTATGGACGGTCTTCAATACAGTTCGTCCTTTATTACTTGGAAAAGCCAGTGGGTCGCATCCCCCCCCCCCCCCCCACACACACACCATCAGTCTACGTTATGAAAAACAGCGAATCAGGGCTAGGGATAAGGGCCATTCTTTTGATTTGATGAAAGTGCAGTCTCGGTCCGCCCTTCATGTACGCATCGGAGAACCGTATCAGGCTCGTGAACAACGTCAACACGCGCTGTGTCCACCTGTGGCGTCGGCAACGATCCTCTTGTGCTAGATCTATATGCGGGGGAGTATTTTAAGCATGCTTTTACCACAACCATTACCCAGGTGCCGTATTACTAGTAGACCGCATACCACTTACGCCAATTCAAGACCCTAAACAAATGGGCTGTCCGAAGAAGCGACAGTCGAGAACTAGCTCCCATTTAATGAATATATGGAAGCCACCGCAGTACCAGCAGCCATCTATCGCAAAAGGACGGAATGATATTCGCTAATAGTGTAACCAGCGAGATACGCTTCCACGTTAACCAGCACTGCATGCCTCAGGCACAGCAGAACGACAAATGGTCTTCTGTCAGGGAACCACCCTAGTCGTTTCTAATTCTTCGTGGTGGCCTGTGCCAAGACTTGAGGCTCAGCTCTTGCCGAGTTTAGTCCGGCGACATTTCGAAACATCTGACTCTCCTCGCCAGATCGAATGGTGTGGGAGATAATCTTCTCGTTTAAGGTAGCCCTCCCCAGCCATTCGTTGCGCCAGGCGGGGAGCTGCACGGGTCGCCGCGCCAGGAACAGTTACTGTTGTGTAGGTCCACGCGCGTAAGCCAAACGCTAAGGAAAGCATGGTTCTGCCATACGCATGAACCAGAAATCATTTCGCTGAGTGATCTGAGTGTGACGAATAGTGCCTTGTCTTCAAAAGGTGAGTGAAAAGCTTTGAAACACGTTATCAATTGTCAGTGCATTGGATTAACATGTGAAATCGCATGTTTGCTGTTTTTGGGTCATGTCTTGTTTGTTATTCGCCCAGTGCCGATGGGATAACAGAATTAATACTATATTTGTGACCAGCACTGAAATTTGATCGTGCTCTGAAGTAGACACCGATTTACAACAACTTTAGCGCAAACGCGGGTGATCATCCACGAAAGTGTGCTGGATTCTGCTACATGAAATATTCAATCTTAGGTAAATGAAACGTGCGAGGGAATATATGCATGTTTTGGGTTCATAATGCATTGGAGCATGGAACGTTTGAGAAGGCAAATATATGATTTCGCATTCGTACCATTACATCTACGCACATTCTCATTACATCTCAGCTTGCAATGCTTAATTTTGCTCGGTATGATCTTTGATTCCAAATGAATTGGAAATAAGAATACCGAAGATTGGAATCAAAATAGCCATGTTGTTTCATAGAGAGCGCATCCAGCAAAGGCAACAGGTTTCAGCTTTTCTACCTGTTAAAAAGCGCTAGTAGGCGATTCAGACTCACCGGTGGGTCCGGTTAGCCTTGCGAGCTCCGCAATCGGGCCTTTGATCGTCGATCCCGAAGGATCGACGATCAACAATCGTATCGACGATGGTGGCAGATAAGTGCCACTGAAAGCACCTACGACATTGCTTATGTTCGAAACAAGCCAACTATATTACACTGCGGGGTAGCGGCTACACGAGACCAGATTACAGCGCATGTCTGCCGCTTGCAGTTGACTACGCCCGGCAGCCCGTTACCAGCACGCCGGCTCGTCATGGCCGGGTGGCGCTCACGCGATTTATACAACGATTCATTCCAGTTCATGCTCTTCGCCGATGGCTGCACGAACACGGATAACACCTGCCCTCTATAATGACACTCACGCGATGTGTACATCGAATTAGTCAATTGCTTAGAAAATGACAATAACACTCGAGTTTTACAGAATCTGTGCGCAGTTTCCAAACCGTGCACGCTCAGCGAAATTATACATTTGCGTGGCTCCAAAGCCGATTTTTCTAACTGAAGAGGCAAGAATCAGACACTGAAGTGCAGATGCTCGTGTATATGATATATTCCTGCCGCATTTTTCCCTAAATCCACAGCGAACAAGCTTTCAAAGCTTTTATGTTTTAGAAACAGTTTACCTGATTGGATGAAGTGTCCAAGACCATTAGAAGTACCTTAACAGTGGCACTTTCAAACAGGTCTCCTGTTGAAAGTGGGATGTGGGTCTGGAGCGAAAACCTATCAGTACAGTTGTTTGACAAGTTGAGCTGTAAAAGCCCAGGTCAGGGGCCCAAATTGATATAAAAAGTCAAACCGTGCATCAGTTTTAAGTGTTTACAAGATTTGCATTAAGAATTGCATTTTATCTGCATCACCGACACTCTGTGAGGCAGATAAGCTTAACCCTGCTGACGATGGGTCGGGCTGAGATCATCATGCTCAGCACGACAGGAACGGCAAATGGTCGAACATTTTTGAAACGGACAGGAAAAGTGTCGGATCGCGATGGTTAAACGGACATCGTCATAACCTTTTCACTGGAACGGTGGTGATTGCTTAGATTTTGCCTTTCGAAGTCATTTGCATGCTGTTGTGCCGCAGCTATGATGATAGTAACATCACCCACAAAAGAGACGGTAATCGCGGGGCTTGGCAGGCCACGCTGCGGCCCAGTTCCTCCGACCTACGGGCCGAGCTCCGCCCACCGAGATGACGTCATAGGAACGCGCCAATGGGGAGCATCTGTCGTTCCAAAATGGGCACAAGTGGAATCAGTTGATCGAACTCCGCGACGGCGGAGGGAGCGCAGGAATGGCGCACTTGGATCTTATTTGAATGACAGGAACTTTGAGTATCAATAGTGCAGTGGTTAAAGTGCTTGCGTTAACCACATCGTTAACCAACCTTCCTGCCGGGGTGAAAGGCAGGTGACGCCATGTAGTCTCAGCAGCTCAGTGCGTCGTAAATCCCAAATCCCCCCCCCCCCCCCCACACTCGAATAACAGTTATTGCCAAGTGTTCTGTAGCTTAACACGTCATTATCCATTGCACTTTCCGCAAGAGATCGAGACCTCCCTATGCGCCGGGCATACAAGGCCGTCGCCAGCGCATCGACCGGTGCTGTGCGGTACCAGGTCAGCGCCGACGACTTGTAAACAAACACTTGTTTCGCCTCTTGGTCAAGTAAGAAATGGGTTTGGGTCATGACATCATAGGTAAGAAATGGGCTTGTCGGCTAATAGGTAAGGAATCGACTTCCATTTGCTTAGATCTCGGGCTGCGTTCTATCGGCTGTCACGCGGCTGTAGTTACACTGAATCAAGTTCATGGACATGTGCATGCGGACGAGGCCGTGTTTGTTGCATGTTCAAATGTATGGCGTGATTGTCGGCGACCTTTATATGCGCATGCATGGACTAAAATATACCGAGGGCCACCACGTGATGTGTACAACGGCACTGCAGCGACAGTTCTACAGCGTGAAAAATACAAGTGCGGCCCATTCGCCGGCGTGGGCTACGGCTGACAGGTCGATAATGTGCCGGCGTCAGAGTACAACACGTGACAATATCAACGTAAAACGCCACCCTTGTTACACTGGGCTGAGTACACTGCAACCAGTAACGTACACACCGGAGTTCCGGCTGCAAAACGCCAGGCTTTATTACGTCCAGCGAGTGCGGAACACGGCCACCCGGTACGCAGCGGCCATGTTGGCTACGACTCGACTAGCGCCACCGAGCGAGTCTTGTGGACGAGCGCCCAGCGTGAACGCGATCGCTGATGTACGGCTCGTCGGCCGTTGCAAAGTGTGTCAGGTCATCATCCAGAGGAAATGCCGGCTGAAATTGCGACACGTCGCCCTTGGTGCGCCGCGACGACTGCGTTGCAGTGGAGTAAGCTGCGCTAAGTGCGCCTGAGACGCTATGTTAGGGTTTGAGTGTCATGCACGGTCGCCATCTTGGAACGTCGATTTCATGCTAAGAGCTCTGTCAGCTGCCAGGAGAACACAGATCAAGGCATTCCAGAATGCGCTGTACAACGACAGCACCCAAAACCGTCAAAATTACTAAAACAGAGATTTAACTAATTTTGACTTGTCCACGGAAAGTCTGGCCAGGTACGAGATGACACCAGGTGACAACCGTCTGACATTGATCTGGTCTAGTGAATCAAAGCGAACTCGAAGTAATCCGCTTACCCGTATTCGTCGGCAAAGACTTCCGGGAAACGTCACATCAACAAACATTTTGACGTTATTATATGCCCATAAGAACTGGATATATGCCATTTGCTCCGATCCGACAACTGGTTCTGAAGATGTCAGGCGGGGGTGGATAAGACCTCCTTGACGGTAATGGGTTAAGAACGCCGACCGCAACTAAGAAACGTTAGGCCAGCCTTACTAGGCAACTCGGGCCCATCGATGAGTGATTTGGAACCATGGGTCTAAATCGGATTTTTAGTTTTCCGATCTCAGATCACTGCTCTGATGTGTTGGCAACCTTAAAATAATGCGCGGTGTAGTCAGTGCATATATACATTGGTTGGCGAGAAGCGCACGTCTATACCTCACCGTTTGGTCTAAAAATTGCAAAACTGAACCACTCAAATACGTTGCATGAAAAAATAATGCGCCACAAAGGAAGCTGTTAGAAAATATTCCTTGTAGAATATCACATGATGCACCGTTTGGAATAGAAAGCATGTCCAATTTTTCAAAAGTGAAACTGCAGAATTGAGAACTTGATTGTTTTAATAATATTCGTATTAAAAAATATAATTGCAGATTCAGAACCGGAGTTGAAAGGTGCACCAGACATCTTATTCAAAACTTTTGCGCAACCTATTTAAAGAAATTATCTTTTGGTCAAGCTTTTCGACGTTTTTGGTCAATAACTCGTCAAGTCTGCATCCATTGAATTTTTAACTTAGTACACCATATGTGCCTTGTAATTTGCATCTAACCACCATAGAACGTTCAAATCAGACCAATCCCGAAAATTTACCGCTTTTGGTCAGTCCAACCGGTCAGAGCGACATCTTCTTCGCCAATCGTCCTAAAGTTCTGAATTTGGTTTCAAACGACGCAGACTTGAAAGCAGTGCCTGGATAAACAATGTTGTATCGCTTGTACCAGAACCATTTGCAACTTTACGACCTAAAAATACCAAAAAGGTCAAAATTTTGACCGCATATTTTTGGTTGCATATGATGTCCTGTGGTCTCTTAGGTGTTTTCTTAAAGGTAATAGGTTTTTCTGCCAACAGTTGCAATCTGTATTAACTTCGAAGGCCCTAAAGGGTGAAGATAGACTTGATGAATTGATTTTATTGAGAACCTTGCACCTTAGTTTGAAAGGGTGCAACCGGATTTTCGATTATTTTTATTTAACGCAATGCATGTCACCAGTTTTAACTCTTATCATCACTTTTTCCCGTTTAGCTCCCGGATTACACAACATCAGTTTTTTTGTTATGCCTTGATCTAAAATTGACCGCTCTGAAAACATTGAAAGCTTTCCGGCTACTCTCGAATACCACATCAGCTATCTTTTTACCGCGAGAAGATCTGTTGACTAGTATTCTTTCAGTGTCAACTTCAATTTACGTTCCAAATTAAGTTTCACCAATAACCGGCATACGCATGAACGGGAAGAAGACCTCCCGTGGGCTTACTGATTTTTCCCCCACAAAATTTGTTGTGGGAGCTTACCTAGAATTTCGGACATTTTAGGTATTTCCAAAGAGGGTTATTGAACGCCCTAAGACGTCGATCGAGTAAGTTAGCGGGCAGGTTACTTTTATCTTAAAAGCATTTTCTCCGAAATGGTTTTTTGTCAAGGTAGCATTCGAACATCTTTAAATTTAACTCAAAACCGTTTTTAACATGATGTTAACGATTGATGAAACTTGAACCTCGATAAATTTCATGACTATGGCTCAGCCGAAGGTGATCTTAAGTTACCTTTGAAAAGGAGAATAAATCTACTACATCGAGTTTCCGAGCGAGAGCGCGTTTACCGCCGAAGGGGATAAAATCACCACATTTCTTTTAGGCTACATATCAGACACGGGAATTTCCACACAGCTCAAAATTTGCGTACAACGGTTATCTATTATATTATATATCGTTTATTATACAAACCAATTCATTTTGCGATCGAGATCGCTGATACATGTCCGGTGTGGAACGATGTGCGGTTTCTTGCGCCATTTATCTATAAAAATAGTTTGGAAATCGGCCCATTGGTCAAGCAGCAATCGCTTTCTTAATGCTGTTTAAACGTCCAACGAAACGATCAGATTTTCAGCCTTGGCTGTGGTGGCGGGGATCAGCCTTGGCTGTGTTGCGAACGTGCCGGTGTCAATATAGTGTTGAGCGGGGACAAGGGTCCTTGCGCAGGAAGTGATGCGGAGATCTTTGTGTTGTGTTCGTTAACAGTAGGACCCGCTCAACACAGGAAGGGGGTGAAAAAGCTTCTGATTTACCGGATATGATCGGTGAAATAACCGACCCCCGTGCGAAACAATGAGTGACAAAATTGCCGAAATAAAACAAATTGCAAAAGACTAGACCACTTTGCAAGAGGCCATCCCAGTCAGATGAAACTAAAAGCTTAGTAGTGCTCTGTACTCGCTAACGCTTACAGCCGAGCTCGTGTAGAGCACATGTTGGAACGTTACCGCTTCGCTTTATGAAAAGATTCAGTCACGAGATGCTGCCAAACATAGTAGCTTTAATCAGAATAGTTTTTAGCAGGTGACAGAAATATCCTACAAGCTATACTATGTCATGGCGGACACTACAGATCAATGGTGGCACAGCGCTCTTCCAAAGCCTTTTTCCCTGGAACCAGTGGCGCCATCTCACTGTGCGGCCGCTAGTATTGTCATGCCCGCTGTACCCGCTTTTACCCGCTTGCTTTGGGTTCCAGATAAAGTAGCGAGTGGCGCGGGATTTGACGTGTGCCGCTTGAAGCATGTTTCATCAACGGCAACACTAGAAACAACTCTGGTAAGGCAGTTGTATTTCCTTCTTACCGGTTGTTTTCTTTGGTCAGAATGTAATATTCATGGCATAAAATAGCCCCGGTTTACATGCTGAGCCAATCCAGGTCAGGCCAAACCACGTCGGGCAAATCAAGGACATGGTTAAAGATTAGATGCATGCGCTGTTAGCATAGTTCGTCTGATTGGAAATTCTTTCTGGTAAGTAAGTGTTCAGTGTGTGAAGTGATACACGTCTGTGAATTTACTTGTCACATCTTGATGTATTGCATTGTGGCTTTCTATCCCAGCATGATCGCTTTGCTTGGTGACAGATATTTGTTTGTTTTAGGACAAATAACTAAAAATACAGATGTTTCAATTAAGCCCTTTTTATCCATCGACGATACCAGCCCGGATGACAACTTTATCCTAAAGCTCTGTAATATCATACTCGCCCGACACCCTCGAAGATAAAAAGGATTTAACTGTTGTTTTTTTAAAGCAGGTAGCCAGTTTTTACAGGTCACCAGCGTTCAGGGTATCAAACAGGCAGCAATTGTCGGTCATTATTAGGACACAGTGCATATCCAACTAATAATTCAAATACACGAAAAATACGTGTACATGTCAACAAATGCAATTAGACAGGCATCAGGCACAACGCATCATTCATACATACAAGCGATTTTAGGTAAAGGACTCAAGTCAAGATAAAGGACGTCATCACTACCAGGCATACCATGAAACACAGGTCTTTCGGATATGTATGGACGTAACCATTACATGTGTTGCTGGGGTCCGGTCCCCAGTACTTTTGTGAAAATCGTATTGCCTTTGTGTTTTGATCCCACAACTTGACACTGAAACAGAAGTGGACGCCAGTAACACCTGGTTGCCGTTTGTTACAGTTAATCGCATTTTGACATAAAATGAAACAAACATATCCCGTGCGTATTTCACGTCGCATGCGCTTCGATAAGCTCCCTCTCCTCCCCTGGATGTCGTTTCGTGATTCGTTTATCTTTTTGCGAAATTACTGGCAGTGTTACGCGGCCACCTATAAGGCGTGTGCAAGTTTAGAAACAAACCTAACAGAGCACGAGCTTTTTTATTTGAACATATCAGCGCAGACACGGTGCTTGGACGAGCTCGGGCGGTGCTAACAACAGGAGGCTTCTGAGCCAGACCAATCTCAAAGGCGCATGGGCCCTATTTGTTCGCACATACAGACGTGCTCAGACAAGGTCAGGCGACGCTCACGCCTACGGGTAGTTGCGAATGACCGCATCCAGCAGGCGCAGGAACGCATCCTTAGAGCGCCTTGGCCCGTTGACTGAAAGTCCCCAGAACGCTGCCAGGTGGCCGGAGAGGAGCGCCTTCGAGGTGCCTCCCTGCAGCCGCATCAACTGTAGCTTGCACGACCTCCATGGACGCTCGATGCGCTGGGTGTTGGCGCCCGTCACCGGGCCGACAAAGCGGAGGGAGTGGTTGACAGGCCAGAGGCGGCAGGCCATCGGACCGCCACCGTTCGATGGCACATCAAGAAGGCCGCCGATGTCCACGTACGCCGCCCACTCATCAGAATGAATTTCCGTTCCTGGCGCCACGTTCTCCACGACCAGCGGTAGCAGTGTTAGCGCCTCGCCCTTCCACATACAAGAAGTGAAGTTCCCCGGTGGCGCGGTCGGCGAGGCCGAGCACCCGTGGGCCGTCAACACGCTGTCCAAAGTTGTCCACTCGTCGTTCCGAATGGCCGTCGCCCTGCAGCACTTGGCCTCGGTTGTGCCTGCGCTTGCCTTTGAACGAGGACGCTTGGATTTGGACGACCGAGCCCGGGCCGCCCATTTGAGGAACCTGCGCGAGCTCTTGGACCAGCAGCTCTCTTGTGTAGCTTCTCCAATCCAACGATTGAGTTTTCGGACAGCGAGATGGTGGGCTCCGCCATGCGAGATGTGACCTTGACACCCAAAGCCTTAGTCCAGGCGTAAACATTCCAAAGGACTTCGGACTTGACCAGCTTGATATTTGGCTCTCCGGATTTGTCCAAGCTGGCGGACCACGTCCCACGGTGGTTACCCCGAGCGCCGCCATCCCGTACTGCTGAGACGGCTGCTTCAGGCAGCTTGTGCAGCGAATTGTGGCTTTGGTGCGTTTATAAATTCTCTCATGATAGCGGTTGCGCGACCTGGGCAGTTTGGACGGCTGCATTATTCCCTAGGTCATCGCAGACCCCAACAACTGTGACGTGCTGAATGTCCGGGGCCACAGTCAGACTGAGCAGCCCCACCTGCAGCGGTCCAGGGCGGCCTCCTCAGTCGCACATATATTTTGGAGTTGGAACATTGAGAAATCCACAGCAATTCAACCAGATTCCGCTCAAATGTAAGCGCATCCCAGGCCGACAGCCTTTTTGCCCATTGTAAACATCTCGTTGCCTAGGAACCGTTGTATCAGAAGAGCATGCACAGAGTAGCCCCGGGGCGCGTGCGACTGCCTTGTTCGATTCTTTGCGTGCACTAGTGTGTGCGTGACCTAATGTTTGCATTACAAAATCCTTGTTAGACACGTAAGATAAGCAGACTAACAGCACGCGATGCTGTTTTCTGCCCCACGAAAAACTGTGCGCGTATGCGGTGCATTCAACTCGATATTCAGCGGCAACTTTCACTTGGGTCCCTCCAATCGCGAAACCCAACGTACGCTCCTGGTTCCTATGGGTGTAATGGCGCGAAGGTGCATGGCACTTGAGTGATTGTAAGCAGTAGCCATACACCATTTGTGCTGTGGTATGAGCGAAATAATGGGGGAGATAATCATGTCGTCATGCAGATAATACACAAATCACAAGAAACGAACCAACATGCCTTTGGAGCCGCAAGTGGAAACGTTGGCACCAGGACGGCCTTCCCTCATTCGGTGATTTCAACTAACAGCTGGTACTACTGATCGGCAAACATAAATCTACGGCCGCAGTTGATAAAATGATTTATTCACAGCATTTCTCCCCCAATCTGGGCCGAAGTGGTGGGCGGGTGTCAAATACTCATTTATATATATGTATATATACCATAATGTATATCAGTTTGGGTACCCCTCCTTCACTACCCTTCGTTTAGTACTTTTTCTCAGCCCAGACGGGGAGAGTGGCTTACGGGGATGGGCTGCTGATGGCCGCTGGAGGGGCCGCCGTACCTCGCACCAACCGGGTCAAGGTCGAGACTGAACATGTTATAGTCTGGTGTGGTCTGGTCTGCTCGGATCTCGTCTGATCTGGCCTAGTCTGAACCAAACCGGCGTGGTGCCGTGGTGCGCTGCGGTGTGGTGAAAATTAGTACAGTCTAGACCTTTTTAGTCTTTTCCAATTTGTTCGCTCCTTGCCTGCCTTATCTACTCCAGTCTTCTTCAGTTTTATTTGGTCTGGGCCGCGTAATTCCGCTTTGGTTCAGAGCTCCTGTGACTTTCGAACCACTTTTGGTCCTTGCAGACCGCTACTTGAGAATTGTGATTTGTAAATAAAAAGCAAAGTAGAATATCATGTTTCCTGGTCTAACGACAATGAATCATAGCCAATGCAGTCTAGTCTATCCAATCGCAGCATAGCGCAGTCTATTCCAGCCCAATTCAGGTTCGACAGAACGGTCATGTCTGGTGGGGTCCACTCCAGGCTTTTTATGTCCCCTTCCGTCATGATCTATTTCCAATTCTAGAGCGAACATTCAAGCTGTTTGCGTTTTGTCCAGAACTGCATTTATCCTGATAACCTTCGACGCACATGTGCTCACATCGTACTGGTTTTGGAAGATAGTTGTGAAGGGTGAGACTTCGCACTGTGTTCCTTGTAAGAAGAAGGTGCCAACTTTCTAGCTCACAGTTTGTGCTGGACTTAGACTTGCGCTTGGGTGGCCGGTTGAATACCATTCGCCTGGATAGGGTGGGGTGTGATCCGCCCGATATCTCAAATTTAAGAGACCTACAGACACCAAAGGCACGGCGTAGATTAGCCTCTATGTGAACTCACATGAGGCAAACTTTGAGGTTCATAAGTCATGGTTCAGGTTAGTGTCCGAGTGTCCCTAGACTTCCTCATACAACCACCGTTTACTTAAATAAGTATCCTTAGCAAAATGCCACTGGTTTTAATCAAGGTCAGCGACCTATTGTGATCTTAAGTAGGCCAAGGTGCTCTAGAACCTTCGATGCTGCATGTGTTCTGTTGCTTGAATATACGTTAGGGATGGCGCTAGGAGGTGTGTTCCTAACTATAAATCATTGACAACTATGAAATATTGACCTGAGGCATTTTAGTTGGGTGACATAATGCGACCTTTAAGGAGCTCATGGGGCGTGTCTGTTGCAGTGCCTGTTAGCAATAAATTAGAAATGAATATGGGGGAATACCCCCAAAGCGAGCTTTAGATTGAAGAACGGAATACTTTCTACCTCGGACTGTCCTTCACACCTGACCCTAGGTCGATGGAATCTGTTGAAATTCTAACCTAAATGGTCCATCGACTAGGAAACTCTCAGAGATACATGGCTTCGTTCAACACTCCATTGTCGCTTCAGGTTGAACGGTTCTCTGGAAATGGCCGTCACTGACAGCCATAGTCCGACATTGACCTGCGTAGCGTGGCAAGGCGCGTGAGCGGAATTTAGGTACGACGAGGCGTTTTACATTAGGCACGTTTCAAGTGTAAAGCACGACCTGTCCCAAATGTTTCAGTTGAAGTGTCATTCCTGTAACTTCACCCATGCCAGTTCCGTTCTGCATATTCCAAGCCTCCACACACTGAATGACACAATGCTTGCGTGCTTAGTTACACAATATTCAGCCTTTAACTGTTAAATCCGAAAGACGTCTTGTGATTAAGTCTGTCCATAGTTAAAACGGCACTTTCGCCACGTGCGACGTCTTTTATGTTTGCGTATGCTGGTGGCTGTGCTGTGATTTTCGACCATGTTGCATTATAAACAAAAACAATACAATACGCTGGAAGCTCTGAGCTAATGTTTTCCACACCGGGCATATGTGCAAACCTGCCTTGGCTGTGCGAAATTCGAAATCATTTATACAGCTCACTATTTACATCCTGTGACCCCAACGCGGCGTTACCACTGCTGCCAGGCAAAGAACCGCAGCTGACGCGCGAGATACTTTTCCGGTTCTCTTTTATTTTCTTCTGTCCAGTTTAGTCAAATGCGGTCCAACCCGTTCCAAATGTCAACGTTCTCTATCCGTTCATTTTCTTCCTCAGATTCTGTTTCATTCAGCTCAGTTCAGTTCAATCCATTTCATTCCATTTAAATCCATTTCATCCCCGTTCCCTGTGGCCTCCTGGCCTTTCGTTTCGTTTACATGGCCTATCTTCCCTATGGCCTGGTATTATATGATCTATTTATCGGCTATCATGCTTTTCCTGGTTCAGCCCGCTGCGAGACACAACGGTCAGGAGTTAAATGAGCGTAACTGGTTCTTTTCTATCCAGTCAGGCCTGTTTGAGTCCAGTCATCGCAGCCTGTTCCATTCCATTCCGACCCAGTGTTTGCCGCACTTTTACGATCTATCCCTAAGTGGTTCGGACGAAACAGGACTGAACGGAAAAGAGAATCTAGGGGTGCCCGTGTAACTCTCTCCTGTCATCTCGATATAGTTCTAGACGCACCTTTACTGTCTATAACTGATTGGTTCGGATTATGCAAGACTGAACAGAACGGGGAACCTAGGCATGCCCGTGTAGCTCTCTCCTGTCATCTTGGTATCGTTCTAGTTTTTTTCTGGCTCGTTTTAATCCTGTGCGGGATCTTGGGATCCTTTTTATTCACCTAACGTCCGTTAAGTTGCACTGCAGCCCATTTCAATCCAATGTAGTCTATCCCAGTCGGGCACATTTGTCCCACTCCCCCTGCCCATTTGTCTCGTTCCGGTCCGGTCTAGTCTGTCGCCAGATATGTTACAGTTTAAATCTGATCCCCGTGCAGTCCCTTTAGGTCCAGTTGGCCGGAATCAGTCCCGAAAACGCAGCAGTTGTTTGGTATATCAGTGACGTCATCAACGTCAAAAACACATTCGCTTTGGAACTGACGTCATCATCAGCTGGCACGTGCATACAGAAACCACACTTCCTTGAAAAGATGCGCAACACCTGGCGCAGCACCAACGCGGGCCTCGCGCGGCTCCATCAGTACGACGTTGCAGATACCCGGCGTTGGCGCGTGCCCCACTTATTCTGATATTGACAATGTACGAGTGGATTTGGAGTGTAAGCGGCATGATTTTTCAAAGCAATGTCAATCGAATAATTTTCGTCTAGTTTTCAAGATAATCGTGTGATAGAAACCTACCGTTTTTGGTACCTGAAAATTAAGCGACACCTACTTGGAGGGTGAATCAAAACATAATGGGCTGCTGGGATAAATAGTATGAATTTCTGAAACAATATTCGTGGAAGAGCGCATCATCCAATTTTAAAGGAAACTATATGATTGAATTTTAAAAAATGAGAACTAAATGACATCTACTTGAGGGGTGTCCTCAAGGGGTGCACCTATAAACAGTCTGTGGGATTGATGGAATCCACTAAAATTGTTCCAAGCTTCGAGTGCTCTTAGCATACTGACCCATATCCTAAAAAACAATTATTGCAGGTGAGCACATTCTAAGAAGTTTAATTTGGAGCATGTCTGATCTTCAAAAAATGGTTGTGCACTCAGTTACTCACTTCACCTCTGATAAATGCTTGTCAGTCCAGGGCACAAAAACCTGGTTCCAGTTGGTGGAGGGGGGGGGGAAGTCAGGCCTTAAATGCCTGAATGAGCCCCCTAGAATTAGAAAGTGGACATTCTGCAAGCCAGAATGGTCATGGTCAATATGGTCAGTAATGGGCCCTCTGCAGGTCAGAGCAGGCCCCACAGGACATAAGTCTTGAAATCTTCAGCCAGACCATCCAGCTTTCTAAGGTTATTCACTGATTTCAGCCTTGTTTTTTCTCTGCAAAGGCAAAGCTTCATGAGCAGGGAGACATTTAAGGTCAGTAGGGAGGCATCTGTCTCCACAGGGTAGATGCCAAAATGCAAGCTGGGGACAGGCTGGTCAGAATTTTGAGTGTGAATCAATGGCTCATAGTGCACCAGGGTTTGTATTCATCTGTGTTTTGCTGCTGCTTTTCAAAAGGTAATATTTTAGGGTCAGGTTTAAGATTTTTGGTTGAGCTTAAGGTATAACAGAAACAAACTAAAGTTTTCTGCCAAAACAATGTGCCAAAAACAATGTGGCAACAACCATTAAAAGCATACTGTAAAGCCTTAGCATCCCCTGTAAACAAAACCAAGTCACAGAATAGAGACTGTTCTTTTGGGCAGTTGTTATCAGAGCCCATCCACTATCTGCTGTGGATGGGAGGAAGGGGAGGCCTACTCATGGTGGAGGCCCACCCATGACCGTCATGGTCACACCCACTTCTATTAAGTTTGTGATCATTTTGAAGAGATCTTGCCCATTTTCTGCAGTTATTTTTCCTTTATTGGGTGCATTGTTGAGTGCAGCAACCTGCCTTCATTTTAGCTGAGATTGGGTTAGCAGTAAATGTTTTAACAAGATTGGACTCCTTGTTAAACTTGTGCCCCATGCTTAGGCCTCCATAAGTTAAGGTAGTAAGTCATGGTAGTAGATAACTGCAAAAGGCAATTAACAAACCCTGTTGATGCCAGCTGCTAAGAAAGAAGTAACTTGCTTTCCAGAACCGTTTTGGGCACACAGTTTCCCAGGTAGACAAGGCAAACAAGTGTTTGTCCTTTAAATGAGAAAGATTAAATCTCCCATTCCATGCCATGTTCACAATCAGTATAGTAGACCAGTATGCTGGAGTGACACAGGTTTTATGGCGAAGTTTATGTGCCCACCGCTTTCACGTAACGCCGTAGCGTGATGGCACTATGAAGCAATGACAGAAACTGTCCAGGTTACAATAGAAACAACAATATTTTCACTGTTCCATATGTTTGGAAAGTGTAGGGCATTGGTGCAGTTGCAAGTTTTGCCTCTTTTTTGAAAAGATGTAGAGGCATTGTGTACTGGATAAACACAGTCACTTTAAGCACCTTTGCTGCGTTTTCTGCGTTTGTGTATGTGTGTGTGTGGGGGGGGGAGGGGAATACATTTTGGAAAGAAGACTAACCAGAGTCCCATTCCCTTTTCAGACAGTGCGTCACAGAATCGTCAGCAAATGACGAAAATTGGTAATCGTGTAAAATGTAGACATTCTATATATTTCACTTTCATTTAATGATGACATCGACGTTGACCTTGCAAACCAGTGCAGGTTGGCTGCATGAGTGGCGTCTCATCTCTGATGGGGACGTTGCATCTGCCACATCACTCATGACATCGTAACTGCAGTATCACGCCGAACATAATCGCAATGTCCGACCTTCACTTTCTGAAGAGGAGGCGTTTACAGCCTCAGAATCTGGCAACCAAACTGTATTTGCGCGAGATCGGCGGCCGTCGTCCACGGCAACCATACCGCTGCCACCGCACGTTCTATGTCAACGTCTTCCCGAACTACACGGTGCAGGCCGTGGAGAAGCCTCCGTGCACGCTGCGCAAGTTCACGCCGGACGGGCGGCACGTCATCGCAATCTCGGGCGACCAGCAGAGTGTGGAGGTGTACCGGTACAACGGGCCGGCGGCGGCGGCGGCGCTGCTGCAGGGTTGCGCCGGCGACCTCCTGGCCGACGCCGGGCCGGCCGCCGACGCCGCCAAGCGTCGCCTCTTCTCCAGCTTTTTCACAGCGCTGCGCAGCGTGCGCGTAGCACCGCAGGGCGAGAACCTGAACCGGGAGTGCTCGCTCTTCACCGACGACGGCGTGCACGTGATCGTCGGCTCGGTGGCCATGGTGACGGACGCGCACGAGCAGCAGACGGCCGGCGCCGCGTCTCGAACCAACGAGTGGGTGGCGCCCGGCGCGCGCACGCCGCTCGAGAACTACTCCCTGCACGTGGTGGACATCGGGCGCGGCCGGCTGTGCGACACGATCCACTTCAAGCGCGACAAGATCTTCACGTCGCACAACCAGGGCCTCTACTTGTATGGCGACACGCTGGCCGTGCTGTCCGTGCAGCACCAGACGATTCACATCTACAGCGTGACGGAGCGCGGCTCCATCATCCCCGTGCGCACGATCGGCCGGTTCTGCTCGGACGACGACGAGCTGTTCTACCAGGTGACGGTTCCGCCTGGCCACATCCAGCCGCCGGGCGGGTGAGTAGCGCACGTTCCCTGTTGGCGCATGCTCTTTACTTCGAGAAGTTTTTCTTTCTTTTTGTTGATCTACTCCATCGAGTGGTGTTTCCACTGCAACCCCTCGCACCAGACACGCGCATGTCCTGCATCCATGTGAATGCAGGGAATGCGTGCGCCGAATGCGTCGAATCAAATCGCAGTGGGTTTTTCAGAGCGGGTGCCCGCTCGATCTGCAGCGGCATGTGCGTGTACGCACCACATTCGCGTGCTAGTTTTTAGGGCGGAGAGGTGTAGGTGCAGCGTGCACACGGCGGCTCGAATCGCGTGTTTCCCGCACCTGTGTGCGGGTCCAACTATTGATCGTCCCAAATCTGACCTTACGCCCCAGTTCGATGAGCGATGATGTCCATTGAGCTGTGGGGAATTTCAGTATTCCGCAATTATCCAGCCGTGTTGTTCCCGAAGGACATATGGGGTCTTTGAGGCACCTCTGTTTATGGATAGCTAGTCTATCGTTTTAAGCGCTTTGCGACCGGGCATCAGATTAAATGCAGGTTACGTAGAATGACAGAGCGCATCCGAGCCGTCACATCCGTTGTCTCGAAGGGAGGAGTTCGTCTGCGGCCTGAAACACCGGCTGCTGGCATTCCTGTACCAGCGAGCCGTGCGCATCAGCGAGGAGGAGGGCAGTCCTTACGAGCTGCGCCGCTTCTACCAGTACTTCAACAAGTTCCGCTCGCTGCGCATGTGGAAGATGCAGCTGCTGGACTCGCATCACCTGCTCATTCGCTACGCCAGCGAGGAGGTGAGCCGTGACGGGGGTGCCGGCTGCACACCCTCCACTCAGATTAGAATGCATCAGACGCGATGTATTATGGTATGTACACTGGGGAGCATACTATCCGAGCTAAGCAGACCACATCCTGTCCTAGCTCAGCGGACCTTACCCTTTCCGAGCTCAGCAGACCACATCCTGTTCGGGCTCAGCTCCAGACTGGTCAGATTGATCACGCCGTTGATCGAACTGATAGAATGTTGATTAGTCGTGCATTGATCATGTCTATGTGCTTAGTTTCAGCGCTAAGTTTTACCAGCTATGACGCTGGTATGACGCTTGTTATCCATCATCCAAGCTGCTGTCGACCGCCGAGTGATATGTGTGGAAGTGACGAGCTATTCTGATACTTCTTGTCAGGGGTGCGCAAAGATCTCTGACTCGTCTGAGTGCTGGCCACTCCCTCCCGGGTCCTACGCACGGTGTTAACCCTTCCGCTTCTCCACCCAGGTGGTGACATTCCGTGCAGAGCACAACCAGCAGCCGTCGGTGTTCGTGGTGTACAACATGGTCTCGAGCCGGGTGCTGGCTGTCTTTGAGAATACGTCGCCCCAGCTGCTCTACATCTACGAAAACTTCTGCGACAACTTTCGCAATGCCCGTCTCTCGGTCGACTCACGCTACACGTGCTCACCGTCCAACAACATCTATGCCAGGTCAGTCAGACAACTCTTGTGCCTCAGGGAGCCGTTTTCCGTGTTCCAAGAAACGCTGCTTGAAGAAGATGGAGATCGAGATAGAGACATTAAGTATTTACGTGTATATATATATATATATATATATATATATATATATATATATATATACATATACACACACACACACACACATATATATATATATATATATATATATACCACCTTGAACTACAATTCTGACTAGTTTGATAAGTATACTTGATCTGGTTGTCGATAATTTGGAAAACAACGTAGGGCAAATTCTCGTTATCATCCATATTAAAGCGTTTCATTCAACGTTTCGGCCGTAAAGCGTCATGATTCAGCAACCCGCGGATTGTCGCTACCAGGCATAGTAGGCCTGATGATCGTAAACATCAGCCTCTCAATGTACGCATCCAATGCAAGCCGACACTCCTCGGTGTCAACCAGCCACTGCAGGCTGCCAGCCCAGGCACCACTTCGGTAGCACTGGTAAGAAGTATTTATTTACTGTGCCGGTTTGCTTTTTTACGATTTATTGGGTACGGATTTACTGTGCCGAGGCGTCAGGATCTTGAATCTATACAATATATATATATATATATATATATATATATATATATATATATATAATATTTCATGATAATCCCCAATTTGTCCGCAAAACATTTGTCGTGGAAGCGCCTGTCATGCCCCCTACCAGCGCGATGTGTAGCAGCCGCGTGTGGCAACCGTGTCACAGCCGTGCGTCACAGCCGTGTGTAGCAGCCGTGTGTGGCAGCCGTGCGTGGCAGCCATGCACCACAGCCGTGTATGGCAGCAGTGTGTCACAGCCGTGTGTAGCAGCCGTATGTGGCAGCCGTGTGTCACGGCCGTGTGTGGCAGCTGTGTGTCACATTCGTGTGTGGCAGCCGTGTGTGGCAGCCGTGTGTAGCAGCCGTGTGTGGCAGTCGTGTGTCACGGCCGTGTGTGGCAGCTGTGTGTCACATTCGTGTGTGGCAGCCGTGTGTGGCAGCCGTGTGCCACATTCGTGTGTGGCAGCCGTGTGTGCCAGCCGTGTGTAGCAGCCGTGTGTGGCAGTCGTGTGTGTCAGCCGTGTGTGGCAGTCGTGTGTAGCAGCCGTGTGTGGCAGCCGTGTGTCACAGCCGCGTGTGGCAGCCGTGTGTCACGGCCGTGTGTGGCAGCCGTGTGTCACATTCGTGTGTGGCAGCCGTGTGTGGCAGCCGTGTGTAGCAGCCGTGTGTAGCAGCCGTGTGTGGCAGTCGTGTGTGTCAGCCGTGTGTGGCAGTCGTGTGTAGCAGCCGTGTGTGGCAGCCGTGTGTCACAGCCGTGTGTGGCAGTCGTGTGTAGCAGCCGTGTGTGGCAGTCGTGTGTAGCAACCGTATGTGGCAGCCGTGTGTCACAGCCGTGTGTGGCAGCCGTGTGTAGCAGCCGTGTGTGGCAGTCGTGTGTGTCAGCCGTGTGTGGCAGCTGTGTGTGTCAGCCGTGTGTGGCAGCCGTGTGTCACAGCCGTGTGTGGCAGCCGTGTGTCACAGCCGTGTGTGGCAGTCGTGTGTAGCAGCCGTGTGTGTCAGCCGCGTGTGACAGTCGTGTGTAGCAGCCGTGTGGGACAGCCGTGTGTCACAACCGTGTGTGGCAGTCGTGTGTAGCAGCCGTGCGTGTCAGCCGCGTGTGACAGTCGTGTGTAGCAGCCGTGTGTGACAGCCGTGTGTCACAGCCGTGTGTGGCAGTCGTGTGTAGCAGCCGTGTGTGGCACCCGTGTGTCACAGCCGTGTGTGGCAGCCGTGTGTCACATTCGTGTGTGGCAGCCGTGTGTGGCAGCCGTGTATAGCAGCCGTGTGTGGCAGTCGTGTGTGTCAGCCGTGTGTGGCAGTCGTGTGTAGCAGCCGTGTGTGGCAGCCGTGTGTCACAGCCGTGTGTGGCAGCCGTGTGTAGCAGCCGTGTGTGGCAGTCGTGTGTAGCAGCCGTGTGTGTCAGCCGCGTGTGGCAGTCGTGTGTAGCAGCCGTGTGTGGCAGCCGTGTGTGGCAGTCGTGTGTAGCAGCCGTGTGTGGCAGCCGTGTGTCACAGCCGTGTGTGGCAGTCGTGTGTCGCAGCCGTGTGTGGCAGTCGTGTGTCGCAGCCGTGGGTGTCAGCCGCGTGTGGCAGTCGTGTGTAGCAGCCGTGTGTGGCAGCCGTGTGTCTCGCGGAGAACAGTGTAATGCTGGCGCCAGTGCCGTCTCCAGCGGCCGTGCACCGGCCGCACGTGACGGCCCGCTCATCCCGCCGGCCAGGCACGTGCAGGCGCGCTTCAAGCACACAATCGAGTCGGCCCGGAACGGTAGCCCAATGGAGGCGACGCGCCGCCTGCTGGTGCAGCTGCCCATCTCCGGCCAGTCGTACGCCTCCAGCCCCTACCTGGACATGCAGCTGTTCAGCTACGACGAGAAGTGGGTGTCGGCCATGGAGCGACCCAAGCCTTGTGGCGAACAGCCCATCAGGTGAGCGCTGCCAGATGGCAGCACGCGGCACAGTCACGTGCGGGGAAGCGGATGCTGGTCGGGAGAGCGGCGCAGCGAGACAATGCCGTATCTGATGAGGCTCGCAGGAAACGTTGGGGTGTAGCAGACGATCAAGTGTACTGAGCTAGGAAATATCAGTTGACCAGGCATATCTGTATGGGGAAACAGAAGTGCATGAAGATAGTCCCGCTGGCTGGAAAAAACCGGACTACGAGAGGGAGGAGGGGGGGGGGGGGGGGGGGGGGGGGCTCGCTGAAATGCACCAATTAAATAGGCAGAATAGGCTTCGGCAGTGACAACATATCATCAACTGAACCCCACAGAAGGAAGCGTTGCGTCTGGGGATGCCCCACCTCCGCATGTTGCCCCATTCACATGTTAAGCAAGATGACGTTTTCCAAGGGTCAGACGATCTTTGGACCGATCCGTCCGATGTTTGGGACCACCGCCTCCGTGTTCTGTGCGTATACCCAGGGATCAGGTATGGGGCCGCCACCACCGTGTGTTGTGCATATTGCGGCGTGTTTTGTGCGTATGTCTAGGGATCAGTTATGTGTCCGCCTTTGGTTCTGTCAAGCCTATAGCGCGCGGTCTCCGTGCGAGTTGCCCGTCCGCCCGGGGTGTCTGCCGCAATTACTTTATGGTCCATGGAGGAGGGGGGGGGGGGGGGGGGGGGGGCAGAGCAGTTACGGTCCCATGCAGGATGTACCAGTCGTTTATGGGCCCAGCCGGTGTAAGCCACATTGAGGACCGCGAGAGTCATCGTATGTGGTCAGGACATGTCAAGCTGACTTTCCAGGTTGCGTACCGCACCACGCCGACCGTCGCTCGCATGCGGGCAGGTTTTATTCGCGCGACTCTGGCCTGCTGAGGTTCCGGATCCACGCGGGTGTCAGCGGCCGCTCGCCGCCGCCCCCGGCCGGCGCCTCGCCGCGTCGACTGGTCGCCTTCATCTTCCACCCGACCGACCCGTTCGCCATCAGCGTGCAGCGCACCAACGCCGAGTATGTGGTGAACTTCCACGTGCGCCACGCCTGCAGCTGAGAGGCGGTTCTCGCTCCTGGGCGGCTGGACAGCCGGGCACGCGCGCGGCGCGGCCAACCACGGCCGACCGCGGTGTTATGTGCGGATGTCATATACACGATACACTTCGTGATAGCTTGTTACGAAGCGGTGATAGCACGTGTTGCGCAGCGGTGATATACATTTGTTTTTTACAGGATTTATACGAAATATATTTGCGCATCAGTGAAACGGATGTGAGTCATCGCAAGCCGTCAGCACAGATGGCGATACACAGAACAGTGCCTGGAGCGGCACTGGTAGTACAAATATTCCAAGCCGACTCAAGCCAATTGATGTCGCCGACCCACTAGGATTGGACGAAATGTCTATTTGGTTTTCTCTAGTTCTAAACAATAATCTGAGAAAATTGGTATGTTTAGGAGCACCGTTTTTGAGTCGTAGCGTATTCTGATTTTTCGTCCTGATTCTCGTCTCGGGTTTGCATGGTGAGAAAAATTAATTTTTAAGCAGCTGCATCTAGAACATTAATTATCAGAGACCCAACATTCAACGAGGCGATAGGTCGTAAGCTCGGCTACATTTTCGTGCCAATGCGCCTAACATGTAGGACATAGTTACGTGAATTATTCGTTAGATTTTCAAATTCAGCTAGATTTTTGGTTCCCGGAAAATGTGCCGGGCGCATCCATACTGATTTACCTAAATCTGCCGCAGGCAGCCAACATCAGCCCGATTGATGGAACGTCTAACTCGTTGCCACCTGAGTGTGAGCCTTCTACATACTCTGACGGCCCGTCACCTCCCAGATCTGCATGACAGCCCGGTGAAGCCAGGTTCAGAGTGTTGCTTTCCGGAGCTGCAGGCCGAGCTGAACAACTTCACTGAGAAACTGAGGCCCACCCAGGAGAGGGAAGGGAAGGGCGAGCCAAGCGGGCGCGTACTGAACAGTGGAACCGGGCGCAGCTCCGCTCAGTCACCTGCCCAGGCCCGCCCGCCTCCCCGTCACGCTGTTCGGGATCATCAGCTCGATAAAAAATGTCGGTGTGGTACGACCCGCGACACGGGACTCCAGAACACTGGCGATGCGTGTTTCGTGAACACGGTGCTGCAATATCTGAGCAACACCCGCGGCCTGCATGACCACATCCTATGAGACGATTTCTCGAGAGGCATCAAGGCGACCACCTGCGCCATGAAGGGTGCCCTCATCAGAGCATTTGCCACGCTTATGCGCGACTTGTGGAAGAGCCCAGATGGGGTGATCGGACGCTGACCACCTCTCCATTTAAGGTACAATGCCAGCGGTTTGCGGCCCGCTTTACGGGCTATCAGCAGCAGGACGCACAAGAGTTCCTCAGATACCTGCTGGAGGGCTTGCACGAGGGCGCCACCCGTGTCGACAACCAGCCCAAGCCCAAATCCACCCGCATCCACAACAGCCTCAGTGCCACTCAGAAACCGCTGGAGGCTTGGAAGCGTCTCTTGTTCCTGCAGAACTCGGGAAGTTCTTTGACCTGTTCGCCGGAGAACTCAAGTCCACGCCTCGGTACACGGTGCGCGGCCGCGCGCCAGTGACGTTTGACCCTTTTTGGAACCTGAGTCTGCCCATCCATGACCGGCCGGGTGTGCTTGAATGACTGCCTTGACCTTTTTACCAAGGAAGGGGTTCTTTAAGGAGAGGAAAAGCCGCCGTGCTCCACGTGCCGGAACTGTCAAAAGTGCTCCTAAATTGATAAATTTACGGCTTTACAGCAAACAGCTACAGCAACCCGAAGGAAGTGGAGATTCTATCTTGATTCTCCCAGTTCCACAACCAGGTTCTAGCAGCACTTCACGTCGTGGTAAAGGCTAATTCGTTCTTATTATCAATCTAAAAAATTCGCAGGGGAAATATATCACCCACGGTAGCTTTTGGCTTCAGCTTCAGGAAAAGGGTGCAACTTAAATCGAAAGAACTAAAAAGAAACGAAACAAAGCTTCAACGAAACCTACACGGAACGATCGGCCCCTTGGAAATCAAATGGTTCCAAATGCGATCATTGCTTGAGGGCATTATCGCCGCGAGAGGGCCTTCCGTTAGCCCCAGCACCCGTCTCTCCCTTACCAAGGCTTCGGCTGCACGGCCCCTGGTCGGTGGTAGATCCTTTCTTCCAACGTACTTTCAAGTCGCCTCTCTTGACAACACTACGCGCGCGCGCACACACACACACACACACAAAACACCAAAAGTGCACAAGACTTTTATTCGGGTCCATGAACGTCAAATACTGAAGTCTTGGCTTACAGCAGGCGAGCCGCGAAAGAGGCGGTGCTAACCACGCGGCAGCGTTGCCGCCTTCGCCGTACTTCTGATGCCTCCGCGGCGTCGCCGCTCGTCGACGCCGCCTTGCCTTCCCGAGCGTTGTGACCCGAGGACTTTTGCTTGGTGTCTGTTATCACTGAACTATCGACCACAGTTCAAAACCGGCCGCAACAGCCAACACGTACATTGTACTGTACTTAACGACGCGCGCATGGTCCTGTAGCCCTGAGATAAGACCGCTTGTGGTATTGCGGCGTTCAGGTGACAGGCCCAGTGCGTACAGACACATATTCGCACGATCCACCACCCAGGCGTCTGTGCCAGACCAGACCCCCTCCCCCCCCCCGCGTCGCCAGCCACCGATCCTGGAGGCACAATGAAGGTCCTGCTCATCGCTGATACAGACACATCGACCCCTCGGCCGCATCCCCGGCGTGACGTCAGAGCGCAGCGCGACCGGCGCCGCCCCGGCGGGCCGACGCGCTGATATGCTCTGCTGGCGATCCAACTCGGGCTGCGCGGCCTGCCTTTCTGCCTTTCACAGCCTTATCGGAAACGCTTCAATCACACAAAAACAAGACGCGAGGTCTGTACAAAATATACATCTTCCATCCTAAAGCCCAACTACTATCGAAACCGCCCCGCGTGGGGCCACGCCCCGCTGTAGAGCATACGGCGTGGGTTGTGTCAGAGAAGAAAATGGCTGCTATCGACGACCGACCAGACCGTGCGTTCTTACCCCATCTCACACCCAAACGAACTGGTCTTGAGCAGCTATTTTCATACAATGATGGCATGCCGAGCAAAAAATGTACAAAACAAGAAATCCATGGAAGCCCACGGGGAGTCCCTCTCACGATTGGACAGTCGTTGGGCCGAATGTCACCAATAGTTTGGTTTGGTTTGGGTCGAGTTCGAAACCACGCCAAAACCTTACACTACTCACGCTTCACGGCCACGTCGGCGAGCAATCATCACTGTTCAACAATCGGTAACGGGGGAGTCACTTCACCTCTCCGCTCAGGTACCTGGTGCAGACGCTCGTCGTCACACCACCGGCGCAGCTGAATACGCACCGCAGCGAACCACACGGCCGGCGTCAGACCAGTCACGACCACGTGCTTCTGCAACGTGCTGACAGCCAGCGCGCCGAGCCGACGGGACAAACACCGCAGCATCCCGCACGCCTGCACCAGCTCACGCAACTCTCCAGAAACAGCCGTCTCAATGTCAAGACGCCAGGTCCGTCCATTTGCCGCGCCGCCTGGTCTCCACGAGATGAGGGTGGTCGGAAATTTCTCGTGCCGCGGCGCCAGTGGTGCCGACTAATTAATGTCGCTTCGGGCCGAGCCGCCGCTGAATACTCGGGTATCCCGCGCAACCACGCGTTGGCCAAGACCTGTCAGCGCATGCCATTATTTGTTTAGTTGCGGTTTTTCCCTGACTTTGCCGGTGTTTTTTGTTTGTTATGCGCAACTAACGCCGTCAACCAAAGCCGTTCATCAGCCAAGGGACATCTAGTCTGCTCTAGTGTTTTCAAAATTTATGAAAACGTTCTTTGTTCGTTTTTTGGCATTGTTGTACACATCCCCTTCCCGTTTTTGAGACAACATGCATATTGCAGTTGGTTCAAGGCTTCAGCATCCCCTTTTGAGCGCCGCTTTAAGTGTCAACGATGCCCAACAACCAAGGAGAACAGGCAGCTAGGTAGAGGGCCTCCGTGCGCGTGCGCAAAATGGAGACCTTGCGCGAAGCACTGCAGCGGGAAGACAGCTCTGAAAACCCGATTGACTGACTGAACAACCTGGTACAGCACCTCCAACTGACAACTAGCGCTGTAGGTGTCTCCACCTGTGAGGAACTACAATTCGGGGAGTGGCAGGACAGCACCGCCAGGTCCTACTGGTACCAGGGAGACATTGGTTACCGCCAACAGCCCCTGGTGGGTCTCCTGGCCGTGCCGCAGAGGCTGCTGAACCCCAGAGCAGCTCTCTCCGCCCTGGTCTCACGTCATCCTGGATCAGTCCAATCGGACCTCAGCCAGTGCTGTGAAGCACTAACCCGGGGTGCAGCTCGGGACCTCACATCGCACGAGGCGACATACAGACTAGATATTCCTCAACCGGTGGACGGCTCTGGCTGACGGCGTTAGCTCCACATGGAAAATAAAACATACCGCGCAGTCAGGGAGAAGCCGCAATTTAATAGATAACGCTATGCGGCTAACAAAACTCCGGCACCGATGCACCACGAACTGGAGCGCCTAACCAACGCACGAGCAGAACTTAAGACCGCTGTTGTACTGGTGTACACATGAGACGGTCAACCTCTGGCGGGACAAACAGAGTCTGAACACGTCCCCGCAAGGCGAAGTAAAACTAGTGCTACCTCAAGCTAGTCACCTGGTGCAACAAAACTATGTGGACTCGTGAAAACATCATTGCTCAACCCTACTGGTGGAACTACGCTAAGCGATCGCTGCCTACGCTGCGCGAGACAACCTGTCTCTAGAATGAAGCGAGGCGAAACATTCTTTCTTCCAAAGATGGACGATCTACCCCAAAACATAACGCTGCTTGGTACTACGGACTGTACAAAACATCATGAGGTCAGGAGGGGCGCCACTGTTGCCAAACTGATGACGTCACGAGCGCATCGTCAGCCGACGTCCGATCGCTGACGGCGCAGGCGGACCGGAGCGTCCAGGCCGAGTGGAGCGAGCCGGATCGTCCGGGCCGAGTGGAGCGAGCCGGAGCAGGCGGGCCGAGTGTGTGGTGGACCGGAGCAGGTGGACCGAGTGTGTGGTGGACCGGAGCAGGCGGACCGGATCGTCCGGGCCGAGTGGAGCGAGCCGACGCGACCGGCGTTCCCCGCCCCGGCCGTGCGGCAGCGGCTGCGGCTAGGGCTGGAAACGCACCATACACTGCGGGGTGCTGACCGGGCCGCGGCGCTGCCGCCAGCCTGACGCCGCGGCGCTGACCACCAGCCTGACGCCGCGGCGCTGACCACCAGCCTGGCGCCGCGGCGCTGACCACCAGCCTGACGCCGCGGCGCTGACCACCAGCCTGACGCCGCGGCGCTGACCACCAGCCTGACGTCGCGGCGCTCCGAATCGCGGTGCGCCCAAGGCCAACAGCACGCCCCGCTCAGTGGAGGGGGCCGGTCGGCGGCGGGGAGGTATCCGTGGCGGCAGGTACTCGAGTGGCTTGTCGGAGCACGCCCTCCGACCGCCTATGAGAGGCTGGCGTGGCGCCGTCCGCGCCCGGTCTGAATCTTGGCGATAATGTTGCAGATCTTCAGCGCCGGCCCCAGCTTTAGGCCCATGTACTTCATCATGATGTCGGACGTGAGCAGCAGCAGCGCGTTGCCGTCAATCTCCTGCAGGGCATCACGGGACACGCTGTCACTATACCGTATGCCGAGCGTGTGGCCACACGGCCAACTACTGCGACCATACCAGTGTAGCGGCACGGGGTCAACATGACGCCGGGGTCACCAATGTCGCGCACGCCACTGTCTTCGGCGACCAAAGAGAAAACGCGGCAGTAGTTGCCATTTGTGTTCTTCAGTTAACAACCCGAGCCCCCGTGCAGTGCGACACAAGCGTAATCCCGGCACTGCTATTGCTAGCACCCCGACACGTGGCGGGGATTGCAGCTAGTCCTGGTAAGGAGGGGGGGGGGGGAGGGGGAGGGCAAAAGGTTGGCAAACGGGCCCCTGATGGCGAAACGGCCCCCTGCCCCCAATACAACACAGTAACTGGATATGACCGACTTTATTTCTAGGGGCACTTTCATCGCTTTATTTTTGCTTTCACTTTCAACTGGAACGATAGCCAGAAACCAGCGGAAGATGCACTTGTTTCTATTTTTAAGTCAATAAACTGAACGAACCAGGTGTTAAATGACTGTATGGAACAAACCCAGGACGGTTTTTACGCAGCAATGTTTCAGCGGTCTCTCTATAGCACTCAGGGGCCTACCGGAAGCTTTTTGGGCTCCACAAGGATACTGAGCGTAGCGTAGCGAGCGTATTGTCAGCGGAGACTGCAGATCGAAATGGGCTCAAAAAGTGGTTTTAACGTGACCAGCCTATGATCGCATGAGAATGTCCGACCCTCCTTCAGAATGGCAGAACGCCCTCCCGTCACCTGTCTTTTTGTAAACTCTCGTCGTCAGTTAGATCCGCTTCCATTGTCAGAAGACCCTGACCAACGTAAAATGCGCTCTGCCATTCGGGGTCCTGGGTCCCTCCCGCAAATCCCGGGCCCCAGCCTTTTTTTCCCAGCCAGCCTCGTCTCTGCTTGGAAAGTGGGTCCCCTGGCCACAAGTGGCCTCTGGCCGAAACTGAAGCTTGTGTTGTCCCAGGGAGTCCCCGTTCGGCGAAGAGACCCTTTGACTGACAAGTGAGGGCCTGGCCCTGCGACCAGGACCCCCTAATACGACACCCTTTTGGGGTCTTCGGGTCCTACAACGTCCAAGGAGGGGGCTCGTGCCCTCCCCCCTCCGGGACGCGCCTGTGGACGAGCCAGGCCGGTGGCCCAGTGTGATGCCTGATCCCTATTGTCCGAGCCCCATCACTCACGTGCTTCTGGAAGAGCTCGGCGTACTGGCCGAGCGTGGCGTCGTGCTGGGATATGTAGTGGATGACCTCGTCGATGGTCCAGGTGTGCGGGTCGACCGAGAGCAGGGCACGAGTAGGCACCTCCGAAGTGGAAGTGGCCGCTTCATCCTCCTCTGCAGCACACAACAGCACCAGTGACGCAAGCGCAGGGAGGGTACATCGGCTTTACTTTACGCGGTGCTACTTAAATGATAATGGCAAGGAGCTTTCGACACATCGGTATGCAGTGAGTCTCATCGCCTTCAAAACCACAACAGGCTAAAAGAAGCGGTCCAACCGGACGTTCTCATGCTTTCTGAAGTTATTTCGTGCGCTGAGGTCGATTATGCAGCCATTTTGGCGCACCAGCTGGACGAAATCCAAGAAAAGGATAAACCTTGGGATATGCTAAGCAAAACAAGCTAGGGGCGATTGCACCATTTACTAGTATTTGGTCATTACTTGAGGTGGAACCGTGAAACAAACCCAGTTGAGTTGCTTGTCATACAAAAGGAGGCCAACAGCATCCATGAGTAAGGTTTAAACCAACTTTTGACTCCGCTGGTGAGGGCAATAACCCCAGTTTTGGGGAGCATTGTAAACTGCACTTTTGAATAGTTACAAAGCAAACACTTAAGAAGGTAGAGACTTCGCTAGCCAACGGAAGCTCTCTATAAAACTTTCTCAAGTCATTGGCAAAGCCGACGCCTTCTGCGGTGAATTGATCAGGTCAGGTCGCCCAATGCGACACCAGGTCTGAATGGTATGAAAGCTTTTGAAAGGAATGGTATTTAAGCGTACCAGTTGGACATAAAAGACGATGCGGCCCGTCTGACGTTCCGAACCAGCGCCCTTAATATCCTCAGATATGGCACAATCCCAACAGGTCAGTCGAAGTCAACAGAGGCTAACCCCGGTCAGTGAACTCAGTTGACTTTAGGTTTTGTCATTAAAAACAAAACATTGTTTGCGACCCATACCCATTTTTACGAGAGTTACCTTCAGTGTCATTACCTGGCATTAGTCGAGTTTAATAGTTGTCTTTATGCACAGATAATACAAACAAACAGGGGTGTAAAAGATGAGCATACACACGCCACGAGGATGTAGGCCTGGAACACGTGAATAGGGTTCTGATCGATAACTTCGGTGGCATTCTCCCAAATTCACTGCATTTCGGCAGGCTGCCTGAACGTTTCCGGCACTCGAACGGGCCAGAACACAAATATTTGACAGCGTCTGTGGATTACGGCATTGGCTGCGCAACCATCAAACAACACACCCCGTGATGGGCCCTAAGCTACCCACCGGGCCTAGGGCAGGGGCGCCCCACGTCTGAGCTGTACCCTTGGTTGTGAATTCTCCAGATATCCAGCTGACGGCACGCGGCACGCGACATGCGCCACCGGTCAATTCGAAAACGGCACCAGGACCTTCCGCCGCGCCGGCGCATCAGATGGCGCCGTTCGTGACGCATTGTGTTCGTGCATTTCAGCGTAACGCGGTCCGAGGCTTGGACACATCTGACTCCGCTCGCTCCCCCCCCCCCCCCCCCCCCAACCCACACAACAGATACGGACAAAAATTTGATCCTGAACTTTTCTCACCGATCGCCACGCATGAAATCTGGGCTCATCAAAATAATTTTAACTACGTCAATATCTAGCGACATATGAGTCTACTGCTTTGCCCCACGCCGCTCCAGCGTGACTGACCTGGCGACGTTGGGTGCTGTGCGATGGCGTGATGCGGCTCAAGCGCAACTGACCTGGTGACGTCGAGTGCCGCTTGGCGGCGTGGTGCGACTCGGGCGTGCTGGAGCGCGGCCGCGAGGCGCGCCAGTCCGAACTGTGCGACGACCAGCGCCGCTTGGCCGCCCGGCGCGAGGGCGGCGGCTCTGTGGACAGCGGCCCGCTGTCAGCCGCCTCCCAACCAGCACGCGACGCACCTGATCAGCGCGCACACTGACCAGCCAGCCGCCCAGCTGGCGGCAGGTGTGTCGTGACTCCGACACCTCACAAACACTGAACGGATCTGGGTACTGTAAGTCGACATGAAATTCAGATGCTCCCCCTTCTCGGCCATTTTCGCAAGCTGTCCAATGTCGACGCATGCGCAGCCAGTGAGACGGGCAGATGCACAGCGAAGGCGCGAGAATAACCCAGTTGCTTGCACCCCACGGACTGCCGAGCCCATACCGCAGACAACAGGGAGGGCGATGGGGCGGGGGAGCAGCAGCTGGCCGCGGGTCGCTCTGCAGCGCTCGACCCACCAGGCGGGTGTTCTGGCGACCTGTGGCGGGCGCGGGAGGCGCCGCCAGTGGCACGGGTCGCCGCCGACGCCGTCGTCTTGGGCGGCACCTTCGCACACTTGCTGCAGCCGGCGCCGTGCGGTTCGGCCGTGTAGAAGTTCTCACAGCACATGAGCTCCTCGAACAGCGCCTCGAGGAAGGTCCACAGTTGGGTGTCCTTCTCGATGGCTGGCAGACGGGCGGTCAGCTGCTGGCCGCCGGAGCCGGCTGACGCGACAGGGACCGGTCAGCGTCGCACTCACATCACTGCTGCAGCCAGGACACAAGGCACAGCAAGCACTCCACAGGCACATCAAAACTTCACGACATGGAGTCCGTTATATAGTACAAACCTGCACTCGGAGTCCATGTAAAAAACAGGTGCGGCGGATTTCTTCGCAGAGCGTTCAATATGACATTACTTTACAGAACACACCACAAATGCGTTGCATCAAACACGGTTGACGCACGGCCGTTGTTCACTGGTTGGCATGAAAGCCACTTTTCCACTTAGATTACCACTACTGATGATAATTCGCACGGCCGTTGTTCACTGGTTGGCATGAAAGCCACTATTCCACTTAGATTACCACTGCTGATGATAATTCGAAGATCAAGCATATACAACGATATATGTTGTCCTTCACTGGACGCTGTCCAGCTGAGCCGTCTACGGGCCGCACGCGGCGCCTACCTGTGATCTGGACCTTGCCGTCGCCGGTCTGAAGAAGGCCGAGCACCTGGGCCGGCCGCTGGGCCGCGTCTACGCACGCCTGCACGCACTCGCGCAGCACGCGGTTCAAGTTGCCCGGCCCGAACCGCTCAGGCAACTGCGTCACGCGTGCGCCGTCCAGGTACGGGCCGCACGTGCAGCCGTGGTTGACGTACACACATACTGGCGGCGGACAGAGCGGGACGGTCAGCCATCAAACGGCACACACACGCACGCACGGGCGGCGGACAGAGCGGGACGGTCGGTTACCACACGGTACGCACACGCACGGGCGGCGGACGGAGCGGGACGGTCGGTTATCACACGGCACGCACACGCACGGGCGGCGGACGGAGCGGGACGGTCGGTTACCACACGGTACGCACACGCACGGGCGGCGGACGGAGCGGGACGGTCGGTTATCACACGGCACGCACACGCACGGGCGGCGGACGGAGCGGGACGGTCGGTTATCACACGGCACGCACACGCATGGGCGGCGGACGGAGCGGGACGGTCGGTTACCACACGGTACGCACACGCACGGGCGGTGCACGAAGCAGGACGGTCAGCCATCAGACGGCACCGCGATCATGTCATGTGGCACAGCGAATCGCAGAGTTATCCAAAACCAATCCGCACAACGCGCCGCAGGGACAACGGGAACACACGAAGGAGGTCAACTCAACGCGTGGTGTCCAGGGAAGTGGGGATACAAGACTCGCGGTCCGAAACAGAAGGCATGCGACGTCAGCCGTGACGTCACATTCCGAATTGATCTCATCAGCACCATACAGTGCAGAGGGCCGACCGGTCGGTGGCGCGAGCCTGTCCGGGCCGGGTGCGCGTCCGCGCGGCTGCCGCACCTGTGGCAGAGCCCGGCGCCGGCCGGCTGTCGCCGCTCGACGTGTCCGGCTCGGTGACGGTGATGGCCAGCGGCTTGGTGGCGGCCGGCGGCACCGGCGTCAGCTCCTCGCCGTCGGCGCCGGCGGCCGGCGCGCTGTTCAGCCGCGGCGGCGGCGGCGCGCTCAGCCGAGCCGCCTTGTAGCGCGCGCTGACAGCCGCCGCTGGCGAGCACAGGGCGGTGGTCACCAGTGCCCCGGCAGCGAAGGCACAGCCGACGACGGCACAGCTGGTGGCACAGCTGAGGGCACAACTGATGGCACAGATGACAGCACAGCTGATGGCACGGCTGATGGCACAGTGCACCAATGCACCAGTGCCTCCGCCGTGTCGATTACACATTGATACCAGTCAAATGGAGTCCACGGATATGAGGTTCCGATGGCATGAGCGTGCGCGTTCATAGAACGAACGTGCGCGCCAGGAACATACATACTTTTCTGTCCGGGCGGCTGGAGCGGGTGGCCGCTGCGGCTGCACCAGCCCACCGGGAAGATATCGCGCGAGTCGAACCGGCACCAGTAGTCAAACGCGCCGCGCCAGCCGTCGAACGTGATGTGGATCATCTCACCCGTCACGGCCCCTGGCGGAGAAAGGACAAGCCCCTGGGGTCACCTGGCCGCACCGCGTCCGCTCGTCGGCACCACACGCGTTTACCCAGCGGCGACGCCAGGCTTTACTCCAAACACGACCATGCAGACGGACGTGTTGAGATGAACAAGACCATCTCAGGAACGACGCGGTCTTGAAAGGAAAACGACACGAGCAACACCAGAGCTTTGTTATCAACTGCAGGCAGTACGCACGTACCGACGGTGCCGGCGCAGATCAGCTGCGGATTTTTCTTGTCCACGGCCTCCAGCTTCATGCCGACCTCGAAAAAGTTGCGGCTGGGCGTGGGAGGCTCCTTCTTGAATGCCTTCTCGGGCGCCATTTCTGCGCCGTTTAGCGTCTTCAGCAAGAACATTGGCCACGACGAGGCGTTCATGCGAAAACCTGGCGACGGCGGACGGGGCGATGGTCAGCTCGGAACAGCCCGGATCCTGGACTGGGCCCTGAACAGGACGGGCCACACATCCTGATCGACAGTTTTCCATCAGACGAACGAAGGGGGGGGGGGGGGATAGGTCGGCGCGTCCCCACTCCGTGTCATTTCCAAACTGAGAATGATAGAGCGCCGTGGAGACAAGACAATAGATTAGCCTCAACGATATCTCAGTAGTGGTTAGAAGTTTCATGTTGCTAGGTCAAGACTTACTCAAAAACTACAAACATTGCAAAAACTACTTACATTGTTCGTGTCAAAACACGAGCAATGAATGCCTAGGAAAAACTAAAATTTTTGGGGCGATTGCACATGCCATGGAGATATCGCCTGAAAACCTTAGAGGTGTCGCAATGCCCCCCCCCCCCCTCCCCAGCCATGGCGAGGGTTGAAAGCTCCAACATCACTGGACACTTCCATAGGAATGCAGACAAACAAGCCAAACATAAATGTGCGAAGGCGAGGACGCGTCGGTACAGCATCACACAAAAATTCAACTCTCTAAAAAGTGCTGACCAAAACAGAGAAACTCCACCCCTACACAGCCCAGAAGTTTTACCCGCCACCCCCACCCCGCTCCCCGAGGCCACGTCGGCCGTACTACCCATCCCCGCCAGAATGGCCGGTGTTGCCTCTGCTGCAACTCTCCCCGACACCGGCTGGCAGCCGACTGACCGAGCGGGGGCTGCAGCATGCCGTCATGCTTCTCGCAGTGACCGATGGGATGGATCTCGTTAGAGTCCACCAGACGCCAGAAGTCGTTCTTGTTGTCGCCGCCGTCGAGCCGCAGCCGCAGCCGCGGCCCCAGCACGCCCACCACGGTGGCGATGCAGGTGGAGGTGACGTTGCGCGGGTCCAGCGCCTCCAGCTTCATGTCCGCCTGGAACTCGTTGGAGGGCGGCTGCGAGCGCTGCTTGAAGCAATGCTGCGGCGCAGGCCGGCTCTCCGTCTCGCGCAGGTACTCCTCCCAGTCGAACTGCTGGATCGCCTCCTGCATCGCCATCGACGCCATCGACGGACGGTGGGCTGCCGACGGGGGACGTATCATACTCATCCGCCGGCCTTGAAAACTGACCAGTGTTTGAGCATCACGGCCACAGCTGTGAGTAGCAGGTGTAGCCCTATCATCCTTACTGTTTGGTCCCAAAATCATTGTTGTTGCTTTTGGGGAGGGCGACACGCGCCGTCGCACATCTCTTCAATCGGCCTAAAGCATCGGTCTGTCCTCTCCCCAGCTATCACTTTTACCAGACATCGATCCTGTTCATGCCCCTGATCCCTGTGACACAGCTGCTGGCTCGTGCGCGGCGAGACGGAGGACTAGGCTCACCTCGCTTTTGTGTGGAGCCGTTGCCGAAGGTGGGCAGCAGCGGGGAAGCGATGGAAGCCGCCTGGTGGCGGGCCCGACAGTCTGCCGAGCAGAACAGCAGCGAGCGGCCCGCCTCGCCCGGCTCGCGCACTGGCTCGCCGCGCACCACGTCGTCGCAGTGGACGCACGCGCTCTGGATCACCACACATAGCCGCCGATTAGGCGACGCACAAACACATCGTCAGTGCTGCCACAGAGCATACAGAGGCGTCGCAACGTGCGACGAATCCGCATCTGTCAACTACCTACCTGATTGGTCTTGACAAACAAGCTGAATGTGATGCTGCATTCTACTAGATTTTATTAAGAAACATGGTGTCCCACTTAATTACAGCCCAATGAAATACACAAAACAACAGTAATGCAAAACAAAAATCCTATTCATAGTATTATGGTAAAATCAAGTAAGAATGCACATACCTTGTTGTAAGCCTTTCTGTATTCAGTCAGGCACAGTTCAGAGCAGAAGTCCTTTTTTCTTGTCTGAGTTGGAAGAACATATTTCAAGGACATTTTAGGCTCCAGACACCAATTGCACACCTTGCTCTTGGCTCCTCTGGCAAGGCCTGAAAGATGAGATGTCAGCAACTTACATCACACTTCAATCAAACCACCCAAGCCTGATTATCAGCCAAATTGAGCTGTTTTGTGCTGTCTGTTTTGTTAACAACTCTGCTGAACAGCACCATCTTATCACACCAGAGGAGCACTGGGTGAGAACATTTACTGCCACAGGTATGGAGTGGAGTCTGCAGTGGCAGATGGGCATAGGTCCATACATGTGGCCAGTATTGGAATCAAGGATGCTTATAACCATTTGGGACCATTGGGCTCTGGGAATTAAGTCAATTTCCAAATGAATAGAAATCACACATGGAATAACCAAGTTGATTCACCAAAATTCAAAAAAAAATTATTTGCATTGTGAGCCCTGACTTTTTGACAGTTGGTAAGCCTCACATGAACATGCACAATGCCTCAATAGTTGTGGAGGCACTCGGCAAAAGGCGTAACTGCATCTCTGACATTGAGAGGAACAAACCAGGGTTGGTTGGAGAAGACACGCTGAAATCTGGAGAGGCCAACTCGATACGAAAATGACATCTGAAATGGAAATACATGATACCTGTGCATTCTGCCTGTGGGGAGCATTGGAACAGAAAATGTGATACTAAGCAGAATCAGCAGAAACATGTGCCTTCCCCACTGGCTACACCCACATACTCAATAACTGAATTCAACTGCAGAGTGCATGGTCCACATTGCTATAACACCTGCAGGGCTAACAAACCTGGACTCAACCTGGGACTCAGGATTCAATGAACTGGACTTTCTGAATGAATTAAATAATAAATGGAACTGGATATAAACTGAAATCTGGAATGAACTGGCTGCTTATACACAGTGAAAACAAATTACCTTGGATGACAAATAGATTCACACTGGCCATGTTACCTTGCTCTGCTGACCAAACTTATTTTGTGGCAGAGTATGCCATTGACTCATGTCTTAGGCATGCCTCCAGTATGCCCCTTGACTCATGTCTAAGTCATGCCTTGAGATTGTGCCCCTTGACTCATGCCTAAGACACAATGCCAAAAGCTATGTACATATCCCATTCAGCCTGTGCCCAGAAAGGTGCACACCAAGCTCAAGCTGGTTTTATTTTGTCATGCGTGAACCCTGGAATGAGCCCTGAATAATCATCCCAATGTGCAGCATAATGCACAAAGTGCTGTAAAGGTATATGCACAAGTGGCATAATGCATACTGTTCAACATCCACACTGCAGTGCATTCCACTGAGAACACATACCTTTCATTGGCAGCATCTTGATGTCAGGGCTGAAAACATGAAACAGGTGAGTTTTGCTTTAAGTAGCCTTCCACTTGCACTTTAGTTTTCTTAACACTGCAACATTTTGTTCGAACATGTTATAAATCACCAAATGGAAACCACACTGATAGAAGCAAGCATGACAGGTTGTATCAATAAGCACACTGAGCCACAGGATACATATTGCAAAGCACAGATTTGTATTGTTATCTCCTTTATGCTTCAAATACACTCATGAGCAGCCTGTCTTTATGGTGCTAAGATGTGTCAGGACATCTACTCTTCACCTCTTGGCAATAGACTATATTATTGATTTGGCAGATGAGGTGTAGGCAATGCATCAATATTTAAGGGAGTGTTTCACATCTGGAGATACTGAGGCAAGTATCTGATATGGTGACATAGCCTCACTTACAACCATTGGTATACTTTTAAGTGAACAGGGCAGCTCTTGACCGCACATCTCTATTTAGTGCACAAGCTTCTCAATATGTCATTGCACCTTGCATAATATTGAGATCTAATTGACTACCATTATATCTGGACATGGTGCTCATGAACACCAGCTATGAAAAACCTGTCAATGATGTTTCTTTACTTTGATCACTTCATGTTCAGTGGAACAACAGGATTTCAGTGATGTCATTATGGCATCATGGATGTCTTGGTTACCTTGAAATAAGTCTCCCTGATATAGTTTGCACATAATAGTGGATGTGTAGACCAGAAACTAAAATAGGCTAAATCTTCAGCAGGGCATGACTGTAAACTGCACCAGATGATCTTTAATATGGCTAGTTCAGTTCAAACCCCTATATAAACAAACCATAAAAATACATCCTTTAATGTCAAAAATTATCATTAACACCAGGATACTAACTTTTAACATGCTTTCCATGTAAGATGCACATTGTATAAGAAAAAAACAAAGATGAAACTAATAAATAAAAAGCCAAAAAGTATGATAAAAACATGAAACCCTGAGCAAGCAATTTAAGGTATGCATTATCATTGTGGGGCATTAAACAGCATGCTGGCAAGTGGGGCTGCTGCCCAGTCCATCATCTGTCTTCTGCATGAGCACACAATTCTCCCAACAACTTCTGTGCATGCATCATTAACAGCACAATTCAGCAAATAGAGCCAAATTTGAGCACATAAAATCCAGCCTCAGTACAGTCCTCAATTTCAGTGTAGAATCCATGTTTTAAAAATATGACACTGCTACAGAATAACACATTTTTCAAGCAAAAATAAATAACAATTCAGCCAACTTTGGGCATGACAATAAAAAGCGTGACTCTGAAACATTGTCAAATAAATATTTGTTGTGCACAACACTTCAAATATATAAGCTCACTCTATGCCACATCATCCATTAGTAATCTCAGCGCAGGCTGCGCGCTCACGGTATTCTCCTATCCAATTTAACTTACGTAGAGCGTTTAAAAAGGCTCCCAATCCCGCGAGTTTCTTAAAATTGGTACATGGATTAGGTAATTTGGCGTTCTAAAAACCGTCCTGTTAACAAACTAAACCCCCTTATATGATGCAAAACATCCGCAATGTTCGCACACGACCCCACGCCTCCTCCCCGCAACGCCAGTGTTACAGTATTGCAAATGTCAGCAAATGCGCGTATCTCAAATGGTCATACCGCATCTTAACGGCGACGAAAACGACAAGTATTCTAGAGGTATTTCTATGAACAGAAATGTCTCTAAAAATATTTTGCGATGCCGCGGTAATGCCCGCAGTTTGACTCTACATTGAAATTCCCGCGTTCCGTTTGATGTTTCATGCAGGCAATTTCTGCAAAACAAAATCAAAGTAGGACCCAGGGGAAAAGAGCAGCCGGTCCATGTCTCCAAGATGGCTAACGTCCCGCAAGCAATGCGATATTTAGAGTCTAAACTTCGAAGGCAACGCAATAATTTTTACCAAAGGAGTGTGTTTTGGGGCATGTCATGCCATGTGATTCATAGGCACAGGAGCATTTCGAAAATAAGGGGGCAGGCTAATGGGTATCTTCCAGGAACTTTTTATGAGAAGCAAGCCCGGTGACGGGAAGCGGCAGGAGGTAAAGGTGGAGATTATTGTCCGCCTTGAATTCGGATAACAGATTTCGGAAATCAGTAAATGTCATGGTTGCTATGCTAGATATACACATACAGCTGCTTCGCACTGGTGCACAATCTTGCCTATTCGACTTACGTATGCCATTCGGTAAATACATTTTCCCAAGACTATTTGTTCACTTTCTCTGGGGGACGAAATTCCACGACCTGGGCCGCATTCGATCTGTCGCCAGCACTTTTGTCAGCACCAATCACAACCCAGTATTCGTTTTAAGTCACGTGGCCTGCTGCGTCAAGCGCCGGCTGACGATGATGCCAGCGTGTTTTGTCAGCCCGTCAGCATGGAGAGAAAGCGCTACCAGATTAAAAAATCATTCCGAAGCGGGAGTTCAATTTGGTAGTTCTTGCGTTGACGAGTAGGTTGGGTGAGGTTGGGGCACTTGTCCCTGATCTTGGGGAAAATGCGACGTGAGAAAGATAAGGAGGGAATTGAAATGCCTAGTGCGGCCACGAAAAGGTGACAGTGAGACAGCGTTTGGTGTGGTGTGGGGTTGCGTTGCTCAGGACACTAATAGCGTTAAAAACGAACACTTGAGATGAGAGCGCAGAAATTCAAATGCATTGCAAATAGGAAGAAGCACTCAACACACAGATGGGATAGATGATGGTAATGCCAGAGCATAAGCCACGATTCCAAACAGCACCTATCTGAATTTTAAGTCAATAAACTGCAGAAACCAGGAGTTGAACGGCTGCATGAAATATAAACAGGTGCTTTCAATTTGCAGTGGTTCAGTGGACTGTTTCTAAACCGATAAAATGCTGACGCTTTGTCAGAATTTTTATTTGTGTTCTGCAGACATATTAAGAGCCCCGCGAAGGTAGAATGAAGATCGAAATGGGCCACCAATGTGTATCAAGATGTTCAAACCATATCTTAAAATGTTCAACATTCAGTCAGAATTGAACAGTTGTACAAATAATACGACGAAGTTTTGAACATACACGCTTGCAAATCTTAGCACCAATAACCTTGACGTCAGGCGTTGCGGTCCCCGTGGACCACGCGGCATTGGCCCAGCGGCGAATACCGAGTCGTGGCCGACGGGTGGACAAAAACGATCAAGGCTACTTGAGAACACTACGCAGACGTGACGTCACCTTAAATTTGATAGCCCGTAGTATGGTTTTTGGCTGATGCTACGCGATGGTTGGTAGGTACTAGTAACATGATTACGAATGAAGATTTCGCCGATGAACTGGGTAGCCATCAGGTTCTTTATCTTTATTCAAATGTTATGTGAATATATATTTTACATTTTTCATTTAAACCCTCTAAAGACAAATCAGTACTACGATCTGCTTCCAAAAATACATCCTACTAAACCACGTTTCCCAGGTTCAATACCCGCGCCATATTCGTCGTAATCAACTTGCCTGAACATTTAGATATAATGCCTCATTGTGAATACATGTATACTATGTGTAATATTTACATTGAATTTATAATTGGGCAATAATTTTCCATTTATCACCGTACTGCAGTACCTAAATTGAGTGAAATGTGAAAATAGGTATAGGTTATCCAAGGAGGGTATCTATATAAGGTATCTATAAGATAGGAATCTAGGTTAATGTGAGGAGAGCGGGTGTCAACAGTTTGCTGCCACTTTACTATGATCTTACTAGTCGTTGCTCAACTTGCAAATACTTAATGTCGGATGGCTTAAGTGGAAAAGGTAAGCAGGGAATAATACCCGGCTAACCTTATATATCCTCAAGACTATTGCCCAGCTGAGATATGGGTGACCGCTCTTTGACTGAAAACTTGCAAAACGTACCAGAAACCGTCCAATTTTACAGTAAAACCTGCTATGTTGAACTGAAATGGCGCACTCTGCATTTGCGCCTCCCAAGGCTCACCATCACTGCCTCCATTAGGCCAAGCCAACCCTGCATCCACCCTGGCAAAGCCTCTCCTAAGGCTACAGGATGTGCATTCCAACTTCTCAATGTGCGTCCCAGGATGCTGCAAGCCCGTCCGGGCCGCCGTTTCTCATCCCCACCCTATGCTGTTGTTGTATGTTGTGCTCTTTTGCATGGACTGTTTCTAAGCAATCCTGGCTAGAGTTCTCTGGGAGATTGCGAAAGGAAACCTTCATCTGGTGCGCGGCGGAAGCGGCGAAGTGGGCGCAAGGGTCGAGGAACAGCGGAAGCCGTGACGTTTTTGGCGAGAGCAGTGTCGGGGAGGGAGAAACGGCGAGGGGGCGCGTAGCTTGGAGGGCAGGGCACCGAGCTGTGTACGCTGTTGGAGGCCAGCAGGAGTGACGTGTTGCGTGGCTCAAATACATAGCATTTTTTATTAGATTCGCTAGCTGCTTGTTACAGAGAAATCACTGGTGAATGAGCTACCCCATCTCTCTGCAGGGGCAAACTGGCAGCGCATTTCAGCAATAAATTTGCAGCTCTAGTGCAAACCAACAACATTCCCCTGTTACAAATGCTTCATTGAATGTGTTAGGTCAACAAAATTTGGTTTGTGGAAGTATTTCTGCTTACACAGGCCGCAAAAGCGACATTTTCACGCGGCCATAGCATTGGTGCCATACGATTTCGTCCCATGATGACGTCACAGTATCGCTACTCAGAATGCAGTAATGCGGGGCTTTAAAGTGATGACCTTGCTGGAAAAAGTACCTTTGAAAACTTGAATGGATGAGTAAAACAAATCATGTAACGTAGTTTTGAGCACGCGCCCTCGCAAAGCTTATCAACAAAAACCTCCATATCAGGCGTCGCAGTCTCCGCGAGCCGCGCAAGGTATGCCTGGCGGCCAGCACTGAGCCGTGACCAAAGGGCGGACGAAAATGATAACGCATCTGAAAGCAGTTAGCATTTGTACATTAAAACAGTAAGTTGTCTCAAAGCGTTTGAACGTTTTGGGACATCAAATTGTGCATTTAAAAGGTGGTCCAGACGTACATTTCATCTGTGCGACTCTTGGATGATGAGAACCGATTGGCCCTTACAGCACCACGAAGAAGTGCTGGAATCTGGTGATGGAGCTGGATGAGTACAGGCAGAACCTCTATTTTTCGTATTGTTGAAACTGTTCGTCTGTCCAGAGGACATATGAGCGCGACGCCCGCCGCCTGGTGTCACTTTCAGTGGCCAACACCGTTCGGTTTTACGGAAGCTGCAACCCAGACCATCGCTGCCCTTCCTCCCAAGATTGCGAGCGCGCATGTTTGAACTTCAAACCCTGTGATGTGATTTGTGTCACTCATTATTCTGCAAAATAAAGAATGTTCTCAGGAAATATGGGTGATCTTGTCCTTTTTTTAGCTCATTTTGACCCAGTTCATTCAACAATAATGATGCCCCCTTGTTCCGTTCCGGGCCCCATGAGTAGTACACCACTCGCGGTCAAGGGCCGGAGTGTCATTCCGTCCCGTCGCGGGTGTCTTCAGGCTGTCATTCTGGCGACACGGGGTGGGATCCGCTGGCCAATGCAGTGGCCCTTAGAGCGATACATCATATCACATTATTCCCTTCCCTAACCCAGAGGTCCTTTTGGCCTGTGCGATTGACCCCGGATTAACACAGAACCCTTACTGACGCAACAACATCCCTGGTCGCCGCAGTTGATCCAATAACTTTCACATAAACTACAGCTTCAGATTTTTCCCTGTGTTCCCCAGAGACCTTGAGGACCGCTTGAGCGTAAATTATGTAGAAATGGCGTCCCAGATTTATCTTGACATGGCTAGCCCATGCTTATCTTGGCATGTTTAACATTCCGTATAAATCTATCACTGATAAAATTATCTAGCATGGTTTTGAACATGCGCGCTCACAAATCTTAGCAACAACAGCCTCAACGCCCGGCGTTGCAGTCTCCATAGGCCTCGCTGTGTCAGTCACGGGGCTGTGACGCTGAGCGATGGCCATTGGGCATGCGAAAAAGATGATGCATTTTGACGAAGATTTAGTGTGTTAGTATGTTACACGACAAACTCCTGCTTAACTCGCTCAGCACTCAGCGCTCCCCTCAGCCCCGTTGTCCTTTTGTCTTCTGCCCTGTGCCATCATCTGCTACCCCACCCAGTGCCATTATCTCCTGTCCTGTCCCATCCGTTGTCTTATGTCCTGCGCTCTTCTACGCTGTGCATTTCCACCCTGCTTCGACTGCTGATCTGTTTTGGCCTGTTCTTTACTATTCTGCTGTTTCCTGCCCTTCCGTAGTCAAGCATTTCAGGCATAATTTGGGTGTTTCATATAATGCCGCGTTTCACGATCGTGATTATATATATATATATATATATATATATATATATATATATATATATGTATATATACATCAATATTTACCAACATTTTACAATACTCACAAGACAGAATGAACCTACGCGTCAGCCACGTGGTTCGCAGCCGTGTTAAGCGCACGATTAATTTAGAACAGGTGTTCCGGAGTGTGTCAGCACCTCCAAGCACGTACCAGCAGCCGCCGCAGTCAGCAACGGCGATCAGAAAGCCGTGACTGTATGAGAGACATTTCATTAAAAGTTATCGTTTCAGGGACTCGTGTTCCATTAGGTAGCGTGAAGCAGAGCAAAACAGCGCAACACCATGCACTGACAGCGCCGCGCAGCCTGTGCAATGTCTTTGTCTCAACGTTACGACTCCGCACTCTTTGTCAACAGATAAACGGACAAACGACAAAGTTAATTGGTCACACTCAAACAGCGTTTTTAAGGCATTTGGTGCCTTATTTATGGTCTTTGAGAGATGCTTGTATTCAGTGATTTTATATACTTCAGCACTGTCTTCAGTACTTACACACCCAAAAATATTGCTGCGTTATTTTTTGCCTAAAACTGCTTTATAGTTGCCGCACAAAAAGCGCAACAATGTTGAATACAAAAATACACCCAACCTGGAATACATTACGAAAAACAAGCAAAAGTTTCAGCAACACAAAAATTGGAAACAATATGGGCTATGGAATTGATTTATAATTCTGCCGGCCTGGGTCCAGACCACATTCTAGTATGTTTTCTGTAGGGGAAGATGCCTTTACCCCCCAATAAATAATAACGCAAATAACGCAATACATCCACTTTTGAAACTTCGTCTCCCCAGTGGAAGTGACGTTAAGACGCATGCACAATTGTAGGAAACTGGATAGCCGGTTTGCCGAATGGTATGGATTCGTCGAGAAAATAAGACTGCGCACCTGGAAAAACAGTAGGACTACGATACATGGTGGCAAGTAGGTGTCGGGACATTCACTTATCTCTTTAAATTTGGTGCATTAAGAGCCGGAAAATTCATCCCACTCCCCGACTGCCGGGCTTGCCTCCACAATACAAACTCCTTAAATTAAGTGTTCCACATTTGTATGGGGTTTTGAACGAAATAACCATATCGGAGATCATTCGTTGCAATTCATAGCCCTGCCCTTCTCAAGCACCCTTCTAGTTTCTGAGCTACACACTTGCAAAGATGTACAGACTTTCTAAGGGGAGACCATTTCAACATTACCCAGGCATCCATGTCGCCAAAATGACGTCACTCAGATCCTGCCATTTCATTGTGCGGCAATCAAGGCCAATAAAAATATAATTGCTGAGCTGATCATCGCTGGCGTTCGTGAGCACGATTTCCGGAAACAACGGCCGTCAATTCGCTGTCGAGTCAATGTTGAGGAAAGTGCGGCAGCATAATCAATGGCGTATTGAGAAACATATCTACTGAACAGAGGTATTGCGTTGCCTAGAGCAACCTTCTCCGCTAAAAAGTATCCCTATAGGCATAAGTGAGCGTATTATATCATATCCGATTTTTACTTCAATATCTTCAAATGTGAAACGCTTCCTTTAAATGTGCCCCGTGCCTGCCCCCACACTTTTTGAACTGTTCCAACGCCTACGCATGTGTACACAATTTAGAGCCCGTACTCCGCCGTGAGGCGCTGGGATTTTGCCGTCACCGGCTGATTGTTTTATTAGGCAACAAGCGTGCCCGCCGTGCTCCGTCCTGACCAGTGCACCCGCGCTGGCCCGGGCACTGACAGAGCCGTCAATTATCCGACGAGTGGCGTCAGCAGCCGAGGACCACTCCAACTGCGCTCGGGGCCACTAGGAGTCTGGCTCGGCTCACGCCGGCGCGCGGCTCATGCTCGCAGTCGAAGGTCAAGTGGCGGCCAACATGCGCAGGCGAGCCATCCAACTTCACACACCGGCTCTGGAATGTCACTATGTTCAGTTCATACTAGCACGCTCATATGTACACATACATATACTGCCGCCAGCGTTACAGAAAGAAAGGCACATATTCCACTGCATCACAAGCTACAGGACTCGCGTCACACCAGGCTCACTGAATCGCATGCGCTCAGCGCACTAACTCTGACCTCGCCGCGCTCACTTCTCGTCAGACTTCACGTCAAGCCAGGCGCCCGGCCCTCCCGGGCGGGAAGCGACCTTGCCACGACGATCGGGGCATGCCTGTCTCAGGTTTCCCTTCAGTACTGGCGCGCGCGCTCATTTGTATCACATGGTGTCCGTTCCACTGCACACCCGCTGCTCCCCGGCCTCACTACCGCCTCCGCCTGCGCCGCTGCCCTGAGTCCGCCTCCGCTGGCGGGCTGGCCGCCTCGGCTGCCGCCTGGGCGGCAGCCGGCTCCTCCTGGCTCGGGGCTGCTGGCGCCGCTGCCGGCTCCCGCTCAGCTGCGGTCTCACCCTGAGACTCCTGTTCCGGCTTTGTCTCAGCCTTAAGGCCTGCGTCCGCCTGAGGTTCTGGCTCGGGTGTTGTTGTTGCCTGAGGCTCCAGTTCGGGTGCGGGTGTTGTCTCGATCTTGGGTTCCGGTTCAGGTGTGGTCTCAGCCTGAGGCTCAGGTTCAGGAGTGGTTTCAGCATTAGACATCGGCTCAGGTGTGGTCTCAGCCTGGGGTTCTGGCTCAGGTGTGGTCTCAGCCTGGGGTTCTGGTTCAAGTGTGGTTTTAGCCTGGGGCTCTGATTCAGGAGTGGTCTCAGCCTGGGGTTCTGGTTCAGGAGTGGTCTCAGCCTTAGACATCGGCTCAGGGGTGGTCTCAGCCTGGGGCTCTGGTTCAGGAGTGGTCTCAGCCTGGGGCTCTGGCTCAGGTGTGGTCTCATCCTGGGGCTTTGGTTCAAGGGTGGTGTCAGCCTGAGGCTCCGGTTCAGAAGTGGTCTCAGCCTGAGGCTCCGGTTCAGGAGTGGTTTCAGCCTGAGGCTCTGGTTCAGGTGTGGTCTCAGCCTGAGGCTCTAGCTCAGGTGTGGTCTCATCCTGGGTCTTTGGCTCAGGAGTGGTATCAGCCTGAGGTTCCGGTTCAGGAGTGGTCTCAGTCTGAGGCTCCGGTTCAGGAGTGGTCTCAGCCTGAGGCTCCGGTTCAGGAGTGGTCTCAGCCTGAGACTCCGGTTCAGGAGTGGTCTCAGCCTGAGGCTCCGGTTCAGGAGTGGTCTCAGCCTGAGGCTCCGGTTCAGGAGTGGTCTCAGCCTGAGGCTCTGGTTCAGGAGTGGTCTCAGCCTGAGGCTCCGGTTCAGGAGTGGTCTCAGCCTGAGGCTCCGGTTCAGGTGTGGTCTCAGCCTGAGGCTCTGGTTCAGGAGTAGTCTCCGCCTGTGACCCCAGTTCGGAGAAAGTATCAGCATGTGTTTGAGATTGGTCTGTGGCCTCCATCTCCTCAATCATCGCGCCGCTGCCTTCCCCGGTCTGCTCCAGCGCTTCTATGCTGTCATCCACCACCTCGTCCAGCACCTTAGCCTGCCTGTCAAGCGGCTTGCCGAACACCCGGCCGCGCTTGACGGCCACCAGCTCGGCGTCCTCGTCCTTGACACCGTGGTGCAGCTCGTCATCAGCTAGTGTGGGCGGGTTGACCGGCTCGCCAGACACCTCGTTCAGGTCGGGCTCGGCCTGGGCGTCTGTCTTGACGTCCTCCAGCTGCTCCGTCAGCACCTCGTCCTCGCTGACGTCGGCCTGGCCGAAGGGTGTCGCCGGCTCGGGCGTGCCCTCCGGCTCCATGGCACCGGGTGCGTCGGTGACTGGGGCGCCCGCGTCGAACGCACCGTTCTCCCACTCTGGCTTGATGCCCATCTCGGCCCCCAGCTGCAGCTTCTCCTCTAGAGTCAGATCCTTGGGCACAGACTCTGGCTCGGCACTGGTCTTGGGCTCCCGCTCGGCACTGGTCTCGGGCTCTGGCTCGGCACTGGTCTTAGGCTCCGGCTCCGCACTGGTCTCGGGCTCTGGCTCGGCAGTTGACTTCGGTTCCTCAGAGGTCGCCGCCTCCGCTACGAGGGCGGCGTCGGCCACAACGGCGCCATTTTCATCTCCCGACCCGCCAGTTGGCGCCTCGGTCGAGCCACTCTCATCAGCATGCAACACAGCAGCTGACTTTGGCTCTTCCCCTGCAGTTGATTCTGGCTCTGGCTCCGCGGTCGACTCTGGCTCCGGCTCGGCAGTTGCCTTTGACTCTGGCTCAGCAGTTGCCTCTGGTTCTAGCTTCACGGTCGACTCTGGGTCCGGCTCAGCAGTTGACTCTGGTTCCGGCTCAGCAGTTGACTCTGGCTCTGGCTCTGGCTCGGCAGTTGCCTCTGGTTCAGGCTCAGCAGTAGATTCTGGCTCTGGCTCAGCGGTTGCCTCTGGCTCCGGCTCAGCAGTTGACTCCGGTTCAGGTTCAGCAGTTGCCTCTGGCTCCGGCTCAGCAGTTGTCTCCGGTTCAGGTTCAGCAGTTGACTCTGGTTCCGGCTCAGCAGTTGACTCTGGTTCCGGCTCGGCAGTTGACTCTGCCTCTGGCTCGGCAGTTGCCTCTGGCTCAGGCTCAGCAGAAGATTCTGGCTCTGGCTCAGCGGTTGCCTCTGGTTCAGGCTCAGCAGTAGATTCTGGCTCTGGCTCTGTGGTCGACTCTGGCTCAGGCTCAGCAGTTGACTCTGGCTCTGACTCCACAGTCAACTCTGACTCTGGCTCGATAGCTGCTTCGTCAGCGTCGTGTGCTGTAAATGACACATACGCAGACATTAGTCTAGCACGTTCCTGTCAGGTTAACCAACACTTCGCAGACCACGTCAATCGAGGCATTTTTATCGAAGACCAATTCCCATGCTCCGACCATTCACAGGAACACCATTCCAGCGGCCACATATTCACTCGCCCACGTCTTGATGAAATCTGTCAATCAATAACACATTGTAACCGTCCCATTCCGCCCTGTTAAGAAAATATTTCTTCACATATGACAAGCACCTGCAAAAGCAGCATGTGAGCTGGGACTAATTACATGATAACACGACGCGGATTGAATAAGGCCACTGTTAAATTGGGGTTCCACCTTTCGTCCCACTGTCCGGCATCTCCTCATCCCTTCACACGCCCGCAGTACGATGGTGCGTCCACTTTGGAGAGTTGACGTGGCACGCCACCAGAGCCACCATCCGGCGCGCTGGCTCATCTTTGTGCGAGAGACGCTCACCTGGTGGCGACCTGATGACCTGACCTGATGACGGCCGCGGCATCGATGCGATACCGACTCAGTGAGAGGGTCGGTCTGATACTGACATGAAAGCTGGCATCAGAAGATGCAGCAACCAACTAAAAGTGTCCGTGGGCTGGCGAGATATTAGTCGAGGTTTGTATTACGCTAGAATTCAAAGCCAGCAAACGTTAGGGGCAAGGGCGTCAGTAGATAAGCGCACCCATACATTGATATACGTATGCCGTGACAATGCTACAGGAGCATCTAGAAGGCTTGCCGTATGCTTTTGAAGCTCGTCGTCACATGCAGCCGTGTTCAGAGCAGCTACCAGGCGTACTCTCTGCTTCCGTTACAGCTAGACCGCGGCGCGTGCTGACACTGTTACGTACCGGACGCACCGCAGGTCTTCATGTCGGCCGCCAGCTGCATACCCTCCGGGCACCGACAGGTGAAGGAGACGTCCACCAGCGAGAAGGAGCACTGGTGGGAGCACCCGGCCTGGCCCGAGGCGCACGCGTCCTCCATCGCTGCCGATCACAGGCCACAGCGGGCGGTCAGCACGCGGCCGGGACAGAGAAGTCAGCGCTCACTGGAGCGCGACAGGGTCCTAATACACAGAGTGAAGGCATGTTGCACTAGCGCAGTGTTGTCATTGGGAAATGTTGTACAAGCAGTTTCCCTATGGTCTACCGTATCCGAGCACGCACCGTACACTGTTAATTTCCAACATTAACCTAACATGAGGACATGGTACGGCTGTGTGACCGATAGCACGTCTACATCCGTCTGCTCTGCTCATTGTCGCTTCATCCTGCATCCTCACAACGCCCCGTTTATCCGGGACAAGCCGTACGCACCAGCCATGAGTGGGTCTAAGTGTCCTCTGTCGGGACCCGTCCAAGAGCTATACACACACCCCGTATCGGTGTCTCTGTGCAAGCCAGACAACTACAAAGGACCCTGCTGCATTTAGATATATGCATGATGCCCCACCACCATCCAATCTCATTTATCAAATAGCCCTGAAAGGGACACAATTGACCCAAAGGGCTCTTAATCCGAAGCGAACCCAACAAGCGTATGACTGGCAGGTTCCTGGCCATTTAGATCTCTTTTTCCACTTTTACCGAGACGACCTCTATTGGCCCCGAGCATGCTTTCTCCCCCGCAAGTAGCCCACCGTCAGCCGTTTGCCGGCCCCCGTCGGCGGGCGACTCACGCTGAACGGTGACGTCAGTGACGGCGAGACTGCGAGGGGCGGCGTCCTCCGCCGGCAGGAAGTACTCGGTCAGCCGACGCTGGAGGCGATCACTGACCTCGGCCGGCGGCGTCCCCGGCGTGGCGCGGTCCGCCACCAGGTCGTACGTGACCACCACGCTGCCGGGACTGCGGCGACGGACGGCATCAGCCACCGGCGCTGCTCGGCCGTCGGCGCGACCAGGCGTCCGTAATCGCACGCACCGACACAACACCGCACAGCGCCAGATGGACCGCTACATTGACAACTCATTGTCCACGCGATAAATCGCACAGTTACACGGAAAGGCAGCAGCAGGCGGTTTCAAGATATAAAACGCATCCCTGCTATCATAACTTATCGTAATGTACGACCATCCTGGAGCATTTTAACGACTCCGCTTGAGTTCGGCGTCTGGGACACTCCGAATATTGTAGGGCCATTGCATTAAATACTTAATTAGGTTAAACGGTGTTGCAGGGCAGCTATCGTGCGTGGAACCCGGCCGGACTGCATGAAACGAGGAAGTGGCAGCGAGCTTACGAGAATCCGGTGACCTTGGAGCGGATGGGGCCCACGTCAGCGCCCTCCTGCCACTGCTCTGCCGCGTACACCAGCTCCAGCTGTTGGAAACCAGACGTAAGCCGTCAGCCCCTGCCACGAGCGCTGGGGCACAGTCAAGCCACCCTCTGGTGCGAAGGGTGCATAGTGTGGGCTGCGCTGTTTTATTTTCTAACCTAATTCGGATCACCGAGTCTGTTGTCACGAGAACAACATGCAATGAAAGTTTCCTCTGCCATTGAGCATTTGGTGCTGTGTGCAGAGTGATGCTGATCATGTCCTGTGCTACAGCGCGACGGCCTGACGCGATGTGGGCCCTCGCCACAACCCCCTGCGGCACCTGCCGGCGACGCTCTCAGCAGCGGGCCGGCGCCGTGACCACCCCCTGCCGGTCACGCTCCCCAGCAGGACACCCTAAGCAGCGGGCCAGCGGCGCGACCACCCCCTGCCGGTCACGCTCCCCAGCAGGACACCCTAAGCAGCGGGCCAGCGGCGCGGCCACCCACTGAGGCGCCTGGCCATGACGCGGCCTGCTGTAATGGGCACCAGAGCAGCGCGCATGGCATATTATCTGACATCAAGAGCTTTGGAATTTGGACCGCTTTGTCTTATGTTCAGGTAGTGACGAAGATATGTAAAGTCATTGTATGCAAGCACGTAACGCTTGGCATATCATTGCAAATCACTGAATTATGGACTGCATATGACCGTGATCGTCTGCACTGTCGACTGCAACGAAGATCTGTATCTCCTACCCCCCCCCCCCCCCCTACGAGCGTTATGAGTTAGGGCTGATAGTAGCATTTGACCTTTGCATGCTCCTGCTGCGCTTTTAGGCTAGTACGATGGTATTTAGGTTTAAAAGTGCTTCGACTGTAGCGATCATTTACGCTTTTTAGGCTATTCCGTTGCACTGCTTGAATTACAAGTTAATATGTATAGCAAATTCCCCGCCCTTCCAAATATGATACCAGGTGCACATTTGGTACATCCAGGAGCAAGTGCGTACCGTCCTCTACCTGTCTAACCACACGGATAATTCTACGTCACAGATCCAGCACGTAGATAGTTTTTTGTTGCAGTCCATACCAGATGACAGAGCAGCGGGGTACAGATATCATCCAGCTGCACGCAGGCGATGCACATTTAATAACACGCGGTCCTGCGTCCTTTACCTCCCGCTCGACGGTGGAGGCGAGCTGTTTGTACTCGGCCGACTCCGCGTCGTTCAGCGCGTCCGAGAACGGTTCGTCTAGACGCATCGAGCCAGTAAACACGTTCTCAACTGGAACAGAGACCCCCAGACATCGTGATGTGAAACAGTGGAAGAGTTCCCCACCTAGACAAGGCGTCGTTTTTATTTGCATGCATTATTTTCACGCTTCCCAAACACCAAATTCCGAGCACAAGCGTACCGCATTAGAAGTGAGAACATCCAAAAGTAAACAAACGAATCATTGCGTACAAAATTTAAAATCAGCAAGAGGAAAAAGCTTAAACAGCAAATTGGAGATATTTGGTGACCGAAATCACGTGGCAGTAAGGCATTGAGACTGCAGTTCGGTGGTATGCTTTGGCTCAGTCTGCACTCACTAAATGGTGCGGGGGGTGGTGGCCGTACAGCACTTGAGCTTCCTGATGGCTCTTTAGATGGCTCCACATCCAGGGCGGCCTGCTCCGTCGCGTTGACGGCTGCGTCCGTCCCGCCGGAGAATGTCCCAGCTGCAACAAAATAGAAAATCATGCCACTGCACGAAACACGCTTAAGTCGGTCCTCCTTGCATGAGCTCAATCCATTCATATTTGTTGACAACAAACAAGAGAATCAGAAGTCCACCGTCCAAGAACGGACTCGTAAGTCACACATAAATACAGAAAGTACATCCCTTCCCGCCGCATTTGCACGCTGTAACACCGCCCCACAACGCCGATGACTGCCAAGATCCCGTCGACTGTCCCAACCAGCGCCGCGTCGCACCCAGCCCGGTCTGTCCTAGCCTCGCTCAATCCAGAGCAGACGGTTATATTACGAGCCGCGCCCTGAAGGAGGCTAGGCCATGATGCGGTACAAATATGTGGGATGCACTGCAGCGACGGGGAGAACGTCACGTGGTTGTTGGTGAGTACTCCACCTCCCAGTTGTTCCTGGTAATCCACCGGGCCAGAGGTATCCAGCCCGCTCGGTATAAGCCGAGGTCTGAAAAATGCCGCGCTGCAAAGCCTGGGTCGATGCCGAGCGTGGACAAAGCCCTGCCGTCCTTGGGCTTCTCAGCCTGGAGAAGCTCCGCGAATTCGGCTTGGATAGATGGATGCGGCCCTTAGCTGTCGTTAACGATATCCATCGTCGACGGCGCTCGTCGCCACAGGCGTTGATCATTAGCAGCGTCCGTGGCTAGCGGCGTCTGTTCTTGCCGCTGTTTGCCGTTTCCGGCGTCTGTGGTGATCAACGTCTTTTCTTACCGACGTCTGGGGCATCGGTTTCCGTGATCTACGGCGTCTGCCCTTACCGACAACTACCGTACCTGGCGTCTGTGGTGATCGACGTCTGTTCTTACCGACGTCTGGGGCGCCGGTTTCCGTGATCTACGGCGTCTGCCCTTACCGACAACTGCCGTTTCCGGCGTCCGTGGTACCTGGCGGCCGTTGTTATCAGCGTCTGCCATTACCGGTGTCAGTGGTTACCGGCGTCCTTCGCTGTCGTTCGAGTGGTACTCACTGGATAGGAGCACGATGAAGATGAGGACGGCCAGTATGGCCGACAGAATGCCGGCCCAGCACAGCCACCGTTGCTTGGTGTGCGTCTCCCTCCCGCCGGGGTAGTACTTCTCTCCCCTGCAAAGGTCGAGCAGGCCGTGTTCGTCAGGCCTGGCAGGGACACGCACCATTACCGGTGGGGCCGGTGTAAAGCGTGCAGTGGCCCGGATCACACAAACGTGCATGTCGCTGGGGGGGGGGGAGGGGGTAAAGCTGCTGATGACGCCGGGCGTTGAAACCGATCCGACGCACACGATGATGCGCACGCACACGGGTGTGGAGAGGGTAAATGGAGAAAATCTGTCGCTGTTACGCTTAGGCTACAGGCGCAAGGTGGATTGCTCATTTGCAGCCAATAGCGTGAACCTTTCGATCGGCGAACATCAGGAAGCGCTTCCGTCGCACGCATCAGCTAAGAGGGAAGTGTGCATTCTATCACCATTTGTCGAGCTCGCACAACAAGGTATTGTTCGCAGTGTAATAATGGGTTTAACGCTGCGTCAGCTGTTTTTCGGCCAGTCCGGTCAGGCACATTACGCAACTGAATACACTTGACAAAATCCCAACACAACTTATGCTCGTGTAGTTGGCAGCTAACTACATGGTGAATTTAGTAGCACTATGTCGTGCACTGAAATTGTAGCCTGTTTGCTACAAGACCACATCCACAGATTGGAATAAATGCAAAGATTCGGAACCCGCGCAATAAGTGTTCCATTCATGGATTACCACGGCGAGAACATTACTCATAAAAACCAGAACAAAAACATAATGATCACTAGCTAACTCACAAACAATCAGGGCTCTTGATCTAATCTCTGTCGGAGGTAAACACGCTATTCAAAACGAGAAATGCTTTTGTAGTTTGGGGATAGCTAATCTGAGCTAGCGCATCAACAAGGAGTGCAAACTTGAAGCATGCATACCGTAAACCCTACGACCGAAGGACTACTTCAGCAAGACACCACTAGAACAGACTCTCCCACTCGACTACGCATTCTGCACTATGCTGTGGAACTACACTGCACTATGCAAGCGCCTTTGCTGGTGCAGCTCGGCCTGGATGCTGGGCAGAGAGGAAGCCATATTCTGCGCAGGGGAAACTCTGGCAGGCGACAGTGGTACCATCGTCGGACGGCGGCAGCCAGCTGCTCAGCATTCAATGCCGGCAGGCTCTCTCGCAGCGTACGCTGCAACCGAGGCCGGTTCTCGTTCTCCGTGGGCGGCCCGCTGTCCCGCCGGCCCCGCTCTGCTGTGAGGTGGCGGCGCAGCCAGCTCAGGAGGCGGTCAGCGGCCGGCGGCTGACTTGGAGGCGCGGCCTCCGCGCCGCCACCGGCCTCGGCTCGCTGCGCGGCCTGCTCGGCGCCGGGCGCCCCATTCACACCCGACCGCAGCCGCGCTGACAGCTCGGCTCTGACGGCCACGGCCGCGGCGAGCCCGCGCCGCAGCCGGCCGCCCCAGCCGTCTTCGGCCGACCCGGCTCGGTCGCCGTCACCGTCCGCGGGCGGCGCGCGGTCGGTGCTGCTTCCTGGCGGCCGCTCTGCCTCCCCGTCACCGGAGTGGCGCCCCCGGCCGCCGGCAGCCGTCAGCAAGCGGCGCACGCCGCGCCGCGCATCCTCGGCGCTCGGCACCCACGCCGGCACGCGGATGGTGAGGTGCAGCGCGTGGCGCTCGGCCTCGGCTGGCCGCCGCGGCGCGCGCCGGGTCGCGCTCGACGCCGAGCTGTCGGCCGCCAGCGAGCCGGGGCTGAGGAGCAGCGGCGCGGCGCGCCGGCCGTCTGCCTCGGCCGGCGGCTCTGCGCGCCGTCTGGCGGCAGCCCGGCCCAGCTCAGCGCAGTTGAAGTACACCACCTCGTCGGAGTCCTGCAGCGAGAGCTGCGCGGGCGTGGCGACACACCGCGGCTTGCCGGCCGACCGCTCCTGGATCGAGAACACAGCGGGCGTGGCGCCGAAACGCTGCGGCTGGGCCGCCCAACGATCGGCCTGGACCCCCCACTCAGAGAGCGCGGCGCCGGTGCCGTCCAGCGACGACGGCTGCGACGCAAACGGGTCGTCTTTGAAGTATGTGATACTCACGTCGTGGGCATTAAACCCACCGTCGTGGAACTCCTTTGGCACGCTTTGGAAAGAAATAACTTGGTTAAGCTATGGTCGATTAGGGTCGGTAGAAAGGTCAGGAAGAAAGGGGGTTTCTCGCGGTGGGTGGTGAGGCTGGCGTAGCACGGGTGAAGCGTGCCGACGCACGCCTCACCCAAACATATTACGCTCATCATGCAAAACTAAGAAAATCGACCGAGCGTAGTTCATAACGGGCACACCAGCGTCTGCGTACACATCCAAGCGCACACACACGCTCACACCGACACGGTCAGATGGAGACAAGACATGACACCACCGGGGGAGGGACCACTAGGGAACCAGACGGTGTCTTTTGTCTTGTTAGTACCCCTGAGGGGAGCAATTCGCACGGACGGATGTGGCGGGCTCACAGCGGTCCTCATCCGGTCCCCGGGGCCTTTAGATAGAAGACGAGGTGCGCCGTTGCCTTTGTGAGGAAATATGTCAACGAGCGGCTTACGTTTTCGACCGACTACAGCCACCATCTCCTGCCCAGTCAATTCCCTCGCCCCTTGACGAGCACCGCGATACGCGTGTGGGGGTGATTGTAGTACCCTGACTGTCAGGGCTTCGTAAGAGACGAATGTTTCTGCTCCGTAGAAGCCGGCGTGGCCTAGCTGCCACCGTGCGCTATACTGACCTGACAGGAGGCAGTGCACATCTCGACGGATCTGGGCTGACGTTATAGTTCCAGCTAACCGGACGCTCACCTTCGCTGGAGTTATTAGTCACGTAACCAACCTTTCCTCAACACGACATTTTGCTACCACAGGTTTCGGAATTTTCCACTCTCAACTCGTCTATGCCACATGGTTCTCCAAAGTTCCGGACAGTCTTACGGTGCAAGACAGTTTTCCAAGTGACTATCAGTCGTAAAAAGTGCACACCTTGCACCAGGTACCAAACGGAGTGTGCAGGTATTGATATTTGCAGCTACTAAGCGCTTCTGGAGGTGTCATCGTGTGGGTTCAGACATAACACCATGCCATTCCCTTTAAGTGACGTCACTGCAAGGTCGTGCAACGGTGCCGAAAACTTCACTGTCTGATTTAAAACGCTTACAGGTCCTACGAAATTTGTCCCTGGGCAAGGAATTATCCTGCTCTGTTTTTGTGCTTTGGTCAAGTCCATATGTTAAGGTTAAGCGCATATTGGTCGGTCACGCACGCGTTTTGTGTATAATACAACACACTTGGGTTGCCGAAATTGTGCTTCCCGTCTACCCAAACCTTTCCACTATTAGCTGCCTCCCATGTCTCTCCATTTCTCTTGCGTCCACTTTATAACTAAAAAATTAGTTGCCGTTTCTTGGAACGCTAACCCAGCACTATTATCGGCAAATTATCATCGTGCTCTCCGTATATCCGTCCTCCACCGCTCCTCCCTCTAATAGTACCACGCCCCTCCTCCCGTCCCTCCAGATCACTTTCTCCCTCTTTCTCTCCAGTCTCCAGTACCTGGGTGACCTTGACACGCTCGCCACCTGTCCCACGCGTTTGAATTTATTGGGTTATCGGTTACACGCGGTGCGGCGCCGGCGCGTCCTTGGGGCCCGGTGCGTGTCACCTGGACCCGGTCCACAAAGCGGGCAGCGTCACGGCTGTTTCGGCCCGCCCGCCGACAAACCGGTCCGCTCCGTGGGGCAGCCGGTACCGCGCCCGGCACCACACCCGCTGGGGTGCCGGGCCGGCGTCGCAGGGTGGGAGCCGGGACGTCACCAGAGGGAGCCGGGCCAACACCACACGGAGCCAGGCCGGCACCAGAGGGAGACGGGCCAGCATCAGAGGGAGCCGGGCCGACACCACAGGGAGTCGGGCCGGCATCAGAGGAGCCGGACCGGCACCAGAGGGAGCCGGGCCGACACCATATGGAGTCGGGCCGACACCACAGGGAGCCGGGCCGGCACCAGAGGGAGCCGGGCCGGCACCAGAGGGAGCCGGGCCGACACCAGAGGGAGCCTGGTCGACACCAAAGGAAGCCGGGCCGACACCAGAAGTAGGGCTGGGCCAGGACCAGCAACACTATCCGGTTTGACTGGAACTAGATTGGCCTGCAAGGACACGCCCCGCAGAAGTCCAGACAGAGGTGACGGTCTTGCCACTTAAGCTCGGAGACAATTCAGCCGTTAAATCGGCAATCTTGCTGCTGACAGTAACGGCAATTTCATTGAAGAGCGGCTCGTAAGCCAGGTGCCAGCTGTTACGCCGGTGACTTAGCCAAGAAACCCGGACATGAAGTGTCCGGGGAATTTGGTGCCGTAAATGTATGGTGCTTGATAAGCAATGACGAGGTTTCGCAGCCGTGGATCACGATTGGAATACTAACCGACTGTGTTGTGCAATAGGAAACGTTTTGCAGCATACCAAAAAGTAGGACTACGGCGACATGAGCTGGAATGTGTTAATTGAACGAACGGTGTGCAGTGTCGGCTCCTTTCGGTAACCACATTACTGATCGCTGCATGAGTGTGTGTGGGCAAGTGTGTAATTGTTTGCATCTGTGCATGTGTGATGAGCTGTCGTGCAGCACATTACCTGAGATGTTAAAAAAGATCCAACAGCCAGTTCTACAGTGCATGTACAAGTCCGTGACGCATGCAGAACAGTCAGATGAGGGGGAGGAAGGGGGGGGGGATGGCGTGAGATCGAGCACGACAGGCCACACCTTCCGCTCCAGCAACAGCCGTTCAGCTGACACACCCTGATGGGAAGCGGGGAGGAGGGGAATACGCTGTGACGTCAGAACGGCCTGTGGCAGACGCCGCCGCTGGGCCAGTCCCCCCCCCCCCCCACCCCCCACCGCGACACGGCTACTGGCATCAAACCGTGCGACTGCCACCTGCCGGCCATTCTTCCAGTCTTAGTCAATGAGCTTGGTTTGAGTTAATCATCGCTGATGTCTAAGCACGCTTCACGTGAATCAGTCACCAGTCAGCCGTGCATGCTCGCTGAGAAATGCAGGGACGCTATTGAGGCGTGGTGTGGGCCGCCTTACATCGTGCCAACGGAAGTCTTCATCAGCAGCGACTACGCCGGAATCGTGTTCATAAATCACTCACCGTTCACTGGCGTGAGTCATCTGCATTTGTTCCGAATCAGAATCATTGATGACTCGCGAAGTCAGGTCTTAAACATGTCCAACGCGTGCAAATAAGCCAGCATCAAGGCAGCGAGTGAACAGAAACGTCTCTAGATACCGTCACAAACACAACATGCATACAGCGTCAAGGAAAAAAGTCAGCAGTGGAACAGATGAGAACGTTAAATGTCACAATGAGGAGAATTATCAACTCAAAAAGGCAAAGCTCGATGAATGACTCCACAGCCCAACCTTTGGACAGTTTGACAGCAGCTCGACAGTTCAACCTCAGACACAGATCATGCATCTTTCGGTAATGTCAGATGACTGATGAGTGGAAGCGGTTTTGATTGTTACGATCTGTCACGAGTCAGCCATACGCAGGAGTTCAAAAACAGCCAACAAACGGCAACTCCCCGTCAGCGCTTACCCGATAATCTTGCGGTGGGTGTTGCCGTGCGGCATGGTGTCGCCGTTGTCGTGGTACGTGATGTCGATGACGGCGTCCTTGCTTTTGAGACCGTTGCCGTTCTTCTCTGGCGTCATGGTGACCAGCTCGAGATCGACGGCCTCCTGCTCCTTCTTGGTTTCGCTGGACGGCTTGGTGGAGCTGTCCGCCTCGCTGGCGTCCGCTTCCGAGCCAGAGTGGTCCGAGGAGCTGGCCGCCGGCTTCTCATCGTCCTCGAATACGGGGTTGTCGAAGCCCTGGATGGTCACGTCCTCTCCCTCCTTCTCGTCCGACATGGCGACGGTGGCGGCGGCGGCGGACTCTCCAGAAGGCGGTCACTCCCGTACTCGGACGCGTCTCACAGGTCACACCACGTCACGAAGCCTGGCGGTACCAAACGCTGGGTTAGCGCATGCCGGAGGGCTGAATACAGCTGCATGGACCACGATTACACGAGTGACTATATACATCATCACTATGGGGGTGGTCTCCCTAACTGGAAATCGGTCTGTCGCATGTGGTCCATGCTCATACGCATCGTCCGATGTCCTCGGAAAATACCCTCGGTGAAATTCGTAACATTTTTGCGGTGCCCAAAGACTGTTTCATGACTCGTGAATCAACACTTTGAAATGACATATGAGGGCGTATCTTTCGATTGTGAAAGAGGCTTGCACAGAAGTTAAATTGACGATCATTGTTGTGAACCATTATCGGGGTCGATTATTTGCGGTGCATACATGCGCCAACGTTTACAAATAACGCTAGAATTAATACGTGCGATATGCGTAACACGAGCTGACTGACATCACAGCTGTGCATTCTCAAGCTGTCCCTGGCGGCGGCATAGCCATGACGTGCTCTGAAATATCGCTACGTGGCCGACAGCCATCGAAAAGCACGACCCCTTTCGCCGTCTGCCGAGCTGGTTCGACGTCACAGACGAATGAAGGAGAAATCGGCACGTTTACATAAGCTACCACATCTTCCATAGGCAGGAGCGGAGCCTTGTCCCTGGTGGCGACATCGTTATGGCCAGCTCTGAGAACACGGTAACGGTCCGGCAGCGTTAAAGGTGCATGCATTGTGCAGCGGAGCCCGAATGGCGGCGCGACGGTGGCCGGCGCCGACTGGCCGCCGCCGCTAGAACTTGACCGCCTGCAGATGTCATCAATACCACTGGTCACAGAGGTCCGGTGCCTGAAGCCCACAGCAACTGGCGTGGGGCAACAGGTTGGAAGTTGCGGCCAATGGGCGCCAGTCAGCGGCAGACGCCCTGGACTGCGGGATGTGGAGGGGGGGGGGGGGGACGGGACGCGCTCTCGACACGCTCGCCCGTCCCGGCCAGCCCAGGGGGACGGCTGGAGCCTGACGCGGCTTGGTGAGTTGTTGAGCTACTCGGAACTTCTGTTACGTAGTCGTCTCCGCCTGGTCCGGCAGTGACTCAGCACCGCCGGCCCGTGACAGTCCAAACTCCAGAGTACAGAACGTGTTTGGCGGATTACACCGGGATAATGCCGGTTCATGGGCTTGGCAGGTGGCACCTGCAGGAAATCATGCATGCATGCACATGCATCTGTGGAATGTAGAACAGTGTTACTTTTCAGATCAGTAGGGCCTCTATCGAAAATAATGCGCACACTATGTTGTGCAGGGTCTAATGGTTGGTTCAGCTGCAGCAAAGTGCATCATGTGATGGCATATTTTGCGCGGCCGTCTAAGCACAGCATCAATGTTGAGCTTTACCTAGTGCCGCTTACACTACTGTTCCAAACGGCAATAACGGTGTAGTCGCATATGTGCCAATCTAATTGATCAGAAAATACCCCGATCGTCTCAGGGGGCGTGACATGGGGACGTCGTCACGATATGGTGTACCTCTTCCACCTCTGAAGTCCCACGCCATCAGGAGGGGCACCGCCACAGGCAGCGTGAGATCTTTCTTCAAGTGTTATGAAACTTATTTTCCAATTATACTCCCCCCAGTCATAAATCCAGTGAAAGGAACTGCTGACGGAACCGGAACGAACTGGCAAGGGAAAATAGCACCTCTCTTTCTAAGACATCACACAGATATTTTCCTCGCCGTTTCTCGTCCGTCGTCTTCTTTCTCTGAATCATTTCAGCCGCCTGCGTCTACATGCCTCCTCTCGTCCATACCAATGGCCTCCTCACCGCTTCCGACTGCAAAATTCCCCAAATACAGCCCCGCTTGACACAACCCTTGACACTTGACTCACGCACTGTGACACCGGTGTCCATAGTCCATGTAAACTGCAGACGGTGGTTGGTGGACTTCCCACGACTGTGGGAGTAGGGCGTGGCGAGGTGGTAAATCACCAGGCTGCCGCCGGCGCAGGCGTGTACAGCGGCTGCTGCCCCCCCCCCCTCAGCCCACCCGCTCCGCCACTCGTCAAAGATCCAGTCCCATCTCACCATCTCAAACCCTCGTAACAAGGCTGTTATGTAACACCGTCCAGCTGCGAGATGTTTTGGTCAATGTCCAGTGCAGCTTAAGAGAAGAAAACAACGCCAAGGAGTGCCCTTTGGAGCCTGATGACACAATCCGTGAAAGAACACAGCTCAAATGGCGCCCCTGAAGTGAACTCGGTCAATATATAACACTCGTGGCTGGAGCTGCCTCCCCCGCGAAACCCACCTAGCCCGGCCAGTATATCATCAGCAGCGGCGTCATGGTTTGACCGCGGTGTGAACGTTATTGGTAGGCCCTGACCCATTATGACCGCGGTGTGTGCGCTGTCGGTCGATCCTGACCCATTATGACCGCGGTGTGTGCGCTGTCGGTCGACCCTGACCCATTATGACCGCGGTGTGTGCGCTGTCGGTCGACCCTGACCCATTATGACCGCGTTGTGTGCGCTGTTGGTCGACCCCGATCAATCATGACCGCGGTGTGTGCGCTGTTGGTCGACCCTGACCCATTATGACCGCGGTGCGTGCGCTGTTGATCGCCCTGACCAAGCATGACCGCGGTGTGCGCGCTGTTGGTCGACCCCGAGGCATTATGACCACGGTGTGCGCGCTGTTGGTCGGCTCCGACCAATGATGACCGCGGTGCGTGCGCTGTTGATCGACCCTGACCCGGCCCCGTCGACACCGCCGGCGCCGGATGGGCCGCGGCGGTGGTATCGGCGCCGTCCGCTAATAGGATGGCCGTTACAGGGTCTCGGAAGCCTCAGGACCGTGGCCGCCGCTGTCATCGGGGCCGGAGTACGCCGATACATGGCGCGCAGCGTGGCTCGCCCTGAGGCGGGGCAGGTCACTGGTGAGGCGGGGCAGGTCACTATGAGGCGCGGCAGGTTACTGGTGAGGCGGGGCAGGTCACTACGAGGCGGGGCAGGTCACTATGAGGCGGGGCAGATTACCGGTGAAGCAGAGTAAGTCACTATGAGGCAGGGCAGGTCACTGGTAAGGCGGGGCAGATCACTGGTGAGGCGGGGCAGATCACTGGTGAGGCAGGGCAGGCCACTATGAGGCGGGGAAATTCACTAGTGAAGCTGAGTAAATCCCTATGACGCGGGGTAGGTCACTGGCGAGACATGGCAGGTCGCTGATGATGAGGGTCAGATCACTGGGGAGGCGGGCAGGTCACTGGTGAGGCGGGGCAACTCACAGATGAGGCGCGGTGGGTTGCTGGTGAAGCAGGGCAGGAAACCGATGAGGCGGGGCAGGTCACTGGTGAAACAGGGCAGGTCACAGCAATGCTACCACTTCTTTACCGATACCGTCTGTATGGGCACATCACCACGCAGTGATAAGGCACTAGGCTGTTGCTATGCTACACCAGTACCGTGCTACACCGGTGCGGTGGGGCACAAACGCGGTATTTCATCGGTGCCGTCGCGCCCTGTCAAGGGAGGGCGACCCCAGGAGGCCAGCTGCGTCCGTACCAGGCATCCCTCAGCGTCGACCGCAGGCGCGTCACCGCAGCCGCCGGGCCGACGTTACGCCACGGCGCCTTTGCACAACGCCTGAGAGCCGGGTATCAATGACAGCCGCTGCAACACGTGGCCGGGCCGGGCAGCGCCGCCGCACGGCCCGCCAGGCTGGAGAGGCCGCGCCGGCCCGGCCCGTGCCAGGGCCCGCCCCAGGGCAGAACCGAGGTCACGGGACTGGCCCCGCCGCTCCGCGCCACCGCCCGTTTCCAATGGCCGTCTCGAGAGAATGCGGCGGCTCTTGTGTGGCCGGCTGGGGATGACTATTCACCTGACACCAAGACCAAGGGCAGCGGCTAGCTAGCTTCTACTCACGCTTGGCTTTCACCGCCTCCGTCTCCACTCATCGGACACTAGGCGAATCACGTGAGAGCGCTGGGAGACGCGCAAATATGGTGAGGAGCTGACACACGGCACCGAAGTGTTTACCGCTCCGGGCGGCAAGAAAAGCTGCAGATCGTTTGTACCTACCCATGCAAGGAGCGACACTACCGTAAATTGATGCCAACAAGTGGGCTGGAAAACATGTGGACGTCATCACACGATGACGCACGGGTGCTGCTTTCAAATCTTGAGTGAACAATAATAGTTAATAATGTGAGCGATAATGGGAACGAAAGCATTTGACCGACACTGAGTTCACTCTTAGCTCCCTATCCCGGATTTTTTGACGGGCGGTTAAATTCAGTGCCCGAGCTGTCGTCTTGTGACTTCGTTCCTGGTCATCACACATCCAGCAACGAGAAAGCGTGCATGACCTTTGACATCTCTTGCCATCGACCGCACCACACCTGCTCCGAGTCACTAACGTTTTTCGTCGCTGACTAAACAGTTCGTCGTTAAATGACTGTTAAATGCTGCTGTCTTTTCCACAAGCAAATCCGCTGTCGTTGGCTTCATTTAATGAACTCCATGGAGCTCTTGGTCGATTCTCTCCGACGGTTCCATGCAAACAAACCCCCCGGAGCGCGGTCCGGTGGCGCGTTCAGCGGTTATAACGGGCCACAAACACAGCGCTGGTGTTGGCCGCCGGTTGGCCGGGCCGACTGAAAAAGGCGCTCGACCGGCGTCACAACCGCCCACCCCGGCACGTGACAGCCAGGAAAACAACGCCGCGCTGCAGACGCGGCCAACTGGCCCAACGGCGCCGCTGTCTGGCTGGCTGCCACATCGACGGCTGCAGCAGCAGCGGCGGCCTGGCGGCCTGTCAGCAATTACAGCTGCTGATGTGACTTTCCACGGTGACTGGAGCTCCAACGAAGCTGGCATTTCTTTCCGAGCGTCCTGACTGTGCCTTACCATACAGTCGCATCGCGACCAACGGGAGTCACTACGGAGGGCAGAGGAAACACGGGAACTGTTGGTAAACCCACGATCAAACCCACGTCTGCCATGGAAGATGCGGAGACCCTGTATAACTAGCGATCGACACGATCGACACATGTGACGATCGTGTACTGGGCGAGACGAGGAACCTCCGCTGCCAGCGCCGACTGCGCCGTCGGCCCCGGTCCGCCTCGCCCGACGTGCCGGCTATCCGAGCTGGCACGCGGCGGCCCGGCAGCCCCGGTCCGCGGCGCCCGGCTGCCCCAGCTGGCACGCGTCGGCAAGACCTCGTACTCACCCCGCACCTGCAGCCCTCGCCAGGCAGACCGCGCCGCGGCGCCCGGCTGCCCCAGCTGGCACGCGTCGGCGAGACCTCGTACTCACCCCGCACCTGCAGCCCCCGCCAGGCAGACCGTGCCGCGGACCTGCGCCGCACAACAGCCCACGACACACCTCAAATGCCGGCGGGTTTCTCTCGGCGCACTAGCAAAGGGTGTTGCGGGTCTAGCGTCGTCACCATCTGTCGCCCCGTGTGTCAGCAACAGAATTTGTGGGCCGTTTCCGAATCAAGTTCAATTGGGCGCCGGTTGCGAACAATAGCTAACATTGCATGCGGCAGTCATCGCAGCTATACAATGTGTTTGTATTGCATGTTCTCATGCTGCTGTTTAAGCAGTATCAAATAATGCAAATTTGGCTGCATTCCCATTACCTCTTACAGGCGATTGCAAGTAGCCATACCATCTTAATAACCATCTTAATCCTTCGTGAACACGGCTTATAACTCTAAACTGATCTTCCAATGCTTCGCTTCTTTAATTGAAACTGGTACGGCATTTTACCAAGTCACTACTGTTCACACGACGCGCCTGAATGGCCGGCAAACACAGCTAAATGCCTCGACATAACGTCGATGACGCCCACATGTGGGCTGAGATTGCGTGAACTAACCGTCGGTCCGAAAAATACGACTGGCCTATAAAACAATGAGTATGTATGTGCTTATAGCTACTATTAATATATATCACAGTTAGGATGATCCGTGAGTACCAACCAGTGCCTAAGATATCAGTACAAAAAGCAAAGACGGTTCGGATGTGCCGATGCGGAACAAGAGACAACGGAGAGCAGCACCTGGCTGAGGGAACGATGTCATCCAGCTAACCAGAATTACCCGTCTGTATCCCCGTAAGCACCGTAAGTGGCACCTATCCACAGTCATCGTAAACTGAGCGTCCGCTGAGCACTGTTCCGCTGGTGGCGCGGGTGAACGCGGCACTGGCGCGGCGTGACGCCGCTGGCGCGCCCGCGGCAATGCCGGGTCTTTACCACTCCGAGCGGGGGACGCGCGACAGGTGGTGTCACTTCCGGTGCCGGGGTCAGACGCGGCTCACGGCTGCCCCCCGCACGAGCCGCGGCAAGGCCGAGCCGGCGGTGTCCGGGAAACGCGGCACGTGACGCCCACATACCACGTGGGAAGACAGGCAACAAGACCGAAGAATACCGCAGCGGGGCAGGGAGACGAGGCAACAGGGCATGCAGAGGACGCAATAGGGCAGCATGACGCGGAAATAGGGCAAGGAGACGCGGCGATAGGGTAGCAGGACCCCATAGCAACTCAGGAGGAAGCAGACAGTAGAAGGTTTTATTGAAGGACGCCGCAGAAGGAGAGAAAAACACACCGCTTTAGCAGGCCAACTATGGGATCACCGCCACACCGCAAAGCAGGGCCTTCGGCCTAAGCCATAGTGAGTGCCATAGTTGGAGCTGATGCTTGGTGTTTGTGGGCGCATGTTGAGGCAATTCCTCACAGTGAGGGTAACATAACGATGAAATGTGCGAGCTTACTAGCAGCCTTTGCGAACCGATCAGAAGGCCTGAGCAAAGATAAGATGCCACAAACAAGCTACTTGTTCGTTCATACACCTACATCTCAGTTGTAAGGCGATAGTGAGAGATGTCAGCACGGCGATGCGACAATGCATATACTGTGTAGATGACACACTTTTATGTGTCGTTCACAAGTGAGTAGGAAAACGGCATTTGTTACACCAATGTTTAGTTGCATGTCTTGTACACCAACGTCATAATATTTCCCACAATAAAGTATGTAAGCTCTGGCACTATGGCCAGAAAACTTGGATGGATATATGCGCAATATTAGCACAAAGCGGGTTATAACGCATAGTACATCAACTATAAGAGCCGCCACTATGTGCAGGAGGGACAATGGCAAATAGACTTACAAATGCCATGAAACAGACACAAGGCCCACAAGTTTTTGTAGACGGAGCAGACGCCAGGGAAGGACGCTGGACGCAGAGCTGGTCTCAGGGACACCGGAACACTAGCATTCCTGTTCTGAATCCTCACATCCGCCATCCCATGCAGTCGGTGATGGGGTTGCCAATTCTTTATGCCAATTTCTGAAAACCTCTGCGTAGCTTCGATAGTTGGTTTACGTTTGTTTTTCTCAGTTAACCCCTATCACAAAACCGACGCAGTGGGCCGACGACCGGGCGCCAACGACACGGCGAAGACTTCGACGCATCCACGCCGATCTAACACCGGGAATTCCGACGCGGCATGCGTCACGAGCAGCGCGCGCGCCGGCCGCTGCTGCGGATGTCCCGCGGGCGCGCGGTCGGCGCGGAGAGGGCGCCGCCGGCTGGCGCAGCCCACCACTCGCTGTAACTGCGGCCGGCCCGCTCCGCCAACGGCCGCCGAGCACGGGACAGCGCGGAGCCGGAGGCGCCCTGCCGGCTCACGGCACGGCGTCGGCGCGGCGGCCGAGCGCGCAAACCTGGCTGCAGTCGAGCCGGTAGTTGCACGGGTGCCCTGGCACCAGACCGTGGCAAACACGGCGTTTCATAACACGCTTTCGGCACAACTGATCCGTGAGGCGGGACGAAGAATCCGGCTGTTGGGAGGGCAACCTTGAACTGCTTGTGCCGCTGTATGGCCATAAAGTGCCAGTGTCAAGACTCTTTCATTCTCCAAGCATTCATTCGATATTAGTCTTTGATGTGTATCCCCTGGTCTGCATGTGAGCCAGTTTGTGTGCAAGACCTGGAGCCAAACAGCGAGGAGCACACGCCCTGCCAGCGTTGCGCAAATAGCACAGTGCATTGGTGACGCGATAGGCGATGCTGATCAGGCCGGAGAGACCTCGATGCGTGCACAGTGAGTGTTTTCTGCCTGTACGAAGTGTTGGGTCAAAGAGAACAACAGCGTTCGCTTCAGCCCAGCGCGCTCACCCAGGCTCTCTGGCGACAAGTACAGACTCGCCACACTCCGCAGCCCGGCACACTTCGGAGGCCGGTCGGGCCGTTTTCCGTCGCAAGCCGTGGCAAATGACGGCCAGGTCAGCGCGGCGGGACGAGTTCCCAGAGCGGCCGGGCACGTGGGCCGGCTCGCAGTGGTTGCGACACCGGCCACAGTGGGCCGCCGAGGCCGGCGAGGTGAGCTGCCCGCCCGCCGACCGGCGCCTCGCCCTGGCTCGCCCGATCAGGCGCCGGTATTGGCCCGACCGGAGGGGCCAGTTTTTGTGCCGGTCAGCCGGGACACCATGAAATTGTCTATAGGGCCGGTGAGGTAATGCCCTTGGAATTATACGGCTGGAAGAGGGCCAAGACATGGGCCACGCCGAGGGGGCATTTTTTCCAGAAACGGGCGGCCTTGAGGTGCCTGTTGGCATTGTCACTCGGAATGCCGGTGCTTATGACAAATTAGGGTTACTATTTTCCACCGCGATGTGACGTGGCAGGCGGGAAGAGCGGGGGGAGGATGCAATGCCAACGGCGATATGCATCATTGAAACGAATAAACCTGTTTAGATCAACCAGACGCTTCTCAAGTTGTTCTGTCATGATTAGTCGGTTCGTCCGATGTGCACACAAAATAAAATATGAGCCTAGCAAAGAACTGCATCGTCCTTCCCCAAAAACTTTGTTCCATTTACGGCGTCACTGCGCCGACATTTACATAAGACCAGGAATGTACGCGAGAGATCTCCGCATCCTCTGAGCAGAAGAGCACACACACGAGCACAAGCACAAATCACAACATAACTTATTTTCATATTCAGACGGTTTACTGAACGGGGAAGTGATTTCAAATAAGGATTTCTGGCATCTTCAGGCAGGACAGGAGTGCAAAGCAGACCACGTCAGGCCCGGCCAGCAGGTCAGGCGCAAGCCTAAGATGATTAACGAATAAACCATTTATGGAAAAGTGCTCCCACTCTTCGCAAAAGCGTTAGAAAGTCAGCAGGTGATATCCAAACAAGGCACCATCTGATGAATTGCCTGTCACTTGCTCAGATCGTTGTGACTAAGTGATCCGAAGTTTCAAGGTGTCTCCTGTGTTACATAGTCTCCACGCTGTTGCGTGGTGTCGAGACATCCTCCGATCGTGGGCGGATGACCTTAACCCAGCTGATCAGCGCGATGGCAGGTCATCTCTGCCCGGCCCATTTGTGACGCGCCGCAGCGCGGGCCGGACCTGCTGAGTTTAACAATCAGCCTCGTCCGTGGCGCCTACGCACCACCGAATCCCATTTCAAATGACTGGCAGGTGAAACCCTTCGGTAAGCTGACTCATCGTTCAAACCTTCACCTCACCTCCACCTCGACTGCCACCTCTCACCCCAACCGTCTCCCACGGCCTCCCGCAGCCGGCAAGGGCATCTGCCCACGTGCAGTGACAGCGTCCGGTGTCCTGACGTCTCGCGGCATTGCCGTTAAGCTTCAGTGCACGGCAAGCGGATGTGACGTTTTCCTTTCACGCCATTACGCCCCCGCTCATTGAGAAAATACAGGATTCGAACAGAGAGTGACCTTCGGGATCAGGGTGGAGCTCCTGGCCGCGGGCTGCAGCGCCTATCGGCTGTCGCTCGGTGTGTGGTGATCACTTCAGCTCCGTTTCAGCTCTAGGATAATCTTAAAGTTCATATTCGATGAACTAACGGCTTCTCACAGCGGCGTGTTTTCCTGGTAAAATAATGAAACGCTTACGTAATAGTTCATGGTTTCAGTGAGCTGTAATACGCCAGGTAACTCAGAATTGTGCACGGCCACAGACACTCATTTAGCGTGATCAGCACTTGATCAGTCGCTAATTTGAGCACTGGCTCAACCACTGGATCAACCGAAGGTTCAATTAATGGTGCAGCCGCCAGCGCAATCAGTGGTTCAGCCTGTGAGCCCAGCTATGTTGCGTAGGCCCAGGGCACCTCCCCGCTGTTCGCCGTCGCCCGTGCTGCGGCCGGGGTCATCACCACGAGCCGGGGTCGCCGTCCTGATGCGGGTGTTTGTGCCGAGCTCCGCTGCGACCACTCAGCCAAATAGAAACACTTCCTGCGGCTGCTGCTGGGAGCGTCCTGAGCCGGTGGAAGTAGTTTCTCCTCGGCTGGCGCGCATGCGTAATCGCATCCCGGCGGTTTCGATTCGAATTTGTGGACGTAGACGATGCGCTACTTCTTTGCGATACAGAACGGAAAAGGAGCTTAAAAATTGAACATGTGATGACTTCTCAATTGCTAACGAGGTCTCTAATCCTAAATCGTAAATCCCAAGCGCTTGTTAACTGTCATGCTCTGAGAGCGAAGTGCTGTAGAGGCGCATGCTGCGTTTTCGTCACGTGGACCATGGCGTCAGCTGACGCGTGCGTCACGCCATATTAGACATACCTTGCCACGGGCAAGGCAACGACACAAGTTTTGACATCATATCTTAACCTCAATCTCCAAATCCAAGGATGAGTTTCATGGACGCTTCTGAATGCCAGAGCAAGCGCGCGGAGGGCACCTAAACAAAACATTCATGGCCACTGAGCTCCGTGAGGCACCCGCAGAACCAGAGCTGTGCCTTCTTCCGCCCAACTTGACACTCAGTGAGATCCACCGATAAGAAAGTCGGCTGACTTTGAACTGCATCTCTTGTCTGATATAACACCACGCTCAAGTTGGTTTGAATTACGTATATCTAATTAAGCAATGATACTTCCTCTCCAGATTCTGCGAAAAGCGACGCGCTCTGACATACCACTTTTCGTTTCACTGTTCCAAGGATTAGCGAAACATGATCGTCACCACCCTTCTTTCGGCCACGACAGACGCAGGACGACGGGAATGACGCCACTCTCGCGATGGTTTGATGGGCCGAGATCGCCTTTACGCTGTACCCCAAACACTGGCATATTTCAGAGTAACACGTCAAGCGCTGCCGCATCTGAAGGCATCGATGCTTTCGCCGGCAGGGCTAACGCTAAAGCCAAGTCTTAGCATTCATTGCAGCGCACTGAGTGCTCTCTTGCGAAAGGAATTCTAACTGAACAAGAACATGTAGAAAGTTTCTTTGGATCTACGCCAAAAATGATTGTTTAATCAATCTGTATGGTCCTTATTGACTAGAAGTTAAATCCGCGGGAAAGACATGGATAACCATGAATCGGCTAAAAAGCTCACGGTAACGGCCACTCAAGTATAAGCGGTATGAAAACCGATAGAAAAACAAAACAATATGCAGACATTCACAGCCTATGCGTATGGGTGCAGCACTTAAGGTGGGAAAGAAGAGAAAAGGTAGGACAAGTGTTTCAGAGTTACGCACCCGTCAGTGCTCCTCGTGAGGTGGCTGGTAATCCACGATGAAAGAACAAAATGAGCGTCCAGAAATTCCAACAGTGCTGCCAGGAATGTCTGTAGAGCTGTTGAAACCTCCTGAGATTTCAACAGCTATAGCCTTCGGCGGTTCATAGCTGACGTTCGTGTGACCATAGTGTGAAATGCATCCAGATCTAGGGTGGGAATATTGGTTTACCTAGTCCATTCAACCTGGTCCATTAACATTCAACCAACACATTCAGTGTTCAACAAGACATTGCATCGATTGGGCTGTGCCGAATGTTACACAAAGACAGCTGCATTACGGAGCACTTGACCCTGCGGTGTGGTGTACCGTCCTATAACCAGTCTGAAATCAATAGCTTACAGTCTGGTAGCTACTTGTTAGTTGCAGTCAATAGACGCCGAGGGCGTAATTTCGCAAGCTAAGTGGGGGGGGGGGGGGGAGGGGAACAGCGAACTACGCTCTGACTAAAACCTACACTGAACATTAAAAAAATACATTAAAAATCGGGTTTGGCCCCTAATTTGGCTAGCTCCCTATCCGAAGTTCAGGGACTTGAGCCACCCCCCCCCCCCTGCAAAAAACTACAACCTTGCTCACAATCAAAAGCTTTCCATAAACTGGATAAACTGGAGTCGTATGCCGACGCGCCGCTTCTCATGGGTTTGGTTGCTGTGGGAGCGCCCTCCCCCGCTCTGGAGCCCTACCCCATGAGCCGGGGACGGCGATGGCTGGCCGCGCGCTAGCCGCGCCAGGATTGGTCCGTTTCGTTTAATATTTGCTCGGTGGCGGCAGCGGCCGGTGTCATGGCCCGTGAAACACCGGCCAAAAATCGCGGCCAGCTGGAGCCGGCCACGAACAGCGTCAGAGAAAGTGGCGGCCGGCGCCGGCTCACCGGGGTCACTGGACAGCGTCGATGGAGGTCACACACGACGGCTAGACCAGCTGACTGACCACTGCCCAGTCTAGAGGCAGCGGGACCACCGTCTCGGACCAGTGCCTGGAAATCCTTGTCCATGGAAGTCGGTGAAAATTTATCACCGCCCGGTCTTCTCAGCTTTAACTTTCAGTTTTACCAACCCATAGCGCCAAATAAAAACGTCTCCTGAAATTCGGAGCTAAGCCACACGGGCTGATGCCAGACCAAGCTGCTCATACGATCGGCCAGGCTGGGCAGTGTCAACTATACCCTGCGTGGCGGCAGAGCGGGAAAAGTGGCGTCGCCGCGGTGACCTCGTTCCGAAGCCTCCGCTCTCCGCCGACGCGGCCCGGCTCATCTCTCCCGCCACAAGCCCGGCGTGGAGCCAGCCGGCGCTGAATACCTAACGCCCTCAGTCGACGCACAATCGGCTCTGATGAAACCCCTCGAGGTTGCTGTGCAGACGAGGCCGGCTCGGCGAGCCTCTGACGGGCCGCGGGGTTTCCGTGGCCTTACTCACTCGAGAAGGCTCACCGGGAACGGCAGGGGGTGGGGTGGGGGGGGGGGGGGAGGGGGAAGGACGGATACACGGTCGCTGGAGCAGCTGTCCAGGCCACCACCTGGCTCGGGCTGGACCGGTGAGGCGTGAAGAGACTTCCTTGACACAGAGGGACTCCCTTGACACAGCGGTGCAGGAGAGCGCCAATCCTGCCCCAGCGGTCGCGACGGGAAGAAGGGAAGGAGGAAGAGCACCTGCTCACAGGCTGAACAAATCTAGATATCATGACAGAAAAAAAGACTGATGGTATAAACACCATGCGATTCTTGGACGCTAGATGTCAGGATGTCCACGCCGCTTATGCAAATAACTTGTGTCTCATGAACTCCGCAGCATGAGGGGGGGGGGGAGGGCACCAACTTTTCCGGATTTTAGCAATACGCTTATGCCATTACATAAAGGGAAACGCCTTGAAAAAAAATCATCCAATGCCTCAGTCTGTTTCAACTTTTGATCCGCGTTAGACCTGTGGCCTCACGTCATAGTAACAAGCTCTCTATACGGTTCAAGCGCTGACGTGGGTGTTATAGATCATCGACTGAAGAGCTGGGCAGACGAAATAAAGCCGGAATATGCCTGTTACGACGCTAACAAAGTATAACCTAACTGCACTGAATCGCAACGCCCATGGACGCGTGACGCAACAGCCTTTACGCCAATGTGTGATCAATGGTAACGTTCTGCACACCGCTTCACCTAACGCGACGGCTCTACTGAAGGTCACATGGGGGGAGGGGTGCAGTAGGTAAGCAGGTCCACCCCCAGAACATAATTACCGCTGTCCCATGACAGTCTGATTCATGTGTTTCGCGAGTGCATGTCGCAGCCGAGGTTCCTGTTGTTCTAAGAGCACGCGAGTGGAAACGAAACCAGTGGAAATCCCCGCGTTGAAGATCGAGCCTGATATAGCTCAGAGAGCAGCAGGGCCGACACAGTACCAACGTGCTAGTTTTAGTTTTACAAGAAGATTGAAACGAAGCATTAGGATCACGGATGAAATACGTTTTCGGACGTCCTGGTCTGGTGTGTTAGCATATACACAACGTTTCGACCAATTTAACTCTGCTGTCGTTGTCAGGTGTTATTGAGTCTTGAGAAGCAAAAGGCTTCAGCCATGTACGTGTCGCAACTCGAGGCGCTGGGATTCGAACTAGGGTCTCCTGATCGTAAGTTCAGTGCTTAACCGACTGAGCAACAGGGCAACTGAGCTGAGCTAACTGAGCTAACCGGAAAGGACCGTCCTGTCCTCCTCTTCCATCTGCCAGCTTTGCTAGCAACAAATGCACGCGTGATGCTATTTTCGCACCTGGGTAACTTGCTCCGTCCGGTTACCAGTTATCATATTCTATTGCCTTAAACCGGTCCCACGAAGGCTGGTACCGGGCAGAGTCCATTAGCCACCTCGGTACGTGCCTCAGCGCCAGAGCCAGCGAGTTCTGACCCAGCGTTCAGAGTTGGCCCGAGAGCGCGCTGTTGGCCTCAGGCAGAGCGTTTGGTCACCGGTGCCGGGCCGGCCGGCCTTGGGCTGCGGTCAGACCCAGCAGGACAGGGCGTAGGTCGGCCATGCCCGAGACGCCGGCCGCGCGCCCCCGATGCCGGCGTTACCGTGCACATTAGCCGGCGTCCGAGGACGCCGCGGCTAACCTTGGCGCCGTCCGGGGAGGCATGCGCCGGCGCCGGCCGCCGGCTGCCGCTAACCTCGCTCGGCCGGATGCGCGCCGAGGAGAGAGGCGATCGCGGCGCGCGGCGCGCGTCACCGGCTTCTCTCCGCGCGCCTGAGAAAGGCCACCGCTAATGGCCGTCGCTGTGCGAGGCGGCACCGCCCGGCCGTCCAGGACTTCCTGGCGGCCCGGCCCGGCCTGGCCGCCGCCGACCGATTCGGGCGGGGCTCTGAGCAGGAATGACGCGTACCGATGGCCGGGTATGCGAAAGCTGCCCGCCAGGGAAACTGGCCACGCTCTGAGTTTCGCCGCGCTTGTCTTCTCGCCCTTCGAGGCGGCCGGCCTCAAGGTTGAGTGACGCAGTCGTGTCGGGACCTCGTGGATCTAGCGGCGCCACGCACGCCAGGCATCCCCGCCGGGAGGAGGGGGGGGGGGGGGGGGAGACACGCCGGGGATGGCAGCCGAGTGGTCACACTTTCTGCATGACTCACGCCGCGCCTGCGCTCTGAGAGAGCGCAGACACTTCCGACGGCGCAGCAGGCTCGTGGCGCGGAAACTCGGACTAGAGCCTCGTGTTCAGCGCGTTTCGCCTATACATGAACACGACCGGCGTCAAAGCCCCACGCTCGTAATTACCAGTTGAAAAACGCGTTCGGTGCTTGCATCAATCGGAAGCCCAGAATTTACTACTCGGTATCAGGGCCCCCAATCTCGCCAGAGGGGCGCAACAGTTGAGGACAGGTCCCGGGCTGTATCACAATGGGAGTGACTTCACAGAGGCAGGCTGTCCCCTCGCACCACGAGCCGCGAAGGCCACTGGCGCCCGCGGGACCGCACTGGATCTTATGCGGGACTCGGCCACCGTGGCGGACAGACAGGCGCCGTATTCGCGCCTATCGGACGTCCGATCGGCGCGAGATACACCTGCAGCCTGCTCCGCATGTGAAGTCCTCCGGGGCTGGGGCACTGGAGAAAGTGTAAAGTCCTCCGGAGACCGGACACTGAAGAGAGCGTTAAGTCCTCCAGGGCTACGGCACTGAAGAGAGCGTTAAGTCCTCCGGGGCTAGGGCACTGAAGAGAGCGTTAAGTCCTCCGGGGTCCGGCACTGAAGAGAGCGTAAAGTCCTCCGGGGACTGGGAGCTGAAGAGAGCGTTAAGTCCTCCGGGGCTAGGACAGTGAATAGAGCGTTAAATCCTCCGGGGCCCGGGCACTGAAGAAAGCGTACCGACATGGACACCGCTGTTTCACTGCGATACATTTCTTTAACGATACCTTGTGTTCAAACGCAGACGTCCTATTTGCACATTACACGTTGTGGAGTCTGACACGGCTGTTTTTGGCAGCGCCATCCATCGCTCTCAAGCAGTTTCACCAGCAAAGATCGGATCAGTTGGCCTGTCGGGACTGCACAATGGCATACATACATTAAGAGAGTTTGCATGTGATACGTGGAAAACAACAATTTTAGCAGCCAGACAGGATATCAACTTGCTGGGTTCACTCTGAAGTGAATAAATGTGTGCGCAACGAAAGCTCTGCAAGCATACCAGTCCAGTGAAACATACAACCCAAACCTGTTACGGCACCGATCAGCGGGCGGCGGATGTAGCCTGAGGTCCAACATATATTTTCTCAACATGTTCCCATCCAAATTCACACGTATGCACACCTGTACAATATTGTGGCACCCCTTCTCCGCTTACTCTGCCCAGAACGGCCTGCACATCACTGAATTCATGGAAAGATATGCCGACGCGCCACCGGCAACCGATAATGATATGCGTCAGCTCGCCTGGAGCGACGAGCAGTCAGTGCCGAGTGCGCTGCCCCTCGTGAGCTATTGCCCTGCCGGTCACCGCTGGAGGCTGCTAATGACCCTGCACGCCGGCGCAACCGCGCTTCGCGGCCTGGATAGAATAACACGCACTCGGCGGAGCCCGGAGTCAGACTCGGTGCTGGAGCCTGCACTCCCCGCACTGCCACGGTCTGGCGCGGGCAGGAGCAGGCCGGGCAGCCACAGAACATGGATAAGCGGGGAGATACACTCCAGTGGACATAATGGTGATCATCCAGCCAGGCGTGCGCAGAGGGTTTCGGCGAACCAGCAGCAGCAGCACTCATCCTGTCACCGCGAGCCAGCGTCTCGCCGCCGTTTACGTGCCAGTGGACGCAGCTGTTACACAGCCAGTTTAGCGGCCGCCCAACCCGAACGCAGTAACTGCACTATACGCAGCAGGGATGAGACAAAGAAGGAGAACTCGGCACCATAAAAACTCCCATCTGCAGGGCCGTTGGGAAATCAGCGGAAGTGCATCTGCCGGGCGGTCGTCGGCCACGTGTGGGCCTGGGGCGGCCGGGCCCACCCGGCCGGCACGTGTGGGCCTGGCGTGGCCGGGTCGAGATAGTCAGCACGTGTGGGCCTGGCGTGGCCGGGCCGGGATAGCCAGCATGTGTGGGCCTGGCTTGGTCAAGCCAAGACAGCCGGCACGTGTGGGCCTGGCTTGGCCGGGCCGGGATAGCCAGCACGTGTGGGCCTGGCTTGGCCAAGTCAAGACAGCTGGCACGTGTGGGCCTGGCTTGGCCGGGCCGAGATAGCCAGCACGTGCGGGCCTGGATTGGCCGGGCCAAGACAGCCGGCACGTGTGGGCCTGGCTTGACCGGGCCAAGACAGCCGTCGCCAATGCACTCGCAATGCACCCTAATCTGTGCTTGTCAGCTCCGTTGAGTTCCGTGCGGGCTACAAATAATATCAGCTTATATGATTCAAGATTAACGCAGCAACGCTTCCGTCCGCGCCGCCCAGCTGTGTGCGTCGGACACTGACCACGGCGCAGCGGGCATAGGAAATGGCGTATCAGAAACCGCGTTCACGTGAACTGACTGACGGTTCACGGGCAAATGGCCAAAATGGCGAGAGTGTGTAACGGGGGCGGCCGTGAT
>NW_023596576.1:34944074-34962563 GCF_011947565.3 Pollicipes pollicipes
TAGTCTGATACCAACCATTTCTCTCAAGTCTCAGCTCTATGTGGGCACATTCTACCCGGCACCTACAACGCAGACCCATTGGTGTAGATCCATATAGCATATCAGTACCATATGTCATATACATCATCTAGTTCCTTGCTGAGATTCGACAAAGCGTAGGTCAGGATCAACAATATTGTATTATCTGCTTAGAAATTGCAATCACAATATTCTAGTAGAACTGCACGTCATTCATTGTAGCACTTTGAAATGGTCTGTTAACTTGTCTGGGACGCGGTATGTTTCCTGACTTTGCCATCTGCACCAATTCCGCTTAAAATAAGATTTAACGCCAAACACAAACTGCTGATAACGAAAACCAGGTCCCATGTCCTCTACCTCAAACAAACTGGCCTTCAGAGGCACGGCCTCTTCAACCCAGCACGTCGTACTGCCACGATATGACATTGATATCTTAAAATAGGATCTCATCTGAAAGCCAGTCACCAGTTTCAGCCTCGGATATCAAAACGTCAAACTTTAAAATTCATTATTGTGGTAAAAAGTTCTAAAAGCAAATTTTCAAGGCCAGAGGACGGCGTAACTTTGCATGGCCACTGTATGACACGCAAGGCGTCATTAGAAGGCCTGTTGCCAATTTCAGCTTGGGCTTCTAAAACACTATGGTTAAACTAAAAATCCAAGGTCAAATTCAGGGTTAAAGAACGGGTAACGCCGCCATGCCGCTGCATGTGATTTATGTTTACAAATGAGGCATCATTAGAAAGCCCGTTTTAGATTTCAGACTGGGCTTTTGACCACAGTAGAGTCAAAGTAAAAAGCCAAGGTCAAGTCCAAGATCAAAGGACGGGGAAGCGCCGCGCTGCCGATGTGAGGGATCGATCTGGACAAATGAGGAATAGATCTGTATAAATGAGGAACCGTTACAAATATCGTGGTCTAATGAACCCTTGTTTGTACAAATCCGTCCCATATAGCGGCAAGACGTCGCTTCTCGTCCTTCGACCATAGCAATTTGCTATTATAGCTTTTTTAGCACTACAATGAACCTTGAGGTTTCACGTTTTGATATAAAAGGCTGCAATAGACCACGGGGTTTCTAATGATGTCCCATTTATACAGACCAGTCGCACTCAGCGACAGTGGAGCGTTACCCCGTCCTTTGACATTGAATTTGACCTTGGGTTTTGACCTGGACGCCCAGGCCTGAATTCACAGCGGGCTTTTTGATGGCACCTTATTGGCAGAAATGTGTGCCATACAGCGGCAATGCGGTACTACTCCGTCCATTGACCTTGAAAATTTAATTTCAAGCATGTGTACCACTACAATGAGCCCTAAAGTTTTATGTTTTGTTATCCCAAACCGAAATCGGCCATGGGCTTTCCCATGATGCTTTTTACAGATCAATATCATACAGGGACATTGCAACGCTACCTCGTCATTCGACCTTGGGGTTTGACTTGGACTCTGGTGATTCTGGAAGCCCAGACTGAAATCGACAACGGGCTTTCTGATGACGCCTTGCACCATACCTTGACAATGCGACGTTACCCCGTGCGTTGACCTTGCAAGTTGATTCGTGAAACTTGTTGCCACTGCAATAGATGTAACGAACTTAACGAACGTGACATGCGCCTGGTTTACAAGCTTTTGTTCCGGATTCCGGTTCCTGTTTCTAGTTCCGGGACCAAGAAGAACCCAGGAACGAGTCTGGTATTAGGCCGAGGAGTCCAGCAGCAGCCAGGATGTAGCCTCATATTAAGGTGAAAGACCCCAAAAAACTAGAATTTAGCTTCGTATGAGGGCGAAAGATCAAGCCTAATATCACCCAGAAAGATCCAGTAAGAACCAAAATCAAACCTCACATTCTGTCAAGAGATTCACCAGGAACCAAGATTCAGCAGTGACATGTAGAGATCCAACGAGAACCGAGAGACGGCTCAGGACTAAGCTGCCGTCCAGCACGAATCAATCTCTAGCCTGGATTGATGCTAATGAAAGCAGCAAGAACTACAGTCTGATCCGAGACTCCTCTCAGACTTGATTTGCAAGGTTCGGCAGGATATTGCTCAGGGACACGATCTTTTGACATTGTTTCAAAGGCCGAACAGGGAAAATGGCTTAACCCAGTCTCACTTTTTCTCTTAGAGTTGGGAGGGCTGAGGTAGCCCAGCAACATGAAACTGCACCCCTGGTGGTACTAACGACTGACACAAATGAATGGAAATTATGCACGACTGTTTCAGAAAGCTTACCAAATTTCAGATGTTTGATACAACCCTACCATAATCGGATCATACAAACATCTGCCACACTTTGTAGAATGGACATGGATGATACAGTTATGTGAATCTAGCCATTCCATTTTTTCGCATGCATGTAGCTTTGTTTATATGGCTTCGTGTACACAAAGCACTCAAGGGTTTTGGGTCCTCCAAAAAAGTCCCTTATTCTGGTCTGAAAATTTTCAAATTCTTGATATCTTTCATGCGGGAACCCATCTAACTGTGTGCAACCCTAGAAAACTAGGCGTGCTACGCACGCACACACATGGGGTTATTCATTTTCTCCGGACCAAGGTGAATCCTGTCATTTTGACGCTATGTCTATGGGAAAAAACATGGCAAAATGAAGTAGAGTTGGCTGCTAAATACCACCAAACTGGAGCGTGAACTTGACTCGAAATTATTTTCGTCTAGACGGCTAGTCGGTGTGATCAACTGATGGCTGATTACTTATGCAGAGTTTAAGGCTTGTTAGGATGAAGTGCAAAATATGCTGACATTCAAAGTGTATTAAGAACGTGGTGCAAAGGTGTAATAAGCCACGAGTTTGATTAGGAAAAGACACATATGACGTAAAAATTCATCGGTGCATGCCCGACTGCTGCTCTAAGGCTAAGGGACCAAGGCTAATAGGAACGGATCCCAAGCAATCGAGGGTGCCGCGGCAGGCCAACAGAGAGGCTTCCACCAAGTGTAGGGTCCTCAGGGCAAGCGAGGAGAACCCACGACCAACGTAGTGGGCTCCTGAACACTCGAGAGTGCCCCAGCAGGCTTACATATAAAATTCCGGCCAGAGCACAGGGCCTTCGGAGCAAAAGGAAATCACCCAAGACCAGCGTACGTGAATTAATGCTCCTGTGCGATCAAGAGCGTCCGGGCAGGTTAACAAAAAGGGCCCCGATAGGAAGAAAGGGTCCCCCTCAAATGAGATCAAGGAGAAAGAGCCCTAGATCAGTGTAGGGGGCCCTAGAGCACTGAGTGGCTCGGTGCCTTACCTTACATAGGCCCCAAAAAACAGCACAAGGCCCTCCGAGCAAGTGGAAAGAACTCGAGACCAATATAAAGGCTCCCTGAGTCACTGAGTGTACCCCGACATATGGGGCCCCAGCAAAAGTGTAAAGAGCCCTTCAGGCAAATGGGAAGAAACCGTGAGGGGCCCCTGACCGATCAAGAGTGCGCAGGCATGTTAGCAGATAATGCCCTAACAGCAGCGCAGGGCCTTACGAGAAAACACAGAGACCAAGGCCAGCGTGGAAGGCTCCTTAGCGATTGCATTAATCTGGCAAGTGAACATTTAGGGCCCCGGCAACAGTGTAAGACCTCTGCACTGTGTAACGAATCTCAAAATTTCCCCCAATAACCACCCTCTCCATCGACGGAGAATTATCTTTATCTGCTCGAGTTTACAACTTTCGCTCGCGACCTTCCTCGGTCGTCTGAAAACCCAGAGACGTCCAATTTTGTTGCGTTTTGTGTTTAAAAATTGCGTCCGTCTGACCGATCATGGGCCCCTTCAGAGATCACAGTTCCCTCGGGGCACCAGGAGGCATTTTCCGAGAAGCTTAATAGTCGGGGCCCCGACGAGAACACAGGCCATCCGTTCAAATAAGAAGTACCCAAGACACAATATGGAGAGCTCGGAATGATCCGGTGTGCCTGAACAGGTAAACAGATGTGGCTTCTTATTGCGAATGTGTGGATCACCCAGGTGAACTTTTCAGCTGCCAGGCACTCACTTCAGAGTTGTGAGAAATGATGTTTAACTTACAGCTAAGCTTTATTGGTTGTACTGGTGACGCGAGGACACGATGTTTGACTTGCATGTGATGTGTGACTTTTACGTGGCGTGAAAGCAGAAATTCGTCAACTATCCTGTGTGATCAGTCGACAGCAACCCTCCTCTAAGCTGAAAACAGTTATCTTTAACTAGCAGCTGAGTTCTGTTAATTGCATATAGCCTCCGACTCTCTCACCTTGGCTACGTTCCTGCTTTTGTTTGACTTAAGTGGTCGCATGTTGTCACTCTTTCATGCTGAGAAGGTGACCTCGTACACTTTTGTTTACAACCCTCGCGAACTTCGGTATATTGGCAATCCCAGGGAATTGTTCCGCTCCGCTGGCTCCTCAATTGCCAAATGGACTGAGCCCAGAAATGCGCGTCCATCTCAGCTAACGCCTTATCAGAAATAGCCACATCTATGTGGGCATTGTCCTCGCTCTAATTTAGCGGTAACAACTGTTCTCATGAGCCGTCCACAAATTTCGTTACGCGTGGAGGGAGGGTGACGATGAAATTTATTCCGGAAGGTTAATGGAGCGTAACAGTAACGAAAGGAGGGGGGACATTATTTGGGCAGCGTAAAGTTTGCCTTTTTCTCATTGCAAATAATGCCAAAATTCTTAACAACAAAGGGAAACCTTAAACCTCGCCTTGATCAGACTGGGGGGGGGGGGGGGGGAGGGCGATGCGAGCCCCCTCCCATGCGCTCCTAGCGCCCCCAGCCTTTCTGAGTCCCGACTAGTGACGGATTTTAGGCCCACTGCACAGCGATGCGCGGTCGGCGCGGTCGGCGGCGGGCAACAACAGTCAGATCCACCTATCGCGTGCGGAAGGCCAGCACTGTAGCATTGACCTTCTTTGTAACATTAACCTTCCACAGTGACCTAGGCAGGCGGGACACAGCAGGCGCGTCCCCTCCTTAGGTTTTGAAGGGCTCGAAGGATTTCTTGGGATCGACGGTCGAGGGCCCGAAACGCCGGCTGGTTGGATATCGTATTCAGGGTCTTGGCTCGCGAGGCCGGGCACTCCAATGTCAGCCAGGGAGCCCTGTGCGCTGATGGTGGACCCACGGAGTTGGTGGGGGCCTTTGTGGCGGTCAGGCACCAACAGGGTCACACAGATAGCTCTGTGTCGGTATGGACCAGAGGGCTCACTTCCCAGGGCCTCGAGTCCGTCACGGGCTTTGTTTAAAGAGACCCGAAGTGGACCGAAGGGCCCCGCTGTGCCAAATATCAATGTCTCGGTAGAAAACTTAAGGGGCCGAGGGGCTCGAAAGACTGGCCGTAGGTTACAATAAGGACGGTCCGCGCCCGTATAACTGTGACCTCAAGTGCCAGTCAGAGAACCTCTTGCACCAATCGGGAACCCCTAGGATAGCGCGGGCTCTCTTTTTGCTAGATACCATCAACGACGAGCAGTTGGATCCACATCGGTCTGAACTTTGCGGGCTCAGACCAAAACGAAACAACCACGAGCAAGGTCGGGCCTAATCACGAGCCAGGGACCACAGTGCCTGACAGTAAATCCTGTGTCGACAGCGGCCCAAAGACGCCAGGAGCCGTGTTTGAGGGGGCCCGAAGTGGGACCCTAAGAGTCTCTCGGGACCCAAGATCCAGGTACCGATTGGAAGACTTAAGAGTCCGAAGGTCTGACTGTAGATCACATTGAGAGCCCCACCTGTAGGGCTGTAATCTCAGATATCGATTCTATATACTCGTATATCCGGATATGTGTGTGATGTGTGTGTGGTGTGGCGTTTCATCGGGGTTGGGCCGCTGCCGTCAGGCGTGTCCTGACGGGACCGGGCCGCAGTCCGGATATGTGTGTGATGTGTGTGTGGTGTGGCGTTTCACCGGGGTTGGGCCGCTGCCGTCAGGCGTGTCCTGACGGGACCGGGCCGCAGTCCGGATATGTGTGTGATGTGTGTGTGTGGTGTGGCGTTTCACCGGGGTTGGGCCGCTGCCGTCAGGCGTGTCCTGACGGGACAGGGCCGCAGTCCGGATATGTGTGTGATGTGTGTGTGGTGTGGCGTTTCATCGGGGTTGGGCCGCTGCCGTCAGGCGTGTCCTGACGGGACCGGGCCGCAGTCAAGCGGCACGCGCCAGGCGTCGCCGCTCAGAGGGCGTGGTCGGGCCATTGAAGGGCGGGTCTGGGACACGCCGCACCGAGACGGCCAGCAGCCGCAGGCCACGTTGTGAAACCGGCGGCCGGCCGCGGTGCCGGGTCAAGCTGGTCGGTCGGGCCGCCAGCGGTCAGGTCACGGACGCCACGACTGCCGACGCCGACGAGCACCGGCGGGGAGACCCTGGCTCGCAGGCAGCAGTCGGAGGTGGAGGCCGTGAGTGTCTGAACTGGCGTCCTGGGCGTTCAGGCGTCATACAAATTGGACATGGTACTCGTGAATCATGGTTATCACTACAAGGCTGTTGGAACGTCGAACTAATGGCCAGGATGGTGTGGGGGGGGGGGGGGGCATTTTAGGTAAACCGATAGGTGTAAGTCCCAAAATAACACCCCACATTTCCAATGTCGCTGAAAGTGTGAGAATGTGGTTACCTCACACACAAAATTTAACTGCCATTTTGAGAAAGATCAGGTCAACGGTTGAGGAGTTATGACCGCGGACATTTTTAGGACAACTAGCAAAGGTATGTTTAAGGGCCACTCATTCAACCAAGCTTTCATAATTGCACAAAATCTTACACCGCTCAACTTAAAATGATACAATTTATCTCGTTGCTATCATATTTTCAAGCTCTTATTTACTCAAGTATAAAAACTGTGACCTCGTGACCCAAAGCACGCCTTCCTTTTGAACATTTTCACATTTGCAATGCTGTTTTTCAAAGAAAAAAAATTCCAGAAAAGGAACTCCTTTATAAAACTAGTTTAAAAATAAATTGTCTTCTGAAAACCTCAATCTCAATCCCAACTTGGTACCTAGGTTCCATTTTACCGGAGCTGACAGATGTTGCAGGCTACGGGTTCTAGCGCAGTAAAATTGGCAAAATATAGATTTATATAATATATCGATGTGATATGCAGTGAACACGCGCATGTACGCACGTACGCACGCACGCACGCACGCGCGTACGCACGCTCACACAATGTATGTAATGAATGCCACTGTATTGAAAAAACAAACGGTTTTACATGAATGTTTACATGTCATGAAAATACAACATATCAGATTATTTCAACAAAAAACTTACTTCTTCGTGCTTGCCCGTCACACAGCACATACCGCCGTATCACTTAGCGCGTAAGCTGCACTTGTAACGAATGGCGTATTACTATGAGCCAATTGCAATAGCCCGCTACAATGACCTGGCACGAAAGCACCCTACAACAATACGATACAAGGCATCAATGAGAACGTCTGCTCATCTGTAAACCAACTAATGTGATAATCTGACTCTTTTGGCTACACATTTTGTTTCGGTGTGCTCACTTCCATATATTACCGTCCCACTGTTACCACACGTCCCACCTCGTTTGACAGATGGTGAGCCCTCGGAGTCGTCGGTGGCACTGGTGAAAGCCCTGCGCACCCTTCACCGTGGTAACTTTTGAAAAGCACCCGGTGGGGTAGGTCGCGACCCTCGCCTCCTGCCCATGTACTCAGATGAACATGCTTGTCCTGTCCAGTTCCTCCGATAGCTGGTCACGTTCTCCGCCACCAGCATAGGGCGGTCGTGGGTGCACCTAAGGCTATCCTGCTCTGTGGCATGTTTAGCTGTGCCTTCGATGCCGTTACATTCCCTGTTACCGTGTGGAGAGACAACAAATATCACTACCAATGTCAATGTCAGGGCAACCTGATGTCGGTCGCCTGTTCGCACACATTGATAACGTGAATCCTTACTTGTGTACGATACGGCACTGCATTCCGTGACATAATGACTTTAAGATGGGGCACTAAAGCACGAAATTCTAGGACAAGCTGCGCAGAAACGCATGAACCAGGGTGGTAACGCCGTCATGTAACACCACTGTCACACTGCTTTGCAGCGTAAGAGACAAAACAGAGGTCTGATGGGACCACATACCTTCCTCCCGCCAGTATGCTATGGACGGGTGCGCAATGCACTGAAGGGAGTCGCAATGGAAGCCTAAGGCCGCGCCTTCCGCTAGGAGAGAGTAATATTCAGGGAAGTTGCCAAGGACAGCTACTTCGCCCTCGCTGGCGGTAGCCTTTGCGTGACCAATTCATTGGGGGAGGGGGGAGGGGGGGAGGGGGGGGAGAACAGTCTAATTTCTGTAGTGATATAAAACCAAAATTTGATTTCTTTTTCAATTTTGCTGTCATGCTGATAGCTGTGCACTTCCGCTCCAGTTCCTAAATTCTATTTGCCTGCTGTTATATCTGTTTGAGTTAGAATCAAGTGAACTTCACTGGAGCCATGCTAAAACCCGACTGCAGGATGAGGCCGACTACAATATGGAGGTGCGCAACATTTCTGTACTGGCTTCGTGTTCCTTCATGTTCAAACGAGGCTGCCATATGATACACTATCTACAAAAGTGCGCGTCTGTAGATGTGCGTTGATGCCCACGTGTGTGATCCCCCAATGTTTCCTGCAGATTGCTCGTTTTTTAAATATTACAATTCAAAATGTCATTTTCATGTCAGGTTGTCTCCTCTTGAGCCCAGTCTCACCCCTTTCATTCCTGATTGTAACCGCGATCTCAGAGTCATGATTACAGCCATGCCCAGGAAAGCCAAAAATTTACGTTATCGTATCAGTACGTTATTGTAAACATGCTTCTAAATGGTAGATAACTTGTTCCCTGACTCATTCTCGTCCTGTCCCGTTTTGCTAACATGTTTACAACTCCTACTTATTCACGCATACCACCGCAACAACCAATCACAACCAATCACGCATGACGCCGCGACAACTAATCTCAACCAATCACGCATGACGCCGCGACAACTAATCTCAACCAATCATCCATACCACCGTCAACAGATGTCGCTGCGTTCGGGCGACCCGCGTGGTGCTGTCTTTCAAGCTCGCATGAATTAGTCAAATGGTCAAAAACGAATGCATGCAAGATGTGCAAGAGACGAGTTTCATGCATATATCTCCATCAGAAGTGAAGGAAACATCTTTTGAAATGGTAGCTCAGCTAAATGCTTTGACAAATTTCGCCTCGATCCACCACATTATGTGCTGCGCTGTGCTGTGGTATGCTGTTCTCAGCACTGTTGTCTTGACGTGTTCTGTCGTCTCTGAAACATGTATTGTGTACCTAGAGCCTGTTTTATACGACAAGCTCCTCCTTTACTTACTCAGCCCTCAGTCCGACCCCCAGCCTTGTCTTCCCACCGTCTCCTACCCTGTGCTACATCTGCTCCTCTACCTTGTGCCACTATCCCCTGCCCCGTTCCATCCTGTTGCCTCTCCTACGCTGTATATTTCCACCCTGCCCCATTTGTGGATCTGACCTGACCTGCTCTGCACTGTTCTGTTGCCTCCTGTCCCCCTCCCCATCCTGTATCCTGCCCCGTTATACTATGTCTGGTGGCGGCGGACCCTCAGTGGAGACTAGGGAGGGCTGCTGACCTAAATCGCCCCTCTTGTGAAGTGTACTGCCGCCATGCTAAATGTTGCCTGGATTTGGCAGGGGGAGCTGCCTCCTGACTTCCTCACATCCACCGTGCCTAACATGTTATGCCAAGCTCCAATCCCAGCCCCAGACCCAGACCCAGCCCCAGACCCAGCCCCAGCCCAAGCCCCAGCCCCAGCCCCAGCCCCAGCCCCAGCCCCAGCCCCAGCCCCAGCCCCAGCCCCAGCCCCAGCCCCAGCCCCAGCCCCAGCCCCAGCCCCAGCCTTAGCCTTAGCCTCAGCCTCATTGCCAGGCCTAGTCCCAGTCCCGGGCCCAGAACCAGCCGCTCTGCCAGTCCCAGTCTCAGGCCCAGTCACAGTCGCATGCCTGCTACTGGACTGCCTAGCAGCAGTCCCAGGCCCAGGCCGAGCTACAGCTGCAGCCGCAGCCGCAGTTGCAGCCGCGGCCGCGCCCCAGCCCCGTGGTGCACTACCTAGCGCCGCGCTGATCACGTCACGCGTGCAGTCGGCGGCGATGTAGCCAAGACGGATTTTGATGCAGGGGCACGTGAACCATGTGCAAGCTGGAGAGGGGGGGGGGGGAGAGGGAAGCTCTAAAATGCAAAAATGGGCCCTCCTAGATTAGGAAGTAAGCCCCTTAGGCCAGAATGGGTGCTCTAAAAACCCAAATGGAGTTGGATTCTCGAAGTAAATAATGGACCCTCTGCAGTACTACAGGTCATAACGGGTCTGCATGTCATAATCGAACTTATGTAGGCCAGAATACACCTTGTTAAGGTCAGAGCAAACTTACTACAGGCTAGAATGGCTCTTTACCGCTAATAATAGGCCATCTACGGATCAGAATAGGCATCGAAAGGCAAGAATAGTCCCCGTCAGACTCAGAACTGCTCTTTTTTTGGTCAGAAGGCACTCAAGACAGTCCAGAAATGAAGCACTGACTCATTCCGGTCCCGTTCCGTTTTCATCATATATCTATATGGCCCAGATGTGCCACCCATATCCTTTCGTGCTCGACGTACGTTTTACGTTGTGTACCGGCACTACATATATCTATATGGCCCAGATGTGCCACCCATATCCTTTCGTGCTCGACATACGTTTTACTTTGAGTACCGGTACTGTGTATGCAACAATAGATGCCGGGAGCGCGGGTAAAAATTTGTCTGTTTCGGTGGATTTTCTGGCCCCGTTCGATCTGTCGTCATCACGATTGTCATCTGTAATGCGTGACGTCACGCGTGCTGACGGAGCAAACGATGGTAGGAATGACGAGAAAGCCTATTAACTTTACCGGTCATTTTTTCTTCACTTTTTGAAACTACTTCACACCACACACCAGCTCTGGCTTAAGACCGGCCATCACACACTACCTATAAAGTGGCGTTTGGAACTGTGGATCCTGCTCTGATATTACCACCATTTGTCCCATCAGTAAGTTGAGTGATTCTTTACATTCCCATCTCATTTCAATGTCTTCCTCTCTCGCTTACAAGTGTTCACTCATTTTTTTGAGTGGAAAAAGGCCATTGATCCTTCACTGCTCCTTGTGCTGGCAGAAGCCCGTCCCTTCACTGAACTCTGTCCCACGCTGCATTCCCTCAAAATAAGAGACAAGCGCCCCCGCTCCAACCAGAGTACTCGCCATCGCAAGGCATGCCAAATAAAACTCCCGCGGTGATTGTGATTGTGAATTGTGTGATTGTGAAAACGAAGTGATTGTTCAATCTGGTAGCGCTTTCTCTCCATGCTGACGAGGTGACAAAAAATCCTGGCATCATCTTCAGCCGGTGCGTGACGTCTCAGGCCACGTGACTTTCTGGTTACGTGACATGACGCAGGGCGAATACTGGGCCGTGATTGGTGCTGACAAACGTGCTGACGACAGATCGAGCGCGGCCGATGTGTCGTGCCGATGTACGTTAGGTGTGATGGGGCACTTCTCCCTAACGTTGGGGGAATGCGACGAAAGATATATCTTTCGTCACATTCGATATTTACCTTTAGGCAAGAAGGGAATCAAACTACGAAGAGTAGCCATAAAATGCAAGCAATAGCGATATTGGTGTGGTGCGTGTTTGCGTTCCACAGTAAATGTATAGCGCTATATATTAACACTTAAAATGGGAGGGAAGAAGCTGAAATGTATTGCGAATGGGAGAAAGCACTCAACGTACGGATGGGATAGATGATGGTAATTTCGGAGCAGGAGCCATACTTTCAGACACCACTTTATAGATAGTGTGTCATGGTCGCTGGTACACAAAAGCTAGTGCAAGGTATGAAGTAAAAGGTGAAGGAAGAAGGGGAAGAGAAGTTAAAAAACTTTCCCGTCAGCCCACACATCGAACTCTCCGTCAGCACGCACGACGTCGCGCATTCCTGCTGACAACCGTGCTGGCGTCAGATCGAACGAGGCCCTGGTATCGTTTTTCTCATGCAGACGGGGTGACCAAAAATGCAGTGCGTGTATTACGTACCGGGCTTATACACCCTCAAAAAAATCTTTCAGATGGCTGTACGTGTCAAGCACACGCGGACTGGCAGCCTTGGAGGGAAGAAAGTGCAGAAATGCAGAATCCCGTGCGAAAAGTCGATTATTTGCGTGATAGACATCAAACGATCACGAAATCCATCAACTCACTCTGAACCATTTCTATTCTAATCTCATTCGGCCACCGGGCCCGCGTATCCAGTAGATGGATGGTTAGTTTGCTGGTCGCACACGCGGTAAACCCGGGTTCGAATCTCGACGACGGCCATTGCCACGCGGGTGGCTTCATGGTCTACCGGTGAGACGTGATGATGCCAACTTGGTTCACTTCTGAGCGGAACAAATTTTAAATAGGGCTTTGCATATCAGGCAGCACCGCAGTTTCTAATGCTACGGGGCGGAAGTCCACACCATACAGATATATTGAGATTGGTTGAAGTGAAGGTAGACCGTAAATCTAAATGATTGTGACACACTAAAAAGCCGGTGGAAATAACGCATACGACAGCAGAGGCACGTATAATTACGTTCGGCAATTGCTCGTAAAAATTCATCGGCGCGTATTCGACTGCTGCTCAACGGCGAAGGCACCAAGGCCAATAGGGACGGAACCTGAGCGGTCATGGGTGCCACAGGAGAACACCAAGAAGTATAGGGTACTCAGAGCAAGCAAAAAGAACTCACGTGGTGGGCCAACGTGGTGGTCCCTAAACGATCGGTAGTGCCTCGACAGGCTGACCTATGAAGCCCCGGTCATAGCACAGGACCCTCCGAACAAGGGTGAATTATTCAACACTATAAATTGATACCCTGTGCAATCAGGAGTGCACGGGTAGGTTAACAACACGAGTCTCGATAGGAGTGAAAAGTCAGCCGCAAATGAGACTAATGGGAGAGAGCCCTTGATCAAATTAGAGGGCCCCTGAGCATCGAGCGTCTCCGTGCTTTACCTTATAAGAGCCCTAGCAACGGCACAAGGCCCTTCAAGCAAGTAGAAAGTACCTGAAATTTATATGAATGGCCCCTGAGCAACTGAATGTACTCTGGCATATGCAGCCTCGGTGTGGTGCATGTGTGCATGCACCACACCAGTGCATGCAGCCTTTCCGGCGAATGGAAAGAATCCGTGGAGGAAAACGCGATTGATCAACATTGCTCAAGCATGGGGACAGATAGCGTCCCAGCAGCACATTGGGCCCTACGAAAAAAAATGGGAAGAGATCAAGGGTAACGTGGAAAGCTCCTTAACGATCAGATTCACGCAATAAGTGGACATATAGGGACAGGCAGCCAATAGCGTAATGCCTGTAGACGGCGCAATAAGCCCAAAAATTTCCCCCAAGCAACGCTCTCTCAATCAGCGAATAATGTACTTTCTTTTACTTATGAACTCGCTAGTAATGGTTTTTGGTCATCTGTAGGCCAAATAAATCCAATTTTGTTGTGCTTTTGTTGTAACGAAACTGCGTCCGTCCGGCCGGTTATCAGCCCATTCGAAGCCTTAAGGTTCCCTCGGCATGGTCCAAGGGACATGATCCTGTGCCTCCCCTACCCACCCTCTGCATCCGCCACCGGCCCGAGCAGCTGAATAAATGTGGCCCGCTAAGAACATAGGGACATCCATTCAAATAAGAAATACTCACGACACAATGTGTAAGGTTCTAAACGATTGAGTGCGCCAGACCAGGTTAGCAGATAAGGCTCCCAAAAAGAGCGTAGATTCCTCCATTAAAATAGGGAGTATTCAAGACCCAATGCAGAGGACCCTCGAATGATCCAGTGCATCAGAGCAAGTAAGCATGTAGGGCCCGGTCAAAAGCGTAGGGCCTTCCATTCAAATAGGAAACACCCAAGACCCAATGTAGAGGGCCCCCAAATGATCGAGTGTGCCCGAGCAGGTTAACAAACAGGGCTCCCAACAAGAGCGTAAGACCCTCAATTCGAATGGGAAGCACTGAAGACCCCAAGTAAATGGCCTCAGAATGATGTAATGTGCGTGAGTAGCGTATCAGAAGGAGCCTGACAAGAACGCAGGGGCTCTTCATTCAAATAAGGAATACTCAAAACCCAGTGCGGAGGGCCCCCAAAAGTTGAAGTATACGCGAGCAGATTATCAGGTGACCCAGACAGGAGTGTAGGGCCCTAAATTCACACACCAAGACCCAATATATGGGGCCCCCGAACAATTCCATGTGGCCGAAAGCGGGGAACAGATAGGGTCCCGACAAGTGCGTAGGTCCCTCCATTCAGGTGGGCCCCCGGATATTCGAGTGTGCCCGAGCAGGTTAACAGATGAGGCTCCGGCAAGAGCGTAGGGCATTCCGTTCAAATGTGAATTACCCACGGCACGATGTAGAAGGCCCCGAATAACCAAGTGCGCCAGAGCAGGTTAACAGATAGGGCCCCCGAAAAGAGCGGAGGGCACTCCATTAGAAAAGGAAGTACCCAAAACCAGGCGTAGAGTTCCCCCACGATCGAATGGGCCCGAGCATCTTATCAGATGGGGGCCCCGACAGGGAGCTTAAGCCCCCCCCCCCCCATTCAGATGAGAAGTACCTAAGACCCCATGCGGAGGACCCCGAAAGATGAAGCGTACCCGAACAGGTTATCAGACGACCCCGATACGGGCAGAGGGCCCTAAATTCAAACAACCGAGAACCAATGTGCAGGGCCCACCAGTAATCCAGCGTGGCCGAGGAGGCAAACCTAGGGGGCCCCGACAAGTGCGTAGGGCCCCGTTCAAACAGCACGTGCCTAAGGCCCAATATAGAGGGCCCCCGAACAATCGAATGTGCCCGAGCAGGTTATCAGATAGCCTCCCCCCCCCCCCACAGAAGCGTAGGCTCCCCTTTCAGAAAGAAGTACCAAAAACCCAACGTAGATGGTGCCCGAACGACTGAGTGTGCCCAAGCAGGCCATTAGATGGGCTCCGACAAGGGTGTGGGGGCCCCTAAGCAAGTGACAGAAAATTGGATACGCCCTAGACCAATGTAGAGAACCCTTGGCCATATCGCAAGTGTGTCGGTAGGCTAACTGATACCCATGAAAGGGCCCCTGAGCAACAGAGAATACCCGGCAGGTTAAGGTATGGGAATCTGGCCACCGCTCACAGAGTCTGTCTGGCGAATGGACATAATCCGTGGAAGGGCCCGTGAATGACAAGAGTTCCCCGGCACGCTAACAGGAAGGGCCCCAACAACAAGCGCAGGGCCCCCCTGAGCAAATGCAAAGAAATGAAGGACAAACGCGGAATGCTCCTAAACGACCGAAATGAACTCGCGATGGACATATAGGTCCCCCGGAAACAACATGGGCCCCTAGACGCTGTAATGGGGCTTAAAATTCCAGTTCACAACTTTTTCAATCATTGAGTAATTTTTGGCACTTCTCATAGGCCCTTCACTTCGCTTACAGCTGTTCTTTGTGGCCTGAAAGTCCGGAGATACCCAGTTTTGTCGAGTTTTGTGTTAAAAAACTGCCCCTGTTCGTCCACCTATGGGCCCCCCGGAGCCAGTGGGCCCCTTCGGGGCTCAAGGGGGGGGGGGGGCATGCCCCGTGGCCCCCTCTCTGGATCCGCCCCTGTTTGTTATCGTATGTTTTTTGGGGGACTCTTTTGTTATTTTCCACGTTTTTGCCCCTCACCCGAACTCAGTTTATCCTTGATGTGGGACTGTCGTGGGGAAGGAGAAAGTGATTGATCCTAAGCCTGAAGTGTCCCTCAGGTTGACCACGATGAATCTCAAATGAGAGCACCGTAAATCCAATATGGGGCCCGAAGGGCTGGCTAAAGGCCATTGAGGGGGCGGGCGCGGGCGGACCCTCAAATACCCCCCAGAGGGCCCGTTGTACCGAACTGGGCCCCGGCATGGGCCTGGGAGCCCATTTCCCAAGCAGGGACATGGTCAGGACCCGCGATTTACATTGGTCATTGCGGCCCCGAGCCAATTAGGGGCCCCTGTGTCGGCCAGGGGCACACAGCGCCTAACCGGATGTCCGGTGTTGACAAGGGGCCCCCGAGTTGGGTCAGGAAGTGTACGAGGTGCCTGAAGAGGGACCGATGTGCCCTTCAAGACTGACGATAAACGGGCCGATGTGAAGGCTGAATGGCCGTAGGGGTCGAAAGGCTGCAGGCCATCCTGGCCCGTATGGCTGTAATCCCAAATGTCAGCCAATATGCCTCTTTCGCCGATCGTGGACCCCTGTGACAGTGCGGACACCTATTTTGGCCGGAGACCACTACACCGAATAGTTTGACTTCGTGTTGTTCTGAGTCCTGGGGCCCCATTTCTTTAGCAGGAACGAGAACCGAGGCCCACGATTTGCATTGGTCGGAGTCCGTACAAACAAGGAGTGGTTCTTTGTGGCGGTCAGGCCCCCAGAGTGTCCAACAGGGGTCCTATGATGGAATGAGCCTCGAGTCGGCCAGAGGTGGCCCCGGGGCCCTTGCGCAAGACCCGTTATCCCTTTTCAAGCCAAGGTCCGCTGGCCAAACATGGGTCTGTGCCAGTTATGGATCAACTGCGTTATCAAAAGATCTGTGTTGCCCATTGAGGGCTCTTGCGCCTTGTTCCGGGTCAAATGCATGGGTCAGAAGCTGCCAAAGGTCCTTCCGCGTCAGGGAGAGCACCAATGTAGGACATACATCGTGTGAGGGCCTCCGGACGAACCCATCAGGCGAACCCGCCTCCATATCGCAAAATGACAGCTGTGTAAGGACACCCGGGGCTGGGATGGATGATCTTGAGCAATTGCCCTGGAAGTGTCGTGGGCACGTAACTTTCATTGATATGTTACACCTTTTGCACATTACAATACGCATTTTTTTAAGAGGTTGAACCTTGCACAAGCTGTTTGCCTCATTTAGATTTACGGTCAACCTTCACGGGATGCTCAGTATCTCTGTAGGGTGTGAACTCCCTCCCAGGAGGGAAGAGTCCTCTTTATCTTTAGCCCCCTCTCTGACATTAGAAACTACGCTGCTGTCCGGTATGAAAAGCACAGATTATAATTCATTTTGCTTAGAAATGAACCGAGTTGGCACCATCACGCCAGGCCGATAGACCATGAATCCACCCACTTAAAAGCGGCCCCGTCGAGATTCGAGCCCGGGCTTGCCGCGTGCGAGAGCAGGATGCTAACCATCCATCCACTGGAGATGCGGGCCCGGCAGGCGGAAGTTTGTGATCAGAATAGGACTGGCTCAGAGTGAGTTGATGGATTTCGTAATTGTTTGATGCCTATCACGCATAGAGCCGACCTTTCGCACGGGATTCTGCATATTTGCACTTGCTTCCCTCTAAGGCTAACACTCCGCATATGCTTGACACGCACAACCATCTGAAAGATTTTTGGAGGGTGTATAGCCCGGTTCATAGCCGCCCTCATTCTGGAGGATGTATAAGCCCGGTGCGTAACCACCCTCTGTTTTGGAGGGTGTGTAAGCCCGGTGCGTAACCGCCCCCCCCCCCCCCCCCCCGTTTTGGAGGGTGTATACACGCAGCCGACCAAAAATCCTGGCATCAACGTCAGCCGGCGTGTGACGTCACAGGCCAGCTTACGTTGTGCTCACATGACATAACATAGGACAAATATTGGGCCATGATTGGTGCTGACAAACAAGCCAACGACAGATCGGACTCGGCCACAAACGCTGCTACCAAATTGCTAGTGTTTTTTTGAAAATGTCTTGATGCGGAATTTCCCCAGACAGTCCGTTTACGCTTCCGTTCAAAGATTCGCTATGACCATTTGAAGTACGCGCACGACTCGTGCTTCCTCGAGAAGACGTGCGGCAGTTATCGACGGCCAACGGCGTAGAGCTCCGGGCACATACAGGTAGGCGACTATTATCAACAGCATTGTTGGTTAGATAACGGGAATTTGGGACGACCGCTGATATTACCGACATATACCAGCCTATGAATGGACATCGGCATAAATTACCATGATTTTCCGACACAGCATCCCTGAAGTAGCATATCCTTTAGTCTCCAAGAAATAGTATAATTGAAGCCCTTTCCAGATCTGAAAAGTGAGTGAGGTCTTTCTGGACAGTATCCGCACCACTTGCAGGCGAAGGTCTAGGCTGTACAAAAATGCATGCTACGCTGTGCGTGGGGTGCATGATGGCTATGTTCTGGGCTCTGGCATTGATTTCAGCATGTGCACTCAGTAAACCTTGGCACCCTGAGTTGGCACATGGATGTCACCAATAATTCTTCAAAAGATTTTGATTTTGTAAAGGTAGTTTCAAGCATAAACTTATGAAAGTGTCACCAGTAAAGAAAAATTAAAGACTAACACACTCATGTTCATAAAGTTCCAAAATTTATCCAGCAGGGTGTAGTAGACATA
>NW_023596576.1:34963563-34988715 GCF_011947565.3 Pollicipes pollicipes
AGAATTTATCAGCATGATTTATGGATATGGCTGAATAATTTGATTTTTAGTCTTAATTTGTCCCTAAATAGAACCAAAGTATACTAAATACCCTTGCTTTTGTTTGCCCTCACAGTGCATCTCCTGAAAAGCAAAAGGTCAGAGGGTCTATTGTGAATTCTTTCCAATTTCAAAGTTTGGCACTATAAGCAAGTGATGTAATTTATTTGGATGTGTGCTGGTGGCATGTGAAACGAAAAAATATGTACATAATGTAGTAATGTGCTTCCCGTTCTTTTCAGTATATCAGAACTCTCTGCCCTCCAAGTGCTCCCAAAAGCATGTCTACGACACATACCCATTGTTTTATGATGGATAGGACTATATGAACAAACCTACAATTTTATTGTACCCCAGAATGAACTGTCAGTGGGGTGGAACACTGTGGGGGTAAACTGCATGGGAGGGAATGCGGATGTACAGGATCTGTGATTTTATCATGCATCATCTCGGTCTCTTTTTTATTCTAATGCCACTCAGCAACCAACATAATAAGCCAAAATGTGCTTTACTTATCCTGGTATAGGTGCGCCGAATGGCTCAACTGAGAACAGCGGGTGCATGTCCCAAAACGGCAAAATGAGTCAAATTTTGCCGCCCAAACTTATGTTGTTTCACTTTACCACCCCATTCACCGGCCTTTCCCCAGAGTTGCCTCGACGTCCAGGCCCCGCTCGGCGTGTCTCCCGCCACCCGCCAGTCACGCATCACTCGTCGCGCGCCATGTCGTCTGTGATCCGGATCAAGCGGAAGGTGGGCGACGACCCGCACCTGGCGCTGGTGGCGGCCAAGCGCCGGCGCCTGGACGACGATGCCGCTGCCGATGCGGCGCCGGCGCCTGCCGAGGGCGCGGTGCTGCAGTTCGTCGGCACGATGGCGGCGCGGGAGGCTGACCTGCCGGCGGCGCTGCTCAGCTCAATCAGGTCGCAGCAGAAGCGGACCGACGGGCGGCGCGACGTCGGCACGGTGGCGGCGGCCATCCTGAAGGCCAAGGAGGCGCGCCGGCAGCGCCATCTGCAGGAGCAGAAGGTGCGCCGCTTCCGTGTGGTGTCGCGTCGGCGCGGGGAGCTCGACCTGTCGCCCGCTGCGGCCACCGGCGGCCTCGCCGGCCTCATTGACGTGGAGGAGGAGGAGGAGGAGGCGAAGGCGGAGGGGGACGCCGCCGCCGGCGCCGCGCCGCAGCTCACTTGTAACGGCCAGGTGATGGAGCGGGTGGCTGCGGCCGACGCCAGCTGGGTGTACGACCTGTACGTGTCGAGCGCGCCGCTGCCGGCCGAGCTGGCGGACGACCTGCTGGAGCTGCGGCCGTGCTCCGAGCCGCTGCTCTGGGAGCACCGCGAGGCTCGGCACAGCGACAGCGACTCGCCGTTCGCCGACGACGCCGACGACTCGAACGCCGAGGACAACTGGCGCAACGATTACCCGGACGAGCTGGGTGACTCGGACTATGAGCGCTACCTCGACCCGGAGCAGGCGCCGAGCTGGACCTGATCCGCCGGCTCGAGGCGCACGAGCTCGGCTCGGACAGCGACGAGCCCCTCGCCTACGGGCTCGACGAGGGCGGGTCCGAGGACGGCGACTCGGCCGACCCATACGAGCGGTACAAGGCGCGCGTGCTCCGCCAAATGGGCGGCGGTGAGAGCGACGAGGAGGCCGGCTACGAGGCGGACGACGGCAACGACAGCGGCGACGACTAGCGTCGGCGCGCGCTCGGCTACCGGCCAGTGACTGGCTGATTTGAGAGCTGCTGGTGACATGTGTTGGAGTGACGCTGGCCAGGCTGTTCGCGTGATGCAGCGTAGCACCCGCTTTTGCCTACCATGTGACGGTGACTACATTTCGCCCGCCATGTGACGGTGTCTACCTATCGCCCGCCGTGTGACGGTGTCTACCTATCGCCCGCCGTGTGACGGTGTCGACCTATCGCCCGCCGTGTGATGATGACTTCCGCGACCATTTGTGCCGCTTTCACCCCTGCCCCTGCGCAATAGCTGTGGACGATGCGAAGAAGTGTTGCTGTGACTCAGTCTTAGGATGTTTCGCCAATTTTTGGTCCTTTGGGGATGTTTTTGCTATTGTTTGTATTTTCTGTTCTGGTAAGACCATGCAAGTGTTTTCTAGATGGCGTTAACGCTTATCAACACTGATAACACTGGTGACGCTTATCAACATGTGCTGTGCTCATCCAGGTGCATGCACCCCAAAGGACTCAAGTGACAAACAACAAGGTGTGGGTGCTCGATAAGACTGCCCATCTTGCGTCTCGACGTCGCCTTTACCTTGGATTTGACCTGAACCGGTTTAGTTTGTGACGCTTATCGTGGCCTTGGTATTCTCAGCCCGAAATATAAGCTGATAAGTAGCACGATATCCGCTGTTCTTTCTGATTGGATATTTGGCGATATTGCTTCCTGGGGTTTATCTGGGCAGGAGTTGTCGCTGAGAGATCTTGTGTTTGATGAAGTTTTGCGCATCTGAGCACAACTGTTGCCGTCTTTACAGGTGTTTATTCACATACGCCAGCCTGTGTGACAGCAAGAAAATATGTGATAAATGGGTCACGTTCACGCAATTTTGATATCGGTAATTATGCTCTTTGTAAGAGTGATTATATTCTGGACACTGTTGAGGGGAAGGGCGAAGGTAGCATGCGTGTATCATTTGCAGCTAAGATTAGGCGACGAAAAAGGATAACCAAACATTTTACATCGAAACGATGGAGTGGCGTGAAGGCGCCAATGCACCTCAGGCTATTACTTCTTTCAGACATCGCTCGATGGAATCATAACATATGCCTTAGTTATGCCTAGTTTGTCCTACCCTGCATCACTTATGTCTGCGTCGCCCTATGTGCCGCCACCGTCTTCATTAATCCTAACACAAATGTAATTCGTGATGTCTCAACCACTGCAGCTGTGCGAGTATGGAGTGCATGAAGCAGACCGTCGGATGTTGCATTGTTCAGAACAGCTCGTCTTGGGAAGTATCACTACGTAGGTCGTAGCCCTCATTTGCGATGTGATCCTGGCATTTCATTGTGTTTGTAGTTCGCTCCTCCCCGCAGCCTCGCCTGTGACTTCAAATGTTAGACAACCTGCACGTAAAACTGCACGCCCAGGCAATCCTCCATGTCCGCGAAGCTGGCGATCTATTCAGCGATCAGGGAGAACAATTTGTATCTTTCGGGCAGCTATGCTCCCCAATGTTGAGCTGCCCACTCTCAATGTTGGGCTGGGGCCCCGCGGTATTGCGCTGGGTCCCCACAATATTGGACGGAGTTTCTACAGTGTGGTACCTGGCGCCCAATACCTATCCCTTCTTCAAAATATTTGATGATAATTTAAATCTTGGCAAGCTGGAAGCGCATTTAAAATCCAAGGTTATGCTTGTATGTGTCCTTGTATGTATGTATGTGTGTCCCTGAGATACGGCAAAACTGAAGTGATGGACTATTAGTTCAAAAGTTTCTTGCGCTGCGCTGGTGAGATGAAGCGGTAACACCGCATTTCAGACAACCTTGAACGAGTGTAAGATTCAGGCGCGTCTTTGCAATCGGCCTCGTGCTGCGCAAGTCCCAGGTTGTTCAATGGATGCCCCACAGCCATTGTGGAACCCACAGACAACGTTGCAATTTTCTAGGCGTACGATTAGGTATTGATCTAGGATTTCGTGACGGAAGGGCCCACGCTTCACTGTGGAACTGGAGCTTAGTGCACTGAAGCTTGAAGTCTTCCTCTCTTTCTGTAAAAGAGCGCATTGTGCGTTCGCCCGGGCTCGTCCAAAAACCGACTGGCGCCTGCCAGCGTCGGGTCCCTGCCGCCGCATCAGCGGCCGACTCTTTACCCCCGGCAAATCGGGAGACCCGCGGTCACGTGACGCCCCCCCGGCACCCAGTCAAATGTAGGGCTCGGAAGACAGCGAGAGCGAGGGCGCACATCCCGCACAATCACACCACGCTCTCAAGAGGTCCCGGTATTTCGGCCATTTCATTTCCAGATCTCTATTTTCTAATCGAGAAACCATCGTCCTCTGCGCATCGTGGAGGGATGGACATAGGTGAATATATGCATGTACACGGCGCACGCTCATCCTTTTTCCAGAGATGGATCCTTCCAATGATGCTTTTCCTTATTCGTCGTGGAAAGAAAACGAAAGTGGAGAGATAGATGATATAATTGGCTGCATGCCTTTATATAAACGAATATCAATAGTGCGTATAAGAAATTATACCACTACGTAGTACGCACTACTAAAATGCGCGTAATCGCATTATAGAATATGAAATCAGTATCAAACGGATATCTAACTGCTTCCCACACCTGGTCATTGTTCCGTTTATTCTGCGAGGAATAAGGCTATTAATACTGTCTCGGCTATACGCATAATGCTCCTCGCAAATACACTCAACGACTTACGTAAGCAGTTACTTACCATCAAAGTCAGGCATAACACGACTCGACTGACAAGCCATCATCACTAAAACGACGACGAAACGAGCAGAAAATTGCCTTTTACATGTCAATGGCCTTACATGGATGGTTGTGTGCCATTGAGGGTTTGCGGCGTTATTTAGTCTTTGTGGGGACGCTTGCCTCTCACCCTGGCAGGAAGGGTGGGCACTGTGGGGAATCGAACCACATAGTAAATGCTCAAACGCAAAAGCAGTACATTGCTCACGACGATGTCTAAGTCGCAATGCCACTCAACTGACATGTCCTGATACGAAAGTTGAAATATTGATGGAGATGGCAGAAAGCAGCGAGAAAGCAGCAGAAAGTCGTATTTTGCTGACACCATAAACTTGCTTGTGGCAAAGCACACCTATACCCATCTCCTTGGAATATTTAAAATCGTTTTGTGTCGTTGACGAGAAAATAATCCATTGTTGTACTACATGTTTTGGGCATATTGACCGAGCACAAAAACTGCCCACATTCTAGCTGAGGGATGTGACTCGAGCGATGTATAGACAAGGCGAGCTCCACAGATTCAAACACAGAGGGAAAGTTGTCTATGGGATACCATAGGCTTTTTATGGAAGGCTTCTAATCATTCACAGGGAAAACGTCATGAGAGAACCTTTTTCAGTTTAGATGTTGTTGGTTTATATGAAATATACCAGTCAATGAGGCTATCGCTGCCGTGAAATCTAAGGTAGACGATCATTTCCATGACATTGGTGCTCTTGATCTAACAAAACAGGATATTTGCGGTCTTCTAGAACAATGTTGTTTGCTTGTTTGTTTGGTTATTTAGGACATGCGCAGTCCACAGCCAAAGTCCAACTGCGCAAGCAGCCCAGTTTTAAAGACAATAAGCGTACGACACACACACACAAACAAAAAACCTAACCACACACACACACATACACATTGCGCACACAGTCACACATGCACCCTACGCACTCAGGCACAGCGGTCATCAAAAGAACGCGCCATGGCTGTCGGCGAGCCTAAACAAATCAGATAGAAATTATTTCATTGGTTAGATAAAATCGGTCGAAGGAGAACGCCGTAGAAAACGATTTTGGCAATGGGTAGACGTGTGACAAGCCCATCTTTAAGGGTGTGAACATTTGGATTTTTGAAATTTGTGGAAAACTGCCCTGGCAAAAATTGCCTCCAGGCTAATGTCGTCGGTTTGGGGATGACTAATATCGACAGCAATCGGCATGGTAATGAGAAACCTATTCCATCATTTTCTCTGGCGATCATATTTTTATACCAATTTGAAACTAATCCCCTGGCCGCCAGCCCATTTCAAACCACTTTCAGGGCAAGATTCATCGATAGTTATACTGGAGTTTGGACGCACGGACGGCATGTCCTTAATTCTTTTGAGTTAATGAATAATCCGCATGCCAATTCATCGTTTACTTGGGGCATGCAGGGGGACCAGAGGGATGCCGTGCATAAGCCTTGCCAAAGTCAGGTTTTCTCAAGCTTTGTAGAGGGCGGTGACATCACTGGAGCTTAGGCTTCAATGCGGCGCGGCGCTAGCCGTATCGCAGCTGCTTTCCGTCAACGCTGCGCGACAGCCGGGACATAGGATGTCCTCGCACAGATCATGAATAAACTGCTCCAATGTGAGGTGCATATGACCAGGAAGTCGATCACGTGCAATTTATTGGTGAATAGGATGATATGCTTAGCAAGCCTATGCGGCTGACCGTTTGATCTAATGCAAAGACATGTGAAAAGTGTAAACGTGCACATTGGAATCACGCGAGAAAAGACGGCCAAAGCAACGGGTTCTCCACGTATTAACAATGAACAAACTGTCAATGGCAGGTGCATATGACCAACAAGCCAGCCGCGTAGAATTTAACGTAGAAAATGAAGAATTGCTTTGAAAGCTTATGCGGCCAACCATTACCAATGAAATCGGTGTTGAAATTGGTAGCCCTTACGCAAAGACTGCTGCAGAGATAGGTGGCTGGGATATTGGATTATCTTCGTACCGATATCAAACGAGCTGTCGGGATAGGTGCATATGACTAGGGGGTCAAATGCTTGAAATTTGATGTTGAATGTGATGCTGTGCTATTTACAAGTGAATATACCTAGCGTTTATAATTAAATCGGCGTAAAAAGCGAAAACGTGCACACTCCCTGCATATCTCTATCAGGATGATAGAGATATGCAGCATGAATATCGGGCTACTTCCTCACCGAAAACTAACATATTTTTACAAGCAAGTGCGAATATCTCTCAATCAATCAGCTGGAATTAAGTGGCAAGTATAAACAAGTGCTTTGCAAACTTATATTTAACAAAGCTGTTGAGATTCAATCGCCGTGAAAATGGAATACGCATAGGCATGCAAGGCCGCGGGTACTAGGGAAGGGATGGGTCCACAACTCTCTAAGAATTTGACATCCATTCCACAGGTCTTGACGAAGAAAGTAACTCAAATATTTGCGCCTTCCCGCCCCCCCCCCCCCCCACCCACTTCGGCGAAATTTCATTACCCCTGCCGTCTTACCGTTATTTCATTTTTTTACCAGATGTTATGGCTGGCTGTGATGCAGTGACGCAGTGCTATGGGAGCTATTACGAGGCACCTGTGTTGCGGCGGAAGACTGAGCAAGTGGCAACCGACGCCAAATACAACCAGCCATGGACCAGGTCCACACAAGCGCGCGCATCGCCCATCGTTTGCTTGGACATGCTGCTCGTTTGCTTCGCCATTTTGCCTCTCTGTGTAGGTGTGCTTTCCGCACAGACTATGATCAGGGATGAAGTCAATATAATCATTGGAGCGCACTACCACTCATGTGCCGGTACACAGGGATTCATCGGCCGCACAGTTAACGTTATTCCGGCTGAAAATAAACGTATCACAGATGCATTTGTCGTGCTCTGCACCCTATTTTGGCTGTTCATTATTCTACCCGCATGCCAGTTTGAAGTTAAACATAACAACGCAGTGAAACGTTTCAAGAACGCAATATGCATATGGCAACATTTACGGTGACTTAACAGACAGCTAAGACCCAGCACGGTCGACTCCATGCACAGGCACTTGCCAAGCACGGCGGAATGAAGATAGACACGGCCCGACCACGGCACACCTGGCGGGCGTCTGGCGGATCTAGCGCAAAAATTAACTGCAGCAGACAGCAGACCCGTCGTGCTCGCCACTCGCACCACTGGCGGCAGTACGAACAAGGAGTGCGAGGCCGTGTAGGATCAAAATGCATTGCAATGGCTGACTGCTTAAGGTTGTCACGCACACCATTTTACTCGTCGCCAAATTGGACGCAATCGCGTCGCTGGCCATATACATCTGCCACTGACAGTTATCGTTATCGGTGCGATGGCAACTTGATGTTCTGGATTGAAAGTTTATTTAAGAGCATTCCTTAAAAAAGGAAGCAAAATTTGAGGCGTTTAAAAGGTCAGGGCGGCCTTTGCCTAGAAAATCAGAGCACATCTTTCCTCAAGGCTCTGGACCTTCCCTTGCCCCGTGGAAGCATAAGAAGCCGATTCACCCCAAGAAGAAGCTCTAATTTGAAAGGTCTAAGGCGCTGCCAGGCCAAAAGCCTTTATAGTTAGCAATGATAACCATGCTATAATACGATCGCGACTCTGTATGAAGTTATCCATTAATGCTTACGTTTTATCTACGGGACGTGCGGTGACAAAACCCTACGTACATCACCACTGCGTACATTTTGAATCTAGAAACCGAAACCTACCTATATTGCACTGTCTGCCTGCGTCCACTCCCGTTTGATGGTGCCCCGCCCCCTCCCCAAGCCGGTCCAATGATGACCTCCGAGGCAAAGCACAGCAGGCAGACGCCTCTTTGAACGCCGCAGTACTCCCCCGTCGTCGGTTGTGACTGCAGCGATGCAGCTCCTCCGAGCGGTGCTGCTTCTTTGCTTCTCAGGTAAGCTTGCGAGGAGCATTCTGATATGGCTTTGGCCATTGTCTGCATATAGCTGGCGGGGCAGCGGTCGGTCAGACGATTCTCACGTTAATCAGCTAATAGTTGTTTTGAACGACGATGATCACATTTTGATTGAACGCCAGAGATGTAGTGTTAGACTCTAACAGGAGACTGTACAACATTATTTCACGGAAGCATGCGTCATGGAGGAAGATGAAGAACGGTAATAGTTGAGTCTTAAATGTGTGTGGACGTGAGCCGAGTTTCTGCATACATCTATATTCATTTGCTCAACGTGTTACCCTGTGGCTTCTATTGAGCGGCCCATGAGTGGGGAAACAGGAAAGGCGGGTCATACCCCTCTTTTTATAAATGTCCGGGAACGGTCAATGGCGATGGATGGAGATAACCGAGTTCAAATTCGGCATCGGTCCATCCCCCCTTTCCAAGAAGCTTCTACACATCTGTAACAGTCAACCTTATTTTCACACGGCTAATCTTTGCTTGATTGCTGTTGGAAAGAACATTTGACTCCTTGGTATCTTACAATATATTCTGGTGATATTGATGTTCGGTGATTCAAACCGATGCCGAGCGTCAACTCGCTTTCGCTCTATTACGGGGCTGGTCTGCTCCTGAGAAGATCAGGCAGAAACTCGCCAGAGCCGGCGCAACAGGGTCAGGTCAGTCAGCAGGGGCATCCGGATCAAGCCATCAATGGTAACTCAAGTTGGAGAAAATGAGACATATAAGTCGTTTCCACAATGCATTGAATGCGCCGAAAAGTTTTAGGAAAGGTTGTGAAATATTTCCAAGAAATTTTGATGTATCCCTAACACTCCAACGAGGGAGTTCTTGGCACCATCATTGTTGACATTGGCGTGTAGAAGAGGGCAGGCTTTGAGGATCATTTAATTCAAGGATCAGTCATCGTGGATGATGTTCGTATGTGAACTGTGTAGACACTATACACCTATTAAAAATGATGCGGCAGGAATACATGTGCTTGTTTTGTCGTACCTACGTCAGACATGCCACCGGATGTTTTTAAAAAGTTTCGATTTTTGGTAAGAAGAGATCTGGCACCATTCCAGTTTACAGACAAGTATGATCTTATGCTTGCCTATGGACTTGTCTAAAAACGAGGTCATACTTGTAGTAAACAAGTATGACGTTGTTTATAGCAAGCCAAATGCTATAAGCGAAGTCGTAGTATGCATGTTATGCAAATATGCCTCTTTACATATAGGATTGTAATTTTACGCATCACATTTATAGCAGAAGATCAATAAGAAAGAAGTGTCGCTAGAAAATAAACGCTGAACTTAGTGTTATGTCTTTCTAAAAGAAGTTTTTAAAAGTTTCGAATCGTGATCCATCGTAATAACCGCCATTAGGTGAACATTCTTATGTTGACACTTGTTGATCTTCAGTTTCGTAGGAGGTACTGGTTACGCGACGTTACCAAGCAAACATTATCTTTACTGTCGATCTTCAACTCCTCAAGCTGCGCTCATGATCACGAGTGATAACGGGGCTGTCCAAGTGGGCTCCCCGGGCTCGGAAGTCCGTCCTTGGCTCTGGCCGTTGGACCAGTTCGTGCGTTTTGATCATGCCATTTCGTCTTTGTTTGCCACTGGGGATGAGAGTCATTTTGATGGCTTCATGCACTTATTTTAGAGAAGTATCAAGATTTAGTTATGAATTTATTTCAGGCACGAAGAGGGTTTATTGCTGGTGATCTCGACTGAAGCTGGGGCTCCGAGACAGCGCTCAGTTAGGGTTTGGAAAACATTAATGGAGGGATGAATTTGTCCTAGCATTTAACAGCAAACAAGGCAAGCCCGGCTAAAGCGTCCAAACACCACATGGAGGACAGCCATACCAGCGCATACCAGACTGCCCTACCACACACGTGCACCGACACTCCATGAGCTGTGAGCGCGGACTGTAGTCGTGCCGCGGCGCTCACCGCCTCACGTGGCGCAGTGGAGCTGGCACGGCCATCACGGTCTTCCACGTGCCAATTTCTTCAGGGGTCACTGCTGCGCGCCCCAAGCCTGCAGTCGCCCAGTTGTGGTAGCTCTTGGTGCCGCCGCGGCACCGCAAATCATGGTCATCGCCAACAGCAAGACAGTCATCGCCAACAGCAAGACAATTACGCGGGCCGCGGGCATCGCGCCCCAGCGTCCTCCACACTCGTGGATTCACCGCCTGCCGTGGACTTGGCAAGCTGCTCGCTGTCAGCAGTGTCTGATGAGCGTGGGGCTGCGGCAGCTGGCGATGCGGATAAAGCAAGCCTATCGCTCTGCCGGACGGCCGATTTTGGCTACCGACGGCGGTGGACGAACGCCCCGAGTCACGCTGGATCCTGGCCTGCGCGCCTGTCTGTTTCCGATCTGCTGACTGGACCCACAAACATTTTCATTGTTCGTGGAACGTTCCACCGAATTTCCGCGGGCAAAATTGTCGTCATCAGCGTAACACGATACCATATAACGTGAAATTGCAATGACGTCGACGCCCTGTGGCGTCATCAGGAATCGGCGCATCACCAAATATCCCTCGCACTACTACGACTTCCAATTTCATGCCCACAACTGAAACGTTCAATTACATACCGTCATTCAGCTAATGCCAAAATAACTGCTGCTGCTAGGAATGCAAGCACACGGGCCCTAGACTATAGGACAATGCGATCGCAAAAACAGTCTTCTTCAAAGCTCCGGACTTGCCTGAGTCCCACGCCTACGCTCGATCTACCGTTTGATTTGCTATCCTCGACCGCGGAAAAAACGGCGGGGAACCTCGACAGCCACGATAGCTGAATATATGGCAGAATTCCAGGCGATGTCAGGCGGTACTGGGGGACGACATTGAACATGTGTGTCTCCTCGATGCCATGTCTCATTATGAAAACTTGTGTGCGCATCGAGTCCCAACCTATCCATCATCTTACTCTCCACCATACCTTTGGCATACTCGAGACGTACACGAGTTTTCAAGTGTGGTGCAACATGTGTGGCCTAGTGAGTGCCTCTCTGTGCGCCCCAGTTACTTGTAAAACAGGTTTAAAATTGGTTTTTAGGCTGGCTTGAAAGAAGGAGCAATATATTGCGCTACGGGTTGGGCTCAGATTGAGGTGACGGTGTCTGCGCAAATGCTGGGCAAGAGGCAGTTGGGGCATGCTGGAAGAAGGAAACATCGGGTTCACGGAAGATGAGACCACGAAACTGTTTGAAAAAATGCCAGTTGTTTCATATTCTTTTCGCGCCGAGAAAAAATGAAAGAAAAGAATAAAAACCATGGTAACGGCTGCAGTCCAATTTTAGAAGACTTTTACATGTTGTAGGGTACCAAAGTACAATAAATTCCAGACTCAAGCTTAATAATTTTCCACCATTTGAACAATGAAATAACACGAGGTTACACAATTTTGACACAGACCAATCATTGCCGATCCCAACCATCTCTTTTACCTTTTGCACGCAGAAGTTCACAGTTCGTTCGTTGATTCAGACGCATCGAAGGAGTAAAACTATGAGCCTGTCCCTATTTGAGCCTGAAGCTGCTTTCAACTTCACCACTCCATCCAACCATCTTGCTATTCCAAGGGGCCAAAAGCAGGAGCCCTATCTGACTGCACTCGGATCCCCTTTGGTCGATCCAGGGCCAAAGCCTTTCAGTACACTTTTACGCGGGAGGGGACTCCGTAACGGGATCACGTATGGGATCGAACCACTTTTGAAAGTAATGCTCTCGATATCTCAGTAGTATGCGCCTGAGAATGGTCCTTCGGTAGCCTGACAAGCCCCTGAGCACTCCAGTCGTGTCTTCAAACTTGAGTCGTGTCAGTCGTGTCTTAGTCGTGGCTAGATGATTTTGACGGCTAGTTCAGTGGAAATCGTAAGCGGCCAGAAATAGATGTCAGTGACCGACGTGGTCCCAACATGGCTATACAGGCTCCTTAGAGCATGCTTCCTGTGTGACCAGGGGGCTCTAAGCAGGCACGTAGCCATGGACATTGAGTGCCTTTGTCTCTGACTGGCCAGGGAGCCCCACGAGCAGAAAGATGGGCTCTTAAGCGATGGAAGTGGCCTCGCAGTTGTCAAAAGGGCCCTGAGCAATTAAAAAGGACCCCAAGCGTCCGGAGGACTTTGAAGATGACTAATTCGCTCTGGTGACGTAGCCCTCAATAGCCACCATGTGCTCAGGTTAGGTCAGGTTACGCTAGCCACCTGACTTTGGGTTGCTAGTCCAAAAATTGTCACGCAGCAGGTGCCACAAATAAGGAGGCTTCATTAAAATTTGTTGATAGCTTCACATCAGTCTGCAAGTTCTGTCTACATACACAAAAAATCTTAGCCTCGCCTTCATATGGGGGAGGGAGGAGGGGGAACCGATGCGACACCTCCCCCTAAGGTTTTCTGAAGATAAAAGTCCAACATGTTGTGTAGTCGTGCCCACATTTTTGCTAGTCCCTGGAGTATTCTTCATACGTGCTTTAAGACTAAAAGCGTGTTCCTAGCATTTTGGTTTTTGAGTAGCAAAGGTTTTTATAACTACTCTAAGATAATCCCGGTGGGCGCGGACGGCGGGCTGCAACCGACGGTTCTGCGGACCGCATGCGAATGTCTGACGCTCGTTGCATTAACGGAACCCTGCCTTATTATTGTGGGCTCAAAACGGACAAAGCTACAAACCCTTGCGTTCAAAATTAAACAAGGAATGTGCTTATTCATATTCCATGTTGCTACCCGCCATGCCTTCGTCCATATAAGCATGCAAAGCTAAAATAGTTTGGCTTTCAGGGATATTTGAACTTTGACTTGGTCTAGCGACGTCAAGGAGTAACATTAAACATATTGCCAAACACACGATTGCGTTGGCAATACACCACTTTTTGTGAGGTTCTACCTTCTCAAGTTTGGAAACGGCAGGGGCCTCATACCCCCTATGAGGCAGCATTATGAAAAGTGGGAAGTCAGGGCAAGTGTAGACCCTTTTGGCCACCATCTTTTTAATTATTTCGCACATGCTGTTGTAAAAAGCCACATTTCAAATCATGGAAAAAATCAATTGGCACATCGGAATCACACACTTTGTTATCAGCATGCATACGTTCTCCAATCTGTTCTCCAATCTGCTGTCTGCTCCAATCAAATCAGCAAAGGTGCCGGCAGCGTAGTGATTAACGCGTCTGCGTTAACCACTGCGCATCTGAGAAACCAGAGATACGGGGTTCGATTTCTCGTGGTCCCCGCCCTTGCTGCCACGGTGAGAGGCAAACGAAGCCATATAGCCTCAGTAGCTAAGTGCGTCGCGAAGCCCCACTGACAACAACAGCTTAATCAGCAAACTAAGATGTCCCTTTGCGCACCAGCCAGCAAACAAATATAAGCTCACCTGTCATACTTGTGCATAATGCAAGAGCGCCAGTTCAAATTATCTGCTGGCTCTGCCCGACCCCAATCACGATTTCGTTCCCCTCAATGCTGTTCATTTCCCCAGTACTCAAGAAAGCAACATACTAATTCATAACAAAGCAGACTACATCTGGTGACAACCACATTTAGAGCGGTGGGCTGTAAGCGCCCACGGTTTGCTCCCCGTGTCTTTATCATAAAGATTGACATCCCCGGGTATGATGCCGCAACCGGTATCAAACTATGCTGCTTTGAACTACCAGTGTGGGCTTTATTCAATTTAGGCTGTCTGCTCTCTCCGCCTCCATTTAATGCGCATAGTGATTATATTCGGGATTCCATCAAGATAAATTTTCACATTAATGTTAGCAAAAGCAGAAATGAGTATATTGCGCCTGCAGCCATGCAAACTTCGTGCTTACAGGTGCAAATAAAATATGCACATCAATAAGCACTGCCAAATGACTCACTTCCAGAGTTATGTCGGTTACAGAAGAGCGCTGTCGTCAGAAACTATACCAAATTACTCTCAGAGGGCCAAATGCCATTTTTACTAAAAGGGAATATTCCACATTCGAAGGTATTAAAACAAGCATCAAATATGATGAAATAGGTTCATTTATAACCGCTGGTATTACTTTTAAGTGGAAAAAGCTGCCCCAGACAAAGCCATTTCTTTCTTGAGAAAATATGCCTCTCAATATGCCATTGTTTCATTAAGTTATCGCACCTGCCACAACGTTGATTTAAAGCCAATTGACGGCCGTTTTAACTGGAAATCGGGCTCACGAACGCCAGACATGAATTACTCGACAATTATATTCGCCTTGGCCTTGATTGCCGCATGGATATTGCAATGTCAAACTTGAATGACGTTATTATGGCGTCATGGATGCCCGGATGACCTTGAAATAGCCTTCCGAAAAAGTTTGCATATCTTCGCGAGCGTATAGCTCAGAAACTAGGGGGGGGGGGAAGAGAGCTAGGTCTTAAGAAGGACATGGCTGTGAAGTGCACCGAATGATCTTCAAGACAAGTATTTCAGTTCAAAACCATCTACGACGGTGTAATACTCGCTCTAACTCCAATGATAATAGCACCAAATCCCGCAAAACTACCTACTTCTTGAAGTAAACCTCTTGGTTCAGGGGAACATAGCAACAGAACCTTTAAACCCCCTCCTCGTTGCCTACATTTCCTACAGCCCCTTACTCCTCCACTGTCATTGCCTCTTCATTGTCTACATCCTTGGCTACCATATCCAGCGGCGGGTCCAGAAGGGGGGGAGGGGGGCACAGGGCCATGGTCCCCTTGGACCCCAAAGGGGCCCCTAGGCTCTGATGGGCCCCATGGCCGGCCGAACAGATGGAGTTTTTTAACGCAAAACGCAACAAAGTTGGACGTGTTTCGCCTCCAGGCCCAAAGAGAACTCGGGCCTTTGAACAAAGAGCCTTTGTGCTCCAGGCTCCGAACGTTCGCAAGCGGTAGTGAAAGACCCACAAACAGCCAAAGATATTCCCCACTGATTAACAGCTTAACGGACTAACAGTAACCGGTGGTGGCTGGGATGTTTTAGGGCTCATTACACTGTCCAGAGACCTTACGTTGTTCCCGGGCCCTACATGTATGTTTGCGGTGTTAATCCAATCGTTAAGGTGCCTGGCACGTTGCCCTTGATTTCTTTGCATTTTCACGGAGGGCCCTGCGCTGACGTCATAACCCTCCCTGCCAGCTTGCCGGGTCAGTCCTGTCGACCAGGGTCCTTCCATGAATTCCCTCTATTCGTCCGGAAGGTTCTGTGTGTTTAAGTCGAGGGTCCCATATGTTAACCTGCCGGGTATTCTCGATTGCTCAGGGGCCTTTCACGCTGGTGTCAGTTAATTTACCGACACAATTGCGATTTGCTCATCAGCTCTACATTGCTCTAGGACGCCTTCAATTTCCTGCCACTTGCTTAGGATCCTACGCTCTTTTAAAGCGCTCGCATGCTAGTCTACTTGGACACACTCAATCGTTCTGGAGCCCTCCACATTGCGTCTTGGGTATTTCCTTTTTGAATGAAGGGCACTGCGCACTTGCCGGAGGCCCCTTCTGTGAACCTATTCGGGCAACTGGATCGTTCGGGGGCCCGCCACATTGGGTCTTGGGTAATTTCTATTTCAATGGAACGCCCAACGCTCTTGTCGGGCCCCATCTGTAAAAGCGTTTGAGCCAGTGGTGGATCAAGAGGGTGTGTGTTTGTGTGTGTGTGTGGGGGGGGGGGGGGGGGTCCTGCCCCTTTAGTGCTCAGAAGTCCTCTGCATTGGTCTAGGGCTCTCTCCCTTTGGTCTCACTTGCGGAGAACCATTCAATCGTTTCGGGGTATATTCTGTTAGTCTGCCCGGGCACTCTTAATTGTAAAGGGGCCTTAATTCACGCACACTGGTGCTGGGTAAGTTCCCTTTGCTTCGAGCGCTCCGTGCTTTGGCCGAGGTTTTATCTGTTAGCCTGCCGGGGCATCCCCGATCGTTTAGGGGCTCATCACGTTGACTTTGGGCTCTCCCTGGGTGCTCTGAGGACCCCATACTGTTGACGGGAGCATCTTTGTTGGCCCGCCATAGCACCGGATCGTTCGCCCGATCGCGCAGGTACCGTCCCTGTCGCCATTGCGTTTCCCATATTATCGGAGGGCCTACGCGTTGACGGGGCCTAAGTCCTAATCGGTCTGGCATTTTTCGTCGCTCCGGACCCTCAAGACTGGTCATGGGCTCCTCCGATGAAGTCAGAAGAACCCTACTCTGTTGCTGCAATTCCCACATGTGCTGCGAGCGCCAGGACGTTTCGCCCGCCCGTGTATACGGGCCTGGCTAAATAACTTCATGCGTAGAAGTCCGAGACTGCAGGATGACTGTTTACCTCGGTGTTTTAGCCTGAGGGCAGCAGCCAGCTGCGTGCCAGTGAATTTTCACGCGCAATTGTCGACCATATCTTTACGCACCACCGACGACGAACATGTCATTTCAGTTGCTTGTTGAATTTGTGACACTTATTATACCAGTGAATTGCGTTCTTAGTGCAGTTTGAACCTAAAGATATTTTGCACCTCTTCATAAGAGTCAAAGCAAAACTATGCACCAGTCATTCGCCAACAGCTGTTCACATATACTAGCCGGCTAGCCGTAAATAAGCGGGGAATCAAATTTATGCTTGACTTTGTTGGTATTCAGCAGCCAATTTCACTTCATTTTGCAATATTTTTCCGAAATACTGAGAGTCAAAATGTCAGAATCTGTCACGGTCCGGAGAACATGAACAAAGTCTTTGTGTGTGCATACGTAGCGCGTCTAGTTTTCTAAGGCTGCGCACAGTTAGATGGATTCCCGCACAAAAGAAATATATAAAAATCTGGAAATTGAATGGCCAGAATCCTAATTTTTCTTGGACGGCACACCAAACCATGAAGGGGGCAGGGGCAAAATGTGGCGTGGCCCCCATGACAAAATTCTACATCCACTACTGATCGTACCAGCTCCCAGCAGTCAAGATGAATACTTGCAAGTTGTTGAAATGGGAATAGATGTCATTTCAATTCAAGACAAAATTAGTGAAATGATTGCAGTTCAAGCAGAGGCGTTTTTTCAAAGACGAGGGGAAGCCGAGCAGTGGCAAATTAGGTATTCTTCCCTAAGAATATGGTTGACTCGCCAGCTTTGGCATATCTGGTCATAAAATTGGGGAGGAGGGGCTGGGGGCCCGAACTGGATATGAGCTAGACACCAATCGAGCGCTCTTTTTGGCTGGTGACCATGCTGAATCAGGACTAAAGCTGCAATGACATAAAATGGCACTTCAGAACCCTATTCATCTCCTGTCATTCACTTCCCTGAGGAGTGCCATCAGCCCAAAACCGAACCCATGGTTCTTTTCAAAGAGAAGAAGGCTCATTGCTTGCGACTGCGACGATAGGTCACCAGCTTTTTCTGTGCCTTGAAGAGCAGTCTGGATAATGAAAGGTCAATGTTTACCATGATCAGATCATCTCGCTGACTTCCCTAAACTGCCACTCAATAAAGTCAACCAGGCCCAAAAATAAACCTAGACTGGTTTTCATGAAACTACAGGGCAAATGCCGCTTGCAAAGCCACAGTGTAATGAACATCACCACCCACCCCACATATCTAGTTTGCATCGCAACGATTAAAGGCTAGATGAATCGCCATATCTAGACCTATTTCAGCATTTTATGCTGTCTAGTTTGGGACACTGAGAGTTGGTTGGTAAAAAAAAAAAAATAGCAAATCGACCAACCTGCCGCACCACAGGAAATACGCTGGTTTGTCGCTGATCTACCAACAAATCGAGTGGCCAACTAAATATCATGGGATATTTTGTGGCCGGGCTGGGATGAAGCTTAAAAAGATATCATGATGTCGCAGTGTGCGGTACAGGGTGTTTACGGAAAGGCTTGGTGGTGGTGTTGGGATTAACTGTATCAACATTAAAATCTCATCTCGGGTTGTGTAGTACGCGCTGTAATATGTTGTCGCAGCCGTCAAGAAAGTCTTCGGTCAAAAACATTTTTAGCTTCAAGCATCGCGCAAAAATATACATTTTTGCCTCCGACCTTATCCACCAGGTCGGCACGTTCTATCGCCCATCCCCCTGGTTTTAGGTGCACACTCGAAAAAGACGATCTATCTATCGAACGAAAAAGTCAGGTCTAGGAATTGCGTCGATCACAAGTTCTAGAGGATGCTGGAAAAGTATGGCGATCAGTGATCCCATTTTGTTTCCCGTGGCTACACGCGAGATTGCTTGTCGTAAACGTTGTCTATTTGAAAAAGCTACAGTGCAGACAAAATCGTATGATTTTTTACATCAAGTGTGGCAAGGGCAAGCATCTAAATGTTGTTGATACAGTGCACAAGGACATCAAACACCGCAACGACCTCATTTATAAGAATAACGTGTCAGTCGGGAAAGATAAACGTGCCTGTGGGGTGCTTTGAGGGAAATTTTGTTTTCAGCTTTCCTAGGAATGATCCAGAACTGGTTAGATGTGTTGGTAAAAATTGGAGGAGTTGGGTGAGGACACGTTCAACGGAGTTGGATGATTTTCACTTGATAGGGCCTGTCGAACACGATGGGGCTCAGCTGGTTTCACTGGACACCATTAGCAGCGGCATCCACAAGCGAAAGCAGACGGTCGATGCTTTGGTTCAGGCCGATGGTGTACCTATTGCTCATGCGCCTGAAGTGCGAGACTGTCAAACAAGCTTTCTACATGCTCCTACGTTCCTCAGCTAAAGATTGCACGGAAAGTCGATTGATTACGCTGATATTCGGTATGTGTGCTCTCCATCGTATCTTGATTAAATGAGCAAAATATCACCCTACAAGTTGCAAGACATATTTTCACATGCGTGGATCTAAATTTGGGGAGGCTGTGTTGGTGTTTCTGAGCACATCTACCTCTGAAAATATAACCTATCTGCGTGTCTGCATGTAGACAAAAAGTGTACAATATTTCCCATGGTCGAGCCAACTGACAGCACATCTTTCGGTATTTTTTTTGCGCGGCAGTATGCGATGATATTAACGAAATTCGTCCTGCCGGCATTTCATCATTTCGACGTTTACGACTTCACCTATATCTCTGTCGGTTAATTTCATACTACAAAAACTCCGGTTGCCTGAGCCTAGAGCAAGCCTTTCGGAACTACGGAACAATTCGCTGATTAATGCTCGCTCCAGACCATAGATTTGGATCAAACCCAAGCCTTGCGATTCAAGTTTTACTTCTTGAACGGAGTGTGCTCTTGTTGTTGCAGCATGCTCGACGCGTAATACGCATTCGTTGCGCACGACCATTGCAAGAAAATAACCTTCAACCTCAAAAATCCATACTTATTCCACTTACTGGTTATTGCTAGGACACGAACAACACAGATGATTGGTATTGCCGTAGTGGTGTCATTAGGAGGCTCATAATGATCTCGGCTCGATTTACCGCCTGACCGATAAGAAGTACGGTCTCCTTGGAGTGCTATGGCATCAGTCCAGGTCAGATCGAACGTAATCTTGCTGTCCTGTCGATGTCCAAGATGACCTAGCCGGCAGCCATTCAATTAGGAGAGAATTGGATACATTTACCGTTCCGATAAGCCAGTTGATTGGAGCATCCTGCTTTCTTTCTCTACCCAACCGTGGTTGGGTGTGTTCGACTCGCTTTGGACGCTCGCCGTTTTCCCCTGACTCAAAACGCGTGCGAGCGGTGCAGTGGTAGCGGCCGCGCTTGAGGTCAGGTGACGGGCTGGTCAGAGGCCAGGGCAGGCCGTGCCGAGCAGGTGGTAGCGGCCGTGCTTGAGGTCAGGTGACGGGCTGGTCAGAGGGCAGCACGGGCCGTGCCGAGCAGGTGGTAGCGGCCGTGCTTGAGGTCAGGTGACGGGCTGGTCAGAGGCCAGGACAGGCCGTGCCGAGCAGGTGGTAGCGGCCGTGCTTGAGGTCAGGTGACGGGCTGGTCAGAGGGCAGCACGGGCCGTGCCGAGCAGGTGGTAGCGGCCGCGCTTGAGGTCAGGTGACGGGCTGGTCAGAGGCCAGCACGGGCCGTGCCGAGCAGGTGGTAGCGGCCGCGCTTGAGGTCAGGTGACGGGCTGGTCAGAGGCCAGGACAGGCCGTGCCGAGCAGGTGGTAGCGGCCGCGCTCGAGGTCAGGTGACGGGCTGGTCAGAGGCCAGCACGGGCCGTGCCGAGCAGGTGGTAGCGGCCGTGCTTGAGGTCAGGTGACGGGCTGGTCAGAGGGCAGCACGGGCCGTGCCGAGCAGGTGGTAGCGGCCGCGCTCGAGGTCAGGTGACGGGCTGGTCAGAGGCCAGGACAGGCCGTGCCGAGCAGGTGGTAGCGGCCGCGCTCGAGGTCAGGTGACGGGCTGGTCAGAGGCCAGGACAGGCCGTGCCGAGCAGGTGGTAGCGGCCGTGCTTGAGGTCAGGTGACGGGCTGGTCAGAGGGCAGCACGGGCCGTGCCGAGCAGGTGGTAGCGGCCGCGCTTGAGGTCAGGTGACGGGCTGGTCAGAGGCCAGGACAGGCCGTGCCGAGCAGGTGGTAGCGGCCGCGCTCGAGGTCAGGTGACGGGCTGGTCAGAGGCCAGGACAGGCCGTGCCGAGCAGGTGGTAGCGGCCGTGCTTGAGGTCAGGTGACGGGCTGGTCAGAGGACAGGACAGGCCGTGCCGAGCAGGTGGTAGCGGCCGTGCTCGAGGTCAGGTGACGGGCTGGTCAGAGGCCAGGACAGGCCGTGCCGAGCAGGTGGTAGCGGCCGCGCTTGAGGTCAGGTGACGGGCTGGTCAGAGGCCAGGACAGGCCGTGCCGAGCAGGTGGTAGCGGCCGCGCTTGAGGTCAGGTGACGGGCTGGTCAGAGGCCAGGACAGGCCGTGCCGAGCAGGTGGTAGCGGCCGCGTTTGAGGTCAGGTGACGGGCTGGTCAGAGGCCAGGACAGGCCGTGCCGAGCACTGCGGCACGTGAAGCCTCCGGCCCCAAATTCTGTCGTTGGTATAACATTTCACAGCTGGGTAGTGGGGTGAGGGTTCACGCAACAAACACTGCTTAGCGTGGGTGTTGATGCTGGAAATTGATCACAAAAGGCTTAAGCTAAACATTTAAGAAGCTCCGAATAGCATGTAGACTTATAAATTTGTAAAAGGATTTTTGTTATACGATGTTGATCAAAAGGACGACATGTGAATAAGCAAGAATTGCTGGTAATGGTCCTGCTGTTTGTTCCTGTAAGCAGTGCTGGAGACAACCGTCAGGCAAGGAGACGTCTCGTTCCCACTGATCAACGAGTCCAACACCTATGCTCAAGTGTTTAAATCTCCTGACTGATGGTGGCGATGGGGCGCACGATCCTTCGGCCAACGTGATGACTTGGTGCGGCCCTTCGCTGCAAACCGGCTGCGGTGGAATCATTTGGAGGACGACTCATTCATTTTTGTGTCGTCACAGGTTATAATGGCATGCAGGTAAGACACAATGTGACCCAGGCGGAAAAATGAACCAGCTAGTTTAGCGTGTTTAGACGGTTTTTTCGAGTGCGGGATGCTTAGGAGATTTCACAAGAGTTTTTAAATGTACCCCGAAAGATGAGACACTCCTTGAACCTGTTCTCTGTATGGGTGGCTTAATCACCCCTCCCCGTCTAGCTGTTTGCCAGGCATGCCTATAATTTTAAAAGAGTCACCTTGGATTTTTTTATCTTTTTATCTTTCATTTCTACACCTTGTGTTAAACTTTCAACAATGAATCTTGTCCAGATGCGAATATAGGACAGGTTTTTGGAATGCACGTTTGGTCATTTTTCCATGCTTCATTGAAATTCATCAAGCGAATCCCCTTGTGGGATGCTTTGCAGCGTAAATAATCACAAGATCTGCATGGATGCTGTTCGTGCTGAAATGAAATCAAAGTTACAAAGGCGGATGCAGGGTGGGAAGAGGAACGGAATTGGCTGTTACTCTGCCTATGAAATTTAAAAAAAAATGATCTCTAGGCCGGTGATTACCCTACGAGCGTTGGAGCGTCGGAGTCCTTGGCACGATTATGGACAGTTTTTTTACATACCAAGGGCATACACATGAAACACAATTGGTGAATTGTTAAGAAATCGTATACCGGAACCAGCAGTTGTGTGATTCACCGAACACCCCCGTCCTTGTCTTACCTGGGATCACTTATGGCAAATTATCGAATGACACCACTTTCTTGAAGAGCCAGCAATGGAATCTGGCCTCGGAGTCGCCATAATGTGTGGTGTTGATAGCCCTAGGGTCCAAAACCTGCCGGAGTTTTTACACTTAATTTCCATTCTATCTGCAGTCGTCCAAGTATGCTATTACCAAGTGCGCTTAGCAATAGCACACCAAGTGTGCTGTAGTTACCGGAGACCAAAACACTTTAAGAAGGCCGGAGATACTGAACCGCGGTAATGCTGCTGCTCCTGAATTAAATGCCAGATTGGGGGGGGGGGGGGGGGGGGGGGGCAGTGACCACACCCTCAAACCTGGACTGCGTCATCGCTAGGGCATACTGGCCGTTGAGCTGGCCTCAATAATAAGAAATGCCAACCTGCGTGTCCACACATTTGACCTGGTGATTGCCGGTACCTGCGTCTTGTAAGCGACAATAGTCGTCATTGGCCCCGCTCGGTCCACAGGTGTAATGGAGCAAGCAATGCGGCACGACCGAGCTGCGCTGCAGCCAGATCTGCTCAGGCACCGGCAACACGGCCACCTGCTCCTGCCTGCCCGGCTGGCGGCTCGATGATGACAAACAAAAGTGCACCGGTGAGGGGTCAGCCCGACCGGCGGCAGGTCACTGCAGCCAGGTCAGGGAGAGCTGCGCCGGTGAGAAGTTCAACCCAGCCGCAGGTCACTGCAGTCAGATCGGGGAGAAATGCACCGATGAGAGGTCAGCGCGGTCGGTCTCAGGTCACTGCAGCCAGGTCAGGGATAGCTGCCCCCGCCGGTGGCGCCGTTCGAAGGGAAGTTTTCAGCCAGGTAAATACAGCACGATAATGTGTATGTATAGCGGGGGGATGAAATTTCGTGGCATGCTTAATTACACGTCTGGCTCGTTGGAGACTCGCAAGCAACACTGCGGTTCTGAGGACAAATAGTTACCCAGATTTCTACCGTGACATGTTGGAAATAGGACAGCAGAAGGTGGAAATCAGCTATTTACGAAAACATGAAAAAGAGGAGCAGGAACATTGGAAGCGACAGGATATATGGGGAAAAACGCTCGGTCTCCTATCCACCATGCATATGTGTGTGTATGTATGATATCGTTCCAGTTGGCCACGTCTGCTCTCTGCTACGAAGTGCGTTCCGACTTTTTCGGTCCAACACCCGGCGGAAGCGGGCCGCAACAAGTCCGAGCTCGGCTGCCAGCAGTTCTGCGACAGAGGAAGGCCCACTACAGCGCTCTGGGACGGTCAGTCGCATCGGTCTGGATCTGCGCGGGGCTGACCGAAAATTGTAAACCACTCGCCCGGTGCCGCTACCTGCTGCTTGCTTCACCATGCAATTTGTCTCAAAATGAGTGAGTACTGTGTGCACACAATTATAGCAAAGACTCCGTGCAGATGACGAGAATCGTGAGGTAAATTATCTCCCGCGGACCGCCGGGTGGGGGATTGATATTTGGTCGTCCCGCCCCTGTTCTTCGCCGATGGCCAAAACTAAAAAGACGCGGGGGGGGGGGAAATATTTATTTCTCAGACAGTCAGTCAAACTCAGAAAAAAATTTGACCACTTAAAGCTTTTTGACGTAAAACGGTTTCGTCAAAACTTTTGGTAACAAAAGAACATCCGGTTTTACGAATTTTGTATGCCTGACTCTTTGAAAAAGAATGTATCATGGACCGCGGATCAGGTCAGTTTCACCACGTCTTGGAGACCTGGACCCAATTTGAACTGATTTTCACAGGATGCTGATGCTCAGATATTGTCAGCATCTGGCCTCTATACGACGATCCGATCATATGAAGACAATGTCCACGACCTAAGTCCAGGTCATGAACCACCATTTTGTGTTCGAGATAAAAAGTGAGCTGAATGCTCAAGATCAGTAATTTGCCATTCTGTGCGTTAAAATAGACGCTGAAACTGAATTCGCGGCCAAAAATATCATTATGTCACGCCATGGAACGAAGTGTTATTTTCATATAACGCAAAAAAGGTACACAGGCAAGCAGCGATTATTCAAGATCAGTAACGCCCAGTGTGCTTGAGGCACATTTGATAGTTCTTTGCTGTCTTGACTCACTGCTGCAAGACAAACAATGCTAAACAATCCTTAAGGTGAATCGCGAAAATGGTAATTTACCTAAAGACACACATCACTTATCTTAGTTAAAATGCCATTCGGTACACTAATCCATCTGTGCGGCTTAATCACTTCGTTTTGCGCACTTGATATGCCTTGCCAGGGTGTTCAGCCCAATTTGCTCAGTGTTTTGCGCACTTGATATGCTTTGCCAAGGAGTTCAGCCCCAGTTTGTTCAGAGATCATAATACATCTTGTCATTTCAAAGGGACCCGTGGTGCGAGGTTGAGATCACAGTGAAAATTGGGGGTGAAGTCGTTGCGTGAACCCTGAGAAACCAAGATAATGCAACGGTGAGCTTCAAATTGCCGGCTAATGTATGTGTTTTGTAAGTACTTGCTCGACTTGCACCACACGGGCTCTTATCGTGACATAAAGTGTGAATGAGCGCTTTAGTATCTCAAATGTGACCATAAGAATAATGGATCTGTGCACTTG